>NW_022900917.1:22870094-22929802 GCF_012274545.1 Fukomys damarensis | reverse complement strand
GCTGCTTCTCTCTCTCTCTCTCTCTCTCTCTCTCTCTCTGTCTCTCCCATCCCCTCTCTTTTTCTTTTCTTTCTTTCAAGATGGGATCTCTGCAGATTGCCTATGGTCTAGGCTGATTATGAACTCCTGAACTCTAATGATTCTCCTGTTTCAGCCTCCTGAATAGCTGGGACTGCAGGCTTACACACCTGTGCCTGTCTGAGGTGAGCTTCCTCAAGGGAAAAGGAGGCCACTGTGCTTGGGACAGGGTGAGGGAAGTTTGAAGAGGTAACTAGAATTTTATTCATGAAAAGGCTACTGTCTCTTCCGAACAATTTAAACTTGCCAGTTTTTAGTCATAATTACACTTCAGTTTTTCTAACCATAGATAACTAATATCTACTTGGAGATGATATAGGTAGGCATTTCTAAGATGCCATCTGAGGAAAATGAGAACCTTTTTTTCTCCACAAATGTTGCCAATTTGTGACAGGTTATAAACATTTCTACTGATAAAATTTCTTTTCTTTTCTTTTTTTTTTGGAACCAGGAATTGAAAGTAGGACCTCATGCTTGCCGGCAGGTGCTGTGCCTACTGAACTACATTCCTGGCCCTGATAAAACTCTTTTCTAGTTAAAACCTTAATTTCATTATTGGGTAAAAATACCGTGAAATGATAAAGGAAAAATCAAACCCTCAAGTTAGTATCATAAATTGCTGTGTTATTGCTTGCTAGAAACTCTGACTTGAAATATATAGAAAAGTACTTTTATAGCAATGGAAGACCTTCAGAACAGTCAGTTATACTGTACTTACATCAATTTATTACCAGAAAACAACTATAAAGCTTAGTGATTTATTATTTCTCATGGCTCTGATTGTTGCTTGGACCTTCTGTCTCCCCTGAGTTCACTGATGTTGCTGGATGCAGCTGGGTTAGCACAGTGTGAGTTTCCCATGGGAGAGCATAGCTGACTGAATGAAGTTAGCTTCTGCTTGGACTTCTTCACATGCCTGGAGGTCAGAAGTCCACACCTTCTCTTGAGGATGAATCCTGTGAGCTCCATGCACCAGCGATATTTCAGCCACATAGTCAACATTCACTGGTGAGGCAGAAATAGAAGAGCCATAACAGACATTTCCTTTGTAGAAAGAGAGTGGAGTAATGAGCATACCTAGCACCCAGATATTGGTTTCTGACACTATTATCTAGTTTTTGGACTTGGAGAAATGGCTGATGCTAGAGCTGGAAAACCATTTAACCATTGAGAAAAGAAAACTAAGATACTGTCACAGAGCAGAGGAGGCTGAAAAGCATAATAACCAAATATTCTGTGGTATGCTACAGGGTATCTTTAAATAGGAAGAGAGCTTTTGGGGAAATGTAATGTGTTGGTGCTGGTTCTTTAGTTGCAATAAAAGCTTCATGGATATATAAAATATCCATGGGGGAAATTATTTAAGAATTCTCTGCATTATTTTTGTAGCTTCTTAGTAAACAAAAAACTACTACAAAATGAGAAAATTGGCTAAAAAAGCATTAGAATGGGATGCACATGGCAGTCCTGAGTTTGTGGCAATTCTGAAAAGCAGAAGGATGTGGGTTCTCAGTTGCTGTTCCTTAGGACAATAGCTGTTCCTTGATTGGGGTCCAATTCTGTAACCTAGGAGTGTTTCATAACTCCATTGTCCTTAGAGGCTAGCTTCACTCTCAGCCCATTTGGTTCAGGTGTTCATGATGTCTTTACCATTTTATCAGGAATAGCTGATGCTTGCAGCTGAGCCTTAGTCTGCCTTTTCACAGAAAGTTGAAGTCCCACAAACCCTTTAAAATCCCTATTTTCCCCATTTCTTCGGTCCTCTAGGTCCAAAGAAACAATGCTTGTGCCAGTATGTTCTCTTGTGAAGCTTACTAGGGTTGATCCATGCCCCTAAAGTGACATTCACAATTCTCTGGGGATCTGTTCCTTCTCTGTGTTGAGCATATACAACTGCTTTAGAACAGCCACGTGCTCTTGATTCTTAGAAGCCTGTTTTTCAGTCTACAAGCCAGTCACCAGTTCAAATCTTTCCTACATCTCATAGTACTTTATAACTATATATTTAAGTAGACGCTTATCCTAAGATCCATTCTAACACTGAGAATCTTGTACAGGGTGGAAATGTGCAGACATTTTTTTTCAGCACAGTGATTCCTAGTTTTCTGTATTTTTTTCTAAATTGTGCTTGCAAACTGAACAGTTTTCTCTTCAGCTCCTCTCTGCCCTCTGAATTTATCAGATACAGCTAAAACCCACTGACAGTTCAAACACTGCTTGACCCACTCCTTATCCATATCCCCAAATTCATCATACATATTTCAAGTTGCTGCAGACAATATTTGCCCTATTTTTCTGCCATGCTATAACTGAACATATTTTATATTGGTCTCCTCATGCCAAAAATAATTTTGGTATCAGTTATCTATTAGGGTGTTACCAATTACCTCAAAATTTAGCAGCTTGGGGCAATATGATTTATTATCTTTCAAGACTTCCTAAGTTGCTGGATGGGTCTTCTATGATGTTCTGAGACTGTTTTGCATAGCTGCACACAGCTGAATGGCTGGCAATTGTCTGTCTGCGGGGCCTTTTATCCCAGGCTTTTTCACCATAAAAGGGCAAAGGATCTTGAGGACCAGGCTGAGGAACTTACACAAGGTAATATCTGCCACAGCTATTGGCCCAAACAAATCACACATCAAACCCATTATTTAAAATGGACTGAACTCCTTCCTTGGATAGGAAGAGTGTGGCAAAGTTGCATTTTAGAGGTGCAGGCACATTAGGGTGGGAGGAGTTTGTGGCTAATAAAGCATCTACAACGTATGGAAGGTTAGAAGAAAATGTTCTTCTAGTTAAAAAGGGGCTTAGTTTTATTTGTTTATTTATTTTTGTTAACTGGGATCGAACTCAGTCCTGGCAGGCGGTGGCACCACTAAGCTATATTACCGGCCCCAAGGCTTAGTTTTAAGTAAGAGTTCCTCCCCCTTTGACCCCAGGAAAAACACATGGTTTTTAAAAAAAGAGATGTTTATTTCTCTTTCATGACAATATCTGGTGCCAAGCTGTGTGGCAGCTCTTTCCTCAGAGACACCTGTGGCTTGCTCTGTGTCTGCTAGATTTCTTCTGTCACTCTGCCAGATAAGGCTTCATCCACAGCCCTGTATCCAAAATCCTCTACCAAGCTCTCTCTACCCATTTTCCTAATGGCTTTAGAGAGGTTATTCTACGTGATATTATTAATGGCACAATTTATGATTCTCTATTTATCTACCCACAGTAGACTGCTCTATCTATCTATCATCTAACTTTCTATCTCTTCTTTATCTCCACTTATCATTTGTTTTCTATATCAAAAAGTAAGTTCTATGGAAGCAGATTTCCTGGAAATGCTTCTTTATGAGGTTTCAGGACAGCAGTTTGTGTCATATAGCAGTTTAACATTAATATTTGTTGAACAGATGAGTAACATGGATATATAAAGTCCTGATAACAAACTATATCACAGCAACTCTAGCACACCCTTCTCAGTTCAAACAATCTCAGTCACTGTTGCTGACCTATAAAGCTATAAATCATTAGTTTTCAAGGCATAATGACAAATTTGGACATGAAAATATTGGGTTAATCAGAGTGCATACAAGTGTATTTAAGAAGCTCTCCTTTTGCACACTTTACTCACAGCAATAAAGCCTAAGGGAAAGTGGGAGGAAAATAAGACATAGCATTATATTGTGATATGTTAAATTTTTTGTGAAAATGTTAATTTCTTCCAGTAACAGCAATACAGTTGCTTTACCTGGTGTGGGAAATGATATGTTATTGGGAGCATTTCTATGTAAATTTTGGGAAAAAATCATTTCATAATTAAAGTACAGCTATAGCTGTCTAAGGCCCAATGTTGCCTTGCTTGCTATGTATGGCAGGAAACAGCTCTGTTTTACCTCAAGTCACAGTTGAGGACTCAATGGTCTGTGATAGGGTGGGGCTCAAAGGCAAGCTAATGTCAGCAGAAGACGTCCTGCTTCCGTGAGAACCCAGTAGTGATATGAAAGAGAAAAGTTTCACTTGGGGAGGGACAAATTCCTTATAAGCTCAACTCATGCCACCTACTCTCATGGGAATGCTCTCCTGTCTGCTCTCATCAGCATGAGATTTGCACTGACACAGGATCAGATATAAGATCACAACCACCCCTAAATCACCCAGTACTCCCTCCCATTACTGTATGTACCCAATAAATGCTGGCTGGTATGGAGAGTCTTAGTCTTTGCCCACTCTGAGGCGTTGACCCTCCCCACACCCCATTTACTTTGAAATTATGCAAGTCTCTGTGGTCTTATTTTTTCTTTAGCCACTGCCGTCCCTCTTTCTAGGCAGTTGGAGGACATTGGGCTCCAATAATATGTAGTTGCACAGATACCGGAAGTCACCACACAAGTGGTGTCTGTGTTCCTCTGACTTTCTGTGATATCCCCTGATTGATGATTAGAAGGAAACTGACATCATGAAGCCATGAGCCAAAGTCAGCAAGAAGTGCCACAGGCACTTTACCAGTAATCATGCTGTATGGGGGTTTACTTCCGAAAAAAGAAGATTTTATTGTTTTGTTTTCCTTTTTAAACACATATCATCGCAGCTGAAAATTAGAAGCCCAGTAAAATATGACGATTCTTTTTAGGCTCTAACCGTAGCCTCACCTTACCACTCTTTTACATTTATTCCTTATCACTGGCTTTAACACACTGTGGGTACAGTAATCATGCTGTATGGGGGTTTACTTCCGAAAAAAGAAGATTTTATTGTTTTGTTTTCCTTTTTAAACACATATCATCGCAGCTGAAAATTAGAAGCCCAGTAAAATATGACGATTCTTTTTAGGCTCTAACCGTAGCCTCACCTTACCACTCTTTTACATTTATTCCTTATCACTGGCTTTAACACACTGTGGGTATTAGAATGGGGTGAGATTTATTTCCCATGCTTGCGTACATTGAGTGTTCCATACCTTGTGGGAAGGCCTCTGCATTTTCCTTTCTTGCTCTGCATGGTACAAATTGCTGAAGAACTACTTCAAGTTGAACGGAGCTAATGGATGCTTAAAGCATTGTGCAAAAGCAGCTTAAAGAGATTATACCTGGCCAAGATTGGAAGAGATGATTGAAAAAAACTTCAAAAATTCTAAAAGGCTCTATATCAAACTGATAATAAGAGACTGTGAGATCTGTGAAATGGGAGTATAGTGGCTCTGAAATCCCACTGAAGTCGTTTATTATTCATTACATTTAGCTTATTCATTACATGAGAGGATTGATGCAAAGTATTTAGCACCGTCTCCCATTCAGTAAGTATTTGAGTACTTACCTGTGCCAAGTTCTTTGTTGTGTGGTGGATATAGGTTTGTGAATAAAAGAAACTGGAGGCTGACTTTATGATGTTGAGAGAGAGAATAGGCATACGATCAAATATCAGTACAGGAGTGCCCTGAAAAACAGGTGTCATTGTGACAGAGAATAACAACCAGAAAGAGGTGAGGAGGAATTGTGTGGGACAGTTGGGTTCATACTCTGGATAAAAGCACTAAGGGAAGCTTCCTGGAAGACCAAGTTGTGAGGTGAAATGTTACAGAGGAAAGGAAGAGACTCCAGCAGAGAAAAGCAAGGTTAAGGTGAGGGGAGCAGATACGAGAAAATTTCAGGAGAGGAAATTTCTTGCTCAAAGTGTCAGGTGAAGATTAAAAGAGCTCAGTGATCCAATGCTGAAAAGACCACAACAAGTCTTTCTTGGGGACAGTGGCATAGGGGTGAGAAGACAGCTTGTCTTAGAAAAAGCACTTTCAAAGGGTGGCAGTTTCTATTCTAGGGTATGAACAGAAGAGATTTTTATGAGAAAGAGAGAAGATAATATACAGAAAAATAGTGTGGTGCTTGAAAAATCATAGGTGACAACTAAGAGTATCTACAAGTCTTTGTTATTATTTTAGTACTAGAAGCATCGCCATTTTCTGAAAAACAGATGGCATTTCGAGTGTTTTCTTTTGCTAATTCTCTATTCCATTTATATTTCTGTCACCGTCCTCACGACTGCCCCTTTGCTTTTGTTCTTACTCTCAGAGCTTGGAATTAAGCTGGGTATTCTCTAGATATCCCACACATGCTTGAGGGCCTGTTTGGGATATTTGTTTCTTGAATACATTTACATCATTTTATTCCAATGAAAGTTTTTTGTGAGTAGCATTTTTAAGAGATATGATCAAACAAAATAATTTAAAGAGAGTTAGTTCAATAAAATATGTCACATTGGTTTTAAAGCAATAACCCTTATGGTGGTATCTGAAAAAGACATGAGACCTGCCTTAATATGTGGAGTTCAGGAACTCCCCAAAAGTTTCTGTCCTCTCCTGCCAATGGAGGACCTTTCACTCTCTCCAAACCATCACAAATGATTAATTTAAAATTCTGGACTCTTTAGAGCTTTTTCCTAATGAACAAAAGACAGCCATGCTCTGAGCCTTAGTGGCATTTAGTCAGCACTTTAATGTGATTCTAATGGTTGTGTGTGTGTGAGAGAGAAAGAATTAACAGTAAATTCATTATGAAAACCCATTTACCACTGGGTTGACACCAGCAAGAGCCTGAGGCAGCCCAGGGAATTCTGGGACACAACATCTGTTTCAGTGAACATAACTCAGATATTCCAGTTCTGTGCTTGCTCCTTGGTGCTTAATATCTTCTTGTACAGTTCCTTTTCTCCTCAGGATATACACATTCAGACACAGAAAACCATAAAGACCAAATGTCTTCTTTAATACTTCCAGGCTTAGCTAGCTAAAGGAAACTGTCATGAATCATAGCAACTGCTCATGTGAAAAGAAAACTATAATAATAACAACAGTAATGATAATAGGAAAGAAAAGAAAAAAAGAAGCTAATTTGCTAATTAATTTGTTTGAAAGCTCTATTTTGTCTATTTTAATGCTTTTGTGTCAGATTTTCACTTGTATTTCCAATCATATATATCATTTGGGCATACCTATTTTGTTATGATTTACTGTTATTAACTTTGCTGAAGTGTAAATGGCCTCACATACTAATTGTGTATGCTTCCTGTGACATATGCACACTGATTTAGAAACTAACATATGCTGTTATTATTCATAATAGATCAGCTTTGTCTGAAATATTTGTGCCCCAAATTACCATTTGGCATGTCTTCAAATTCAAATCCACCTTCTGCCCTGAGATGAAATTCAAGAATTTGTTTTCTGTTTTGTACATTTTAGAGAGGCTGCTTTAACTGCCACATTAAGGAGTGTTCAGTGTTTACATTATAATAACTATTTATGGGGGTTTAATATGTTGCTTGTTGTAAATTGCATCCGAAGGAAACTTGGTAAAGTGGCTCTGAGATGTGAGACCACATTCAGCTATATTTAACATCTTATCAAGTGATCGATCTTTTGAAAATCTAAGTTGTTAAACAGTGTTTAGCATATCCTTTTTATTTTTTGCTTTGTAGATGTGAAAAATAGTGCTGTGTTTTACAGTAAGTTTGTAAGAAAAATGTGTGTCTGGTTGTCAAAAAGTTACTAAGTAATGAGGGAACATAAAATCAAGCTACTAGTTTGAACTCCTAATGCTTTGCAGATTGTTGCTGGATTTTTGTATTTTTGTTTTATCTGTTATTGTGTCCTCCTGTAGCCGAGTAGAAGCTGGAAGTATAAATTGACCTGGAAAAAGTTTCCATAAATGCTAAAAAGTTACATAGCCAAAATGAAATGTATTTTATGTAATTCTGTTCCAGTTTGAAATATTGTAGGAAATTTCAAGGCTCATTATCTAAAGACCTCTGGATAGGAAGGAAGGGAAGACAAAAGTTTTTATTTCGGAAACTTTAAAGAGATGGGATGTTCTAGATTTGGGATTAGTTAATCAGAACAAGAACATATGAATCATAGTGCGTGCAAACGATGTGCAACTTCAAAGAAAGATTTTTGTTTCTTGAAAATAATAATGTTGAAAGCAGAAGTTTGACACTCTTCCGGCGGTGTGTTTAAACTACAAGGTTTATCCTCTTCCTGAAGCAGCCTTCGGAAGCCATCACGTGGGCTTCTACACAGGCATGATGACCACCGGTGACCGCCATGTAAGTGATCATTCCTTAGAGGAGGGGCTTTGTTTGCTGCTTGCCCCAGAGGCACTGGACCCACGTTTCTGGGTTCTGCACTGCAGTACAAAGCATTGTATCTGTAACAATTCTCTGGATCATGGAGCCCCCTATGGGACTTGGAAAAGAGGATCCAGCCCCACTGCTGTTCCTGCTGAGTGCTATAAGGTATGGTGTCCCATCTACCATCTATGGAGTGGTTGCAATTTCTCTCTTTCCTTCTTCAATGAGATTGCGTCTGTTCCTTGACATTGTGAAAGATCACCCCAAAATTTATTTTTATTCTAATTATTTGAAAAATGTGTATTGGCACACAAAGAATGATTTAAAAATCCCAAAAGATATTTGACACAGTAATGATATAGGGTTTTCTTTTGCTTGAAAAATCATTGTCTAATTCTCCCTAGAACACATTCAAAACATCTATCATTTATTGCTGCCTGTTGTGTGCATTTTTCTTGCTTATCTCCCAATAATCTCAAAATTCTGTAACACTGTGTTGTTTTTAGAACATGGGGAAAGTTAGGGTTAGCTGGCTCTATGGTTTGCTAGTGTCAGATGCTTTTGAGACCAAGTCTCTTTGACTCCAAACCCAGTGCTCTCAATGTTTAAATTGAACTGTTTAAGACTAATGATTGCTTTAAATATTTTATGATTGGTTTTATTCCTGATGTTAATTTTACGTACTAAAACATTTATTTTTGGAAACACAGTCTGCCAAGGAGTGGGTCTTCTGCTCTTTCTCTACAATTCTATTATTGTGAAATCATAGGTCAGACACTTGGAATAAAACCCCAATTTTAAGTCATAATTTGAGCCTTGCTTGAGTGTCATGGGATCTTTGCTGTTTCTAATAAAGTAAGATGTTTCAAATAAACTTGACTGTTCATACCAGTAAATAACCAGATAGCCTCAGAAAATGTTGAAATTATTTTAAATAGACTGATTCATGGCATACTTAATATGCTTCACTTTTTTATACAATAGAATGTAGTATTTCCAGACTCTCTGACGCTGCAGATAAATGAGTAGATTCTAGGTTACATGAAGGACCAGATGCCCTGAGGTAAAAGGGGTAGAGAAGTCTTATTGAGCATATTTGATATCTTAGGTTTAGAGACTTTTTTGATTTAATGCCACTGGCTGGATCAACTACAATAACATAATTACAATAAGTAAAACCAGCTGATCCTATGAAGTTGGTTTGATTAAAATTTTAAAAACCTTTATTTTACTGTCACATCTTCTACATGCATGAAAATAATTAATACATGGTTGAACATCTCCCGGGGCTCTGTGGTATTTAGATTAAAACATTACAAAACAAAAGCCAACTCTAAAATGTACTGTGGACTATTAGCAGCCATGGACTCCTCCGAACCAATACAAATATTTCCCAGGTGGCCTCAGAGAATCTCTAATGTTAGTGTTGAAAACTGCAAAGTTTTAAGCAATTTTAATTCCCAAGTTAGGACCCAATGTAGAAAGCAGGAGTTCTAGCTATGAGAAACAAGTTCTGACTCTACATAGCAGTATCTCAGGCCAGCCCAGTTGGCTAAATCAAGTGTAGCAGGTGTTACGAGTAAGGAAAAAGTAAATCTAGTCCAGAAAAAGAATGTAGGAAGGTGAATTAAAATTTATTTTTATTCTAATTATTTGAAAAATGTGTATTGGCACACAAAGAATGATTTAAAAATCCCAAAAGATATTTGACACAGTAATGATATAGGGTTTTCTTTTGCTTGAAAAATCATTGTCTAATTCTCCCTAGAACACATTCAAAACATCTATCATTTATTGCTGCCTGTTGTGTGCATTTTTCTTGCTTATCTCCCAATAATCTCAAAATTCTGTAACACTGTGTTGTTTTTAGAACATGGGGAAAGTTAGGGTTAGCTGGCTCTATGGTTTGCTAGTGTCAGATGCTTTTGAGACCAAGTCTCTTTGACTCCAAACCCAGTGCTCTCAATGTTTAAATTGAACTGTTTAAGACTAATGATTGCTTTAAATATTTTATGATTGGTTTTATTCCTGATGTTAATTTTACGTACTAAAACATTTATTTTTGGAAACACAGTCTGCCAAGGAGTGGGTCTTCTGCTCTTTCTCTACAATTCTATTATTGTGAAATCATAGGTCAGACACTTGGAATAAAACCCCAATTTTAAGTCATAATTTGAGCCTTGCTTGAGTGTCATGGGATCTTTGCTGTTTCTAATAAAGTAAGATGTTTCAAATAAACTTGACTGTTCATACCAGTAAATAACCAGATAGCCTCAGAAAATGTTGAAATTATTTTAAATAGACTGATTCATGGCATACTTAATATGCTTCACTTTTTTATACAATAGAATGTAGTATTTCCAGACTCTCTGACGCTGCAGATAAATGAGTAGATTCTAGGTTACATGAAGGACCAGATGCCCTGAGGTAAAAGGGGTAGAGAAGTCTTATTGAGCATATTTGATATCTTAGGTTTAGAGACTTTTTTGATTTAATGCCACTGGCTGGATCAACTACAATAACATAATTACAATAAGTAAAACCAGCTGATCCTATGAAGTTGGTTTGATTAAAATTTTAAAAACCTTTATTTTACTGTCACATCTTCTACATGCATGAAAATAATTAATACATGGTTGAACATCTCCCGGGGCTCTGTGGTATTTAGATTAAAACATTACAAAACAAAAGCCAACTCTAAAATGTACTGTGGACTATTAGCAGCCATGGACTCCTCCGAACCAATACAAATATTTCCCAGGTGGCCTCAGAGAATCTCTAATGTTAGTGTTGAAAACTGCAAAGTTTTAAGCAATTTTAATTCCCAAGTTAGGACCCAATGTAGAAAGCAGGAGTTCTAGCTATGAGAAACAAGTTCTGACTCTACATAGCAGTATCTCAGGCCAGCCCAGTTGGCTAAATCAAGTGTAGCAGGTGTTACGAGTAAGGAAAAAGTAAATCTAGTCCAGAAAAAGAATGTAGGAAGGTGAATTTTTATTTAGAATAAATAAAAAATGAATCAAATCACATTTTAAAAAGCTGACAAAAACCATGAACAAACCACAATTCAGAAAAAAAATTTCAAATTAACTTCTAGATTTTTTTCTATTATATTCTTTGGCATAATCTTTGATCACCTCACTATTTGACAATAATTATATGAGAAATTTTAAAAGGAAAAAAATGCTATTATTTTCTTTAGCAGGATTGAATTTTTTTTTTTTTTTTGTCCTGGGGATTGAACTGGGGACCTTCTGCTTGCAAGGCAAGCAGCAGAACCACTGAGATAAATCTGCAGCCCATGGGTTGAATAAAATTTATTTTTTGTACTGGTATTGTTGAAAATCTTTTGGGTTCATAATTTGGTATTAGTAGTCTCGTGGATATTTAGGATAATTGTCAAGGTTGGAGAAGTCTGTGTCTAAATTTCTTTCATTTATTAGGTAAGCAATTTCAGAGCATTTTAAATTTTCCTGTGCAATAGCTACTCTTAAAATATCTTTGAATTTATAAATGACACTAACCAACTTGTTGATGTCTTTATGGTAGTTGGAGTATTTTATTATCTTTGTCACTATTCCTATTAGCCAAATTAGTGGATAATTTAAATCTCTTTTTTTCAATGTATGATGCTATTTTACTATTTTTAATAATTGGACTCTTTTAATTATTAATTTTATAGGTTCATTGTAGGTATACAATATAATGACATTAATCATTGGGAATTTGCACCTTTATGTAATCCATCTTGGTTCTTATTTTTTCCCCATTCCTCTGCCCTCCCTTTGACCCCTCTACCTCTCTCTATTTACACACTTTGTTTTCATTTTCTCATATAAATTCGATTCCCCTCTCTCCTTTTCCCCACCCCTCCCACTTTCCCTTCCCTTTTGCACCTTTTCTTCCTATTTCACATTATCTATTATACCTTTTAGTCCTTATTTACACTTTCAGTTTCTCATACCAGAGAAACTTATTTCACTTAAGAATATTGCCTCAATGTGCATCCGTTTAGCTATAAATGCCTCTAATTTTTCATTCTTTATGGATGAGTAGTATTCCATTTTAAGTGAGAAACTAAAAGTGCAAATAAGGACTACAAGGCATAACGGATAATATGAAATAGGAAGAAAACGTGCAAAGAGGAAGGAGATGTGGGAGGGGGAGGGGAAAAGAAAGATGGGACTGGAATTAATATGAGAAAAACAAAAAATAGAAACGAAGTCTTTACAGATAGAGAGGGGCAGAGGGGTTAAAAGGAGGACAGGGGAATGGGGAAAAAATAAGAACCAAGATGTATTATATAAAGGTGCAAAAATTTCCAATGATGAATGTCATTATATTGTATTCCTTAAATGTACCAATAAAATTAATTAATTAAAAAAATAAAATAAAAATGAGAAAAAGATAGTTCACCAAAAAAGATATAAGGACAGAAAATAAGCACAGGAAAAGAAACTTAATATCATTCATTAGAAAAAATCATGTTCAATGAAAAACCAACAACCACTATCATACTAAATGGTCGAAAACTGAAATCTTTCACACTAAAATCAGTAATAACGCAATGATGTCCACTATCACCAATCCTGTTCAGTATAGTTTTGAAAACATTACCCACAACAATTACGCAAGAGAAATAAATAAATATTGTTGTCATGGATCAAACTCAGGACTTTGCATTTGCGATGCAGGTGGCAGAACGACCGAGCTAAATTCCCGGCTCAAGTGAAAGAAATAAAAGGAATAAAGATAGAAAATGAAGAAGTCAAACTGCCATTATTTTCAGACAAAATCATATTCTGTATAGAAGATGCCAAGAACTCCACCAAAAGTCTTCTAGACTTAATAACTAAACTCAGTAAAGTATCTGGATACAGGGTCAACACACAGAAATCAATAGCCTTCCTATATACAAACAGACTCACTGAGAGAGAAATGAGGTAAATAACTCCTTTCACAATAGCATCCAAAAAATGGTAATACTGAGGAATCAACTTAACGAAATAAATCAAAGACCTCTACTTTTTATTTTCTCTCTTTGAATTTATTGGTACATTTTATGTATACAGTACAGTTACATTCATCATTGGGATCTTGTACTTTTACATGACAGGTCTTGGTTCTCATCTTTTCCTCTTACCTCCTCCCTTCCCTATTTATAAATATTTTATTTCCATTTCTTCATTTTCTCACAGTTTTCCCTTATTTCTTTCCCTTACCCTACCCATTTCCCCTACACCTTTAGCCCTTTTCTTCCTATTTCACATTGTCAATTACATCATTAGGATCTTATGTACCATTATAGTTTTTCACACCAGGGAAACTATTCAGTATTTATACATGCATAATTTATTTATTTCACTTAAGAGTCTATCCTTAATATGTATTCATTTTCCTATGAATGACTCTAATTTCTCATTGTTTATGGCTGAGTCTTCTTTACCCAGTCTCCAACTGATGGGCAAATGGGCTGTTTCCAAGTTTTAGCTATTACAAACTGTGCTGCCATAAACATAGGTGTGCATATATCACTGTGATATGATTCTTTTAATTCTTTTGGAAAGATACCCAGCAGAGGGATGGCTGGGTCAAATGGAACCTCTAGTCCCAGCTCTTTAAGGTATTGCCATATTGATTTCCATAGTAGTTGCACCAGTCTGCACTCCCACCAACAATGGAGAAGGGTTCCTTTCTCCCCACAAACCCACCAACATTTGTTATTGAGTGATTTCTTGATAGCAGCCATTCCTTGTGGGGTGAGGTGGAATCTTAGTGTGGTTTTCATCTGCATCTCTCAAATGACCAGTGATGTTTAACATTTTTTCATATATTTACTTGCTGCTTTTACTTCTTTGTCTGAGAAATGTCTGTTCATTTCAGATGCCCATTTTTGAATCAGGCAAAGACCTCTACTTTGAATACTATAGCACTCTGAAAAAAGAGATCAAAGATGATATCAGAAAATGGAAAGACATCCCTTGCTCCTAGGTAGGAAAGAGCAACATTATGAAAATGGCCAAACATCCAAAGCTGCTATATAGAATCAATGTGATACCAAATGAAATTCCAGCAGCATATTTCACAGAATTTGATAAAACAATCCAAAAATTCATTTGTAACAAGATGATACCTAGAATAGCAAAAGAAATTATAGCGCTGGGGATTTAGCTCAGTGGTTCTGCCGTACAAGGTCCTGAGTTCAATCCCTGGTACCAAAAAAAAAAAAAAAATTCTAGGCAATAAATACAAGGGATGGGGTATCACAATCCCCAACTTCAAACTATACTACAAAGCTATTGTATTGGCAAAGGACCAGTGGAACAGATAAGAAGATGCAGAAACAACTCCAGACAAACTCAGCCACCTCATCTTCAACATAGGAGCCAAGTAACCTCACTGCAGGAAAGATGGCCTCTTTAATAAATGGTGCTGGAAAAACTGGGTTTCAACTTGCCACAGATTAAAACTAGACCTACATTGGGCCAGGGACTTAACTCAGTTGTTCCGCCTCCTGCCTTGAAAGCTCAAGGCCCCAAGTTCAATTCCTGATTAAAAAAAAGAAATTAATTAGATTCGTGAACAGAACAAGTGTATATTTATTATTTCTATTTGGAAATGATCTCCTTACATAAATAATTAATGCTTTTTGTTATTACATGAGATTTGTATTCATGTGCTACAATTTATTTCCCATCCTAGACTCATTGTTCTTTATTTCTTGGTCCATATTTTATTCTGCTTACTATTTTATTAATTTCTATCTGAGTTTTAAAAATTTGTTTGCTATATAAATTTTAAAAGAGACAAAATATGAAGTCTAATCAGTTATCTGTAAATTTCATTCATTTTACTGAAATGCTCAAAACATCTTTCTAAATTTGGCGTACTACGACACATTAACTTCTTAGCCAGATTCCCAGCAAGAGTCACTGCCATGCAAAGCCAGGCCCTAAAGGTGAAGTATGATAGAAGAACAGGCATGGTGACAAATCTCAGTCTTAATCAATTGAGGTTAGAATATCATAATTTTAGATGCTGCAAAAATGTTCCATTACAGGAAAAATTGGTAAAGTCTTTCTTAGGAACTTTAAAAGGGAGCAGGCAGCTGAAGGGCTTTGAAGTTTAAGCGTCAATAACTTTCTGTCCATGGGATTTTTTTGCCCCACCCAGGAACATATCCAACCAGGAGTAATCCCAGGAGCCTGTGAGCATAGAAGCTATAGATGGTCACCATGGTAACATATTCTCAAACCCTTGCGTTATTTAGATCAAAGAAACAAGCTAAAGGAGATAAGCTGGGTCATTTTCAGCAAGGACTAGTTAGATTTAAAGACTTGTGAACAACAATTCGGACTCAACTGAAGGTTGCTTTCCATTCAAAACAGCAGTGCAAAGAAAGAAAAAATAGGTAAGTGAACATTGTTCCCCAATGCTCCTCCTTACTGAGGTAGGGAACATTGGTTCATTGCTCAAAGTGGTCTCAAAATTATATAATTCTCAAAGGCAGAGGGCTAACTGTCTAATCTTTCTTAAGGTGCCACAGAGAGAGGCCACTTTGGCCTTTAAGGGCCATTGCTCCACTGAGCCTACTACAGACCTAATTATGTTGTTCCAAAAACAGAGAAAGGATCAGAGATAAGGCTTATAATCCGGGCTAGAATGACTAGAGTTCCTGAGTCTGAGGCTACAGAGATTGCCAGAATGCAAGTCCCATGGTTAAAAGCAGGAGAGTCCTAGTAGAACTGATAGGTTTGGTCACCCTAAATCAGAAAGGCTGATACCTTCAGTGGAGTCTTATATCACAGTATTTCCTGAGGGTGAGAATAGGAACTGTGGAGTAAGCCGGACTGAGTTTAAATTTAATTTCTAGCCAGAGACTATGAGCAAATGGTTTAACCTTTCTGCACCTCATTCTCCGCATTTGTAAACTGGAAACGATGCCAATATCATAGAATTTTTGAGAGGACAAAATACCTACTAAATGTGAAGCTCCTACCATAAATTCTGACACGTAGCAGTCTATCAAATTGCGGTTCTCAACAATATTATTCATATTATCTTTACCCATGGAATCAGAACTGGCAGGTGGAACAGCAGGTTCCAGGAAATGGTGACAACTTCGGGCAGGCAAACTGCAGCACTAGGGCTCATGGAGCCTATCCAAACAAAAGTAGGGTCTTTGAGAATGTTGGCCTTTGAGAACAGTGGGATACTGGTGAACAGCTTTCAATCTAGAGGTAATGAGCTGGTGAGAACCAGGCAGATAAGTTCCAGCCAAATGGGTTGGGTTCAGCCTAAGAACATCAACCTTAATACAGAAAGCTGAGGAAGGCTGGAATCTTGGATTTGTTCCCTTGGGCAACCAACTTCTCTGTACCTACCCTGTAGAGGTATTTGTTCATGGCTATTAGTTTAATGAATGCTGAATTATTAATACAAGCCTGGCTCCTGGTAGGTGGTGAGTGAGTGAGCAGTTCAAACTTGCTGCAGGTGGAAAGGTGATAGAGAAAGCCTAAGGGCCATGTATCATTCCCAGAGGCCCTAAAAAGTGAGCCAGTTACTCAGGTGCCTTAACACCAAGCCTGCAGGCCTGGTGAGCACATGGGTTCATCTAAGCTGTATTTCCCATATGAGTGGCAAAGTGTCTGAGATCAAATATGGCTCCACCCAACTTCTGGAATAAAGTGTTTAAATTCTTGTGATCAGTTAAACTGCAAGACCTAAGTGGGTGTGGCAAGCAGGAAGTTCTTGTCTTAGGTAGGAGAAGACATAAAGCAGTACCTTGACAGGTAACACAGCAGTGACTGTGCTCAGCTGCTTGGGAAGTGTTGTGAGCTCTTCTGGTGGTGGCGTAAGCTGAAAAACTAGTATCTTTTAGAAGCTGAGGAAGGGAGGTATCTACATTTGGTTGGATAAATCATTAGTTCATGGAATAATTGAGGAGAATAAAAACTCAGGACTTGATAAGATTTGTTAGAGAAGAGGAATTTCCTCTAGATCAAATGTGGAAACTATTCTGGGACCCAAGGGGTAGCTAGAGAAGTGAGGTATCAATAGCAAAAGCAAGCCTGGAGAACAGCAGCTGTCCTGTGGGATTGGGTGTACTAGTTTTGGGAATGTCAGGAAATGATGCTTTTGGAAAGCCCGAGACAACTACTTGGGTCAGAAGGATCTGATACTGCCCGGAGAAGAGCTAGCCCAAAGTCTTCTGGAAAGGACTTGTTCATGAGGATACCTGCTGTTCACATGCTCCAAGAGGGTACAGATGCTACTCAGCTTCTTCTCTGCATCCAGAATCCTATCAAAGGTATCCAGCCCTGTGACTAGCTTGAAAGAAGTCTGCAATAAACATCAGTTCAATAGTTAAAGAAATAAATTAGGGAACAAAACATACCCTGGTCTTCAAATACCCTGTGTGACATGAGATACAGTTTCCCTGCCCTCAATTCTACAAAATACTCCTACATCAGAAAAGTATATGAAAACAGTTTTTGGGATTATCCTAGCTCAAAAGGCAGAGAATATTTCTTAGTGTCTCACTTGACCCAAAAAAGCAAGTTGTCTAAATCTATTGCAGAGATTTGAAACTGAGGGGTGCCTTCACTTGAAATCTTTCAGGTGATACCAGGAAGCCTGGTGTCCTTTTCAATAAAGAAGCAATGACTGGTGTTTGGATGTGTATAGGACAGCAGAGTGGATTTGTCGGGCACAGGAGGTGAAGTGGCCGAAGTTTAAAGTGCACAAGCTCACCTACCATTTTGTGAATTTCCCCCAAACTATTACATTTTTAAACATTAATAATGAAGAAGAGTTTTGTTCAGTGAAACTTTCTCTGCTGTTGTTTCTCTGCTAAATGAATACAACATGTTCTCCCTTAGAGGGGAAAAACATAAACTTTCTAAATTAATTTAAACTATCTGCTCTATTGTTGACCACCCCTGGCACATCATGTAGTAAATCTCGGGCTAAAAACTCTCACGTGGAGCATTAGTACAATCCACAAAATGCTCTTGGAGGAAAAAAGACAGGAAAGAAATATCCCTAGGCATAACATGCAAAACCACTTTTCACTAATCAAAGAATCATTGCGGACTTGGCTGACAATCTGGTAATAAATGACCTTCATTGTTGCTCAGAAACTATATGCTCTGTGAATACAGCACATTCCACATTATCTAAAACTCAGAATTGAGGACTGAGGCTGTTTTTAGTCCAGCAAGGGAATGAAGAATGACTTTTCACTTAATTCCCATGCCCTGGAACATGCCCCTAGTGAAATTGTTGACCTTTCTCTGTTGACATTAATAGAACAGAAACCCTAACATGATTAATAAGGATGCAAAAAGAATTAGTGTGAGCTTATGATTAATTCAGCTGCACCAACTTACTTTGCATATACTAACTAAAATCCGACAAATTTAGACTGCCTGATCTATATATTTCCTTTAATCAAATAGACCAAGACTTTAAAAATATGTGTGCACTTAAATTTTTTCTAAAGAGTTGGAAAAGCCATGTATAATCCTACTTAAGACTGGCTTTGTATTGAAGATGAAGGATAGTAAATAGATTATATCACCATGAAACCACTGTTTTCTATTGCTTCTTTTAAAGGTTAAATTTAAAAGAATATATTGTTTTTTCTGTGGTCCTAGAAATTAAAGAAACTTTCCCATTTGGTGGGTCGTCATTTCATCTACTCAAAGATGTGCCCTGATATTACTCCAAAATGTGTTGAGAATTGAGTTTACATATTCTGGGGACACAGTTTGATTTAAGTAATTCACAACCAAAATTACTTGTATAGGACAAAAATAGTAAAAATAAGATTTTTTTGTTGTTGTTTGCTAATCAACCCCCACAGCATCCAAGATTAGGAAAATTGCTACACTCAGGTGAACCTAAAGCACAAATTCATGACTATCCCTGGAAACCCAGAGGGGATCTAAATCCTGCAAACTTGAAGTAGGTGCCATCATGTCCCCAAATCACTAAAGCTATCTTCTGCTTCAGTGCTACTTTAGGAGAAAAATGTAGCAGGCAACAATATTATGAAATACTGAATTATTGTGAGAATTGTCTCAAAGAAAACAAGACCTTAGGAAAATGTTTACAAAGCAACAAAGAGATTGACATTATTTATGCTTCATTTCACTACATTCTTTCTATTTCAAATAATTCTGCCTACAAAGAAGTTCAAAATTATCAAATATAATCCCTATTGTTAAATTGAAATGCACAATGATCACTTAAAGATTTTGATTGACCAATCATTTATTTATTTGGCAAACACTGACTGAGCACAGATGTCAGCTACAGGAAGGAAAGATACTCTCAAGAAGCTAACTGCAGGTACTGTATGCCTAGAATATACCAATAAACTCAATTAAAAAAAAAAGAAGCTAACTGCAGGCCTCTCAGCACAATAAGTGATTGGAAAATTATTGTCTAGATCTTGGGTTTATCAGCCTAGAAGTTCCACGTATCAATTTGAATATAATTGACTCTAGAGGACCTACTCATAGACAAATATATTAACCAAAAATCTAATATGTTAATATACAGTGAGAAAGCTAAAACACAAGAAAGTCTGAATCTTCATCTTTTGGTTAGTGCATTCTCCCTTATAACCGCCAAATTATATTCAAAATAGAGTGCTGGAAAAAATGAACCAGTATTTTCAGAAACTGCTTCATTCTCTTGCCCTACATCATAAAATGCTCTATAGAGTCCTGAATTCTTTAGTCTCACAGAATCCAGTCTCATTTTCTTGGGCAATGTGAGAACACTTTTTAAATTCTTGCTTTTTCACTATCACTTCTATAGGTTATAATACTGTATCACATAGCTACAGCAATCAAAATTATATGATTCTGGCATGAAAATCAGATATATATACCAATGCAGCAGACTACAAAGTCCAGAAATAAACCCCTACATATATGGCTAAATGATCTACAAAGTTGTGAAGTCTACAGGATGGGGGGAAATCTTTGCCAACTGGTGAGGGGAAACTAGATATGCCTATGCAAAAAGAATGGAGTGGGGCCCTGTCTTGTACCATACACAAAATTAACTCCAAATGAAACGAAGATCTAGATGTAAAACTTGAAATAATAAAACTCTTTGAAAAAAATATAAGGGAAGCAACTCCATGATGTTGCTGGACATAGTGATATATTATATGACATCAAAACCAAAAAGTATTTAAAAACTGGATAAAGTAGGCCACATTAACTTAAAAACACTGTGCAACCAAGTTGGTATTACTATCAACAGTGAAAGGCAACTGAGAAAGTAGGAGAAAATATCTGATAATTTCATATCCAGAATATGCAAATAATCCTTACAACTAATCAATAAACAAAAAAATCTGACTAAAAGTAGACAATGGACTGGAATAAACACTTCTGCAAAGGAGCCATACTACTGTCAACAAGCATGCTAAAAAAGTTCACCACCATTGATCGTTAGGGAAATGCAAATAAAAACTGCAATGAGATACTAGGTGTAATAAAGATACACTGAATGCTTAAATTTTAAAAAGTTATTACAGTAAAAGGCACATTGTTGTGAATCTCCCTCCAAATACTCCCGTTCACTTTGTGCACACTTGCCTCATCATTCCTGGCACTTTCCGAAGCAGTTCCGAAAGTTCATTTCTGTGTCTTCAGTTAAACTGCTGTGGCTGCCTCCATGTCCTAAACAGATTCAAATCCTTTAGCTTTCACCATCGTTTTGAGTTTAGGGAAGAATCAGAAGCCACACAGTGCCAGATCTGGTGAATGAGGTGGATGAAGACGTCCTATGGGGCCAGGGATTTAGCTCAGTGGCACCATGCCTGCCTTGCAAGAGCAAGGTCCTGAGTTTAATCCCTGGTGCTGCAAAATAAATAAATAAATAATAAACGAATAACAAAGACATCCTATGATGTTTTTGATAGAAATTGCTGTAAATGGTTGATCACGGGGTAATCAAAAACTATAATGTATGTTAAAATATAAAAAGTTCATCTCACCATTAATCTTCATAATACTTCACCTCACTTTTAACATGCTTATTCTATCATTCTTAGCAATGTAGTAAGTTTTTTTTGGGGGGGAGGGGAGTTTGAGATAGGGTCTTGCTGTAGTTCAGATTGGCCTTGAACTCACTATGTAGTCCAGGCTGGCTTTGGACTCATGGTGATCCTCCTGCTACATCCTCCCGAGTGCTGGGATTAAAGACATGCATCACCATGCCTGGATCAAAAGGATTTTTAAAAATTTAGGTAGTCATCATATTTTTCCATCACCCCTTGTATCACCTAACACTCATCAAGGTAGCCGCTGTTTAAAATTTTTAAAATCTGAAATGCAAAACAAATAATGTTAGTGAAGATTCAGAGAAATAGAAATTGGAATCCTTGGGCTGTTCTTGAGAACATAAAACTGTGTAGCTGTTATAGAAAAATAGCACTGTAGTTCCTCAAAATCTTGAAAATAGAATTATCATAAGATTCAGCAATTCCACTTTTGGGTATATCCAGAAAAAAATGAGAAGAATATCTCATATATTTACATATTATGCTTATTGCAGCTAACAATAGCCTCGAGAGGAGGAAGCAATCTAAATATTCATTGACAGATAAATGGATAAAGAAAATGTATGTGCATATTATGTAATAACATTCAGCTTTTATAAAGAAAGAAATACTATTCTGTGCTATAGCCTGATGAACTTTGAGGAAATTATGTTAAACTAAGACAATCACAAAAGTATGTGCACCCATGTTTATAGCGGCACAGTTTGTAATAACTAAATCTTGGAAACAGCCTATTTGCCCATCCGTTGGAAACTAGATAAAGAAGTTGTGGTTTTTCTATAAAATGGAATATTACTCAGCCATAAAGAACGAGAAAATAGATTCATTCATAGGAAAATGGATACATATTGAAGATATACTCCTAAGTGAAATAAATAAGTCACACATGTGTAAATACCGAATAGTGTCCCTGGTGTGAATAATCTGCAACAATGCATAAAAGTCTAATAAGATTACTGACATTTAGAAATGGGAAGAAAGGAGCTAAAGGTGTAGGGAAGGTGGGATGCGTAGGGGAAGAGTAAAAAGGGAAAAGAAAAAAATGTGAGAGAATGAAAAGATGAAAATAAAGTGTTTGTAGATGGGGAGGGGAGGAGGGGGTGAAGGGAGGGCAGAGGTAAGGGGAAAAAATGAGAATCAAGACTTGCCATGTAGAGGTACATGATCCCAACAATGAATGTAACTGTACTGTATCCCTAAAATGTACCAATAAACTCAATTAAAGCTGAAAAAAAAAGACAATCACAAAAAATAATTACTCCATGATTCTTCTAATATGATGCATCTAAAGTAATACTAGAAAATTAGAATTATGGTTTTTACAGTCTGGAAGGAAGATCAATAATAGACTAGTTTACTAGATGAAGGGTTTCAGTTTTGCAAATTGAAAAAGTTTTAAAGATCTGTTATAGCTGGGCGTGGTGGCGCATGCCTGTAATCCCAGAACTTGGGAGGCTGAGGCAGGAGAATCGCTGTGAGTTAGAGACCAGCCTGGGCTACATAGTGAGTTCCAGGTCAGTCTGAACTACATAGTGAAACCCTGTCTATAAAAAAAACTGAAAAAGAAAAAAAAAAAGATCTGTTATACAATGTGCATATGGTTATCACAACATAATTGTGCACTTAAAATTAAGAGGGTAGGTTTCCTGTTATGTGCTTTTGTCCACAACAAAAACAATCAAAAGAAAATTAACAAAACTCGGAAACTGCTTAATCCAGTGTCTTTTAATAGAGCTATTTGGAAGATTAGTATATACAGATCTCCCTTTTTCTAATTTTCTTTTTGTTTAAACTACTTTTAACAGAATTCCTTTCCAATTCCTGCTCTCACACCACTTGAAAAAATATAACCCATTGTCATAAGCATTAAATCTTAATGCAAGTTTCTCAGATTATAGCAGTGGATTTCTCTGCAGCATTTGGATCTTCCCTTTGGGAGCCTGAAAAACCTCTGTAGTGATTATGAGTCCGTGCCCATTTTCCATCACTAACCATCATTTCCACCAAGTCTTCTATGGATCTTCTCCTCCTTGGCTTTCTGTGGCCCTCAGCATTCAATCAGAAACCACCAGGAAACTCATTTGCAATGTATATGTTTACATAGTGTAATCTATCATCTGTCTGTCTATTTACCTACCTATTTATCTCTCTTGATTACAGAGAGTTGGCTATGCAAGCAAGGGCAAGGGCTAATCAGCTTTTTTGTTTAATGATGAAACCCAGAATACAAGTTAAGCTGTCTGGCAGGGAAGATCACAGCCAGTTCAGATCCCAAGAGCAAGAGCTGGAATTCACGATGATGAACTACTACCCATTCATAATTCCTTTGATGTTGGTGATTTAGGTGTCTCAAAACAGCCTTGGTCCTCTGCGATGAAGCTGAACATATACACTCACCTTGCACAAGAATCAGGGAAAGTGAAGATGAGTCCAGGATAGAAGAAGAGCAACTATTAGCCCAGGTACTGCTTCACGCCACTGAGGGATCCCAGGGATCAGCACCAGCATATGTGTTCAAAACTCTCTCCTGGTCTCCAATTCTAGCAAGACTCTCCAACCTGATCTCAAATCGGCACACAAAAGAAAAGATATTGTGAGAAAGGTAGTGCATTCTAGACATGTGGATATATTGAAAAGTCACCATACACACTCCCTACATTTAGAGTTCCGTATTTTGTCTCTTCTTTTCTAATCTTCCATATTCTTTTGGTCACCTCAGTCCCCCAGTCCACAACATCAACTACCACCTTAGTGTTGGTGTTTCCAATTCTCCGCTCGCCTGATCTGCTTCCTGAGCCATAGACTTAGATATGCAAATGTTCACTTGACGTACTCTTGATATTTCACTTGACATGTCCTTGATATTTGGACAAGTGACCCTCAACTTGTCCAAAACTGAATTCATCTTTCTCCTCTTTGAATAGTTTTCATTCTGTTTAATGGCAACATTAACTATCTAGCATGTGAACCAGAACTATTATACCCATTCCATATAATTTCCCATCTCAAGTAACTCTGATCAGTGAATATTAATTCTTATTTATTTTATTCATTTTCCCCTACATTACCCTTATTATTGTTCTAGTTCAAGTGATTATCATCTCACACATAGATCATAGCATTTACCTCCTGTCACTCTGCCCTCTCTTTTTCTGGGCTTGGGCTCTAAGTAAAATATGATTTTATCACTCCTTTCCTTAAAAACCTTGATTCGTTTTCCTTTATTTACAGGGTGAAACCCGAGCTCTTTTGTGTGTCTTATAAGCTTCTCAGTGATCTGACTCTGACTTATCTTTGTAACTATGATACCTGTTATTTTATTGTAGTTATTATATTTGTTACCTTTATCAAAATTTAAACTGGAGCTATTTTTGTTATTGATTTCTCCCTGGAAATTGTCATTCTGGAGCTGGAAGTAAAAACTTTTTTTATTAATATTGTTTCAAACTTTAGGAGGTTTTCTCCAACTACCAGTGGTTGTGTTTCATCTTCTGTAGAGAAAGCCTCTGTACTGTGAATAAGAAAGCCATAAACTACAAAACAAAACAGACATTAGAGATAGAGAAATACAGAGATGCAGAATCCTAATAGAAGACTTTTGTCCTTAGATCCTGTGCTTGTCAGACTTTCATTAATATAATGATCAATCTCTAAAGAGAAAAGTCCTATTCTGTTTCACCATTTTAGAGGTTTCAGTACTTAATCCATTGATCCATTGCTCACCGTAGGGGACCAGACAACATGAGAGCATGAATTAGAGCCAAAAATACCAAGGCCATGGATGGGAAGTGAAAGAGAGGGAGAGAAAGAAAGCAGTCCCCACCATCAAGGGCACTTCCCAATGACTGGAGACCTCCTTAAAGGTTCCAATACCTGTCAAGTGCTACCCTAGGGAAGAAGTCTTTAACACATAGGTCTGTAAGGGACATATAAGGTCCAACTACAGCAGGTCCTATGATCCAAAAGGCCATTTCTGCTTTTTGTAGTACGGTTATATTCAAGTCAATAGATTCTCTCATCAAAGCTGAATTTCTCCCTCTAACAATCCAAAATCCCGACTCAGACATTCTCTACATATTCATGAACCGTTTAGTCATGCTCTACCACATTTTGCACACATCCTTCCTCTTCATGTTTTTGTGGATGAGCTAAAAGAATCTTGAGTGTGTGTTACTGTGGTGCTAGGATTTTAATCACACACACACACACACACGCATATATATGGCACATGTTAGTGCTTTACCACTGAGCTATATATCCAACCCAGGAGGATCATGACTTTCATGACTGTTTAAAAACCACTTCTAACCAAGTATTTTCTTTTCTTTTTTTTTTTGGTACCGGCGATCAAACTCGGGTCCTTGCACTTGTGAGGCAGGTGGAACCACTGAGCCAAATCCCTGGCCCAAACCAAGTATATTCTTGATACTTAGGTTAAGCTCATTATTATGCTTTTGGGGCCACACTATGGTGCCTATACAGTTTATCACTTTGTATTTATTATTTGTTTTCCTTATTACATGGTAAATTTTTTGAAAAAAGGGATTCTGTCTCATATTTGATCAGTAACAATACCTGACGTAGGGAAATGGTTAATTGATGTTTATCATTTGTTAATTTGATCTCACAGTTGATGATTGCTGTTTTGTTTTGAAACAGTATCTTGCTTTGTAGTTTAGGCTGGCTTTGAACTCACTATGTAGCCCAGCCTGTCCCTGAACTCATGGCGATCCTCCTGCTTTGTGCTAGGATTACATGTGTGCACCACTTGACTATGCTTGTTACTAAGCTATTCTTGTTACTTTTAAGAGGCTTATTTTTCTGCACAGAGGGAATTCTTACTTATTAATTTTTAGAATGCTTGCTATAATTTAAATGCTATTACTTCAAGTATACTCTATCTGATTTAAAAAGGGAATAAATAGTATTGTTTCCATTTTATGGATAGACTGTCATAGTATTTATCAAAAATAAAGGTTAAAAAGAGATAGGAATAAAACTGTGAGGAAACCCCCTTTAGGATTTGGGTCTGTGAGCATCGAAGGAAAGATTTACAGTAACATGGTCAATCCTGTGTGAACTGAATCAACTCTTGAGACAATTTTCGGAGGAAGTACCATTATAATTATCAACTTTAAATTTTGCTTGTATCATTGTCTAAGAGTTAGGCTTCACATTCCTAGTTTTCAAATATTAAAAATAACAAATTCACTTACTTACAATTATTTAAAGAAAGCTCTGTCACATCCCAATGTAGATTGTCCTAATATTCCAAAGAGATATGCAAGTCAATCTGTGCGAAACTGCATCAGATAGCCACTGTATTTCATTTTCCAATTCTGTTGTCTTATTCACTGCATTTGACCCAAAGAAATAGCTCTAGTGATTTAACATTATTTATTGTACTTGGGCTCCATTATTCTCCGAATTGATTAATGTATGTATATAACCCTAGCCAACTAGATAGGGATCAAATAATTGTAAACAGTGCACTTTAATTCTAATAGCAACATTCTTTATGCTTTTTTAGCTTGCCTGAAGATAGTTTTGGCCTGGTAATATAATACATTGCTGAATTTCTTGGAATGACAACAGAAAATTTTCTTCATTGACTGCAGAAAAGCTCCACTCCAACTCAAAACAGTACTTGTTTTTTTGTACCAGGGATCGAACTCAGGTCCTTGTACTTGTGAGGCAGGCAGCGGAACCACTGAGCTAAATCCCCAGCCCCAAAACAGTACTTGCTTTTGTTTGTAACCCATCACCACAACATCTCTTCTCTTTTCAGGATTTCAACCAAGAAGATGTGTGTCCATGTGATTTTAATCTATTAGCTAAAGATGGTCATCTGAATTAAATTCTGGTTCTTTCTTACAGGAAAGATGAAAATTTTTGAGAGGAATACTTTATAAAACTTAACGTTGGAAGGAGACTTTTTATTTTCTAATCTTTCTTTCTTTCTTTCTTAAACTGTAATTTCCCAAAGTCAAACTGTAGCAGAGCTGACCCTTTGTATGCTTTTAGTCTCTGCTCAAAGGAGGTGGCTTTTTTTTTCTTCTGCTCTTTTTTTCTTTTTTTGCAACATATATGAAATGCCAGGGAGCTAAGGAGAATTAAGTAAGCACTTCTTCCCAACTTGTTCCTGCCTTTGGCCAAGTACTCCTTTTTCTCTTAGGAGATTTGGGAAGGGTAGATGAAGTAGTGAGCCAAATTTAAAAACCCTCAAGAAAAAAATCAAGATCGGATCTCTTTCTGTCTCTAATATTTTCCAGCAATGATAAAACCGCATGGGGAATAAGTATATATTAACAATCATTTGGTATTAGTGGTGGTCATGGAGCACTGAAGGAAAAATAAACCCACTCAAAATATTTTGATTCATGCAAATTGGATTTATGTGGTATGGGAAAATAGGGTTCCAGAAAATCTGTGGACAGAAGAAAGAAGTCTCATTTTTCTATTAATCATTTGTAATTTTTGACATATCAATTAATAATTTAATACTTGTGAGAGATGTGCATACTAATAGGGCTAAATATTCTGATTAAAGAAGGAATTGTACCCATTTTATATGAAAAATATTTTTACTTGACTATCACAGAACAAAATAAATGAAGCAGCAATATTTTAATAATTATTTTATTATTATTACCATCTATTAAGGACCTTTGATTTGCCTGGCATTGCAATAGGCATATATTAGTAGGTATTTCTCTGTGATAAATGGACTTTCAAAAAGGCTCAATTAATTTTTTTTTGATACTGGGGATCGAACTCAGGACTTTGTGCTTGCAAGGCAGGTGTGGTGCCACTGAGCTAAAAATCCCCAGCCCTAGCTCAATTAAACTTTTTAGGAAACAGATGAATCAACTATTTGATTGTCAAACAACAACTGCCATTACCTTAAAATTGAATAAAAAATGATACTCTATCAAGATAAACTCATAAAAATTAATTCTTAAAGTTTCCCTAAAATACGTCTCCATTCAGAAAGAAATATTTTCAATTGTATTCCTTCTTATAAGTAAATTCACATAAGTTTGCAACCTTAATATATGTAACTGTTGTCAATGGGAATATCCTGATTTTTTTTAGGATAGTATAATAATGAATAAGTAGTATAGTAGCATTGGGGCCTTGAAATATTTGAAACGGACCAAATTTTAAAAAACTGGTCAGATCCTAGGAGACAAGAATGAGTCTGTGTCTTTGGCTTTCAAGTCGATCTGGCTCAGTTGACGAACAAACTAGCAACTTACTGCTTTCTGAAAGCTGAACAATATAAAATTGGAAATGGCTGCAAATGTGCTGGAGGTATACAGTGTATGGGTTTGAAGAGCTTTTGTTTTGTTTATCCAATCAAACATTCTTAAACTTTAATTAAGAGATGAGAGTGATAAAATATGGGCCATAGATAATATTATTGCACTGTAAGATGGAATCACAATAGCAGCCAAGACATATATTGAAATGAAGTATTTAGCTTTAAAGCAGTCCACATCGATGTTCTGTGGCAGCAGTTTTATTCCTACTGCACCATATGATGGATGGAAGGGCAGTTACCTAGTCTGATGGATGTGGAACGGTGCAAAGGTGCATTGCTCTGTGATTTCTTGCTGGATATTTGAGCTTGCTCTGTTTTCCAGACAACAGCTGTATACTGCATTTTAAAATATGTTACTATCTTTAAACTGTCTATTCACTTGGCAACATTATGGTGATTACCATCACATGACAAATTTTTAAGATTGATTGTATAAGAATTGTTAGAATTTGGTCAGCAATTGTCTGCGATGGCACGATTTGTGAAGGTGTAGAGGGGTCTGTTATCCACAGAAAAATTTCCCCTCCCAACTCATATGTCAAAATCCTAATCCACAAGGTGATTATATTTAGAAATAGGACTTTTATGGAGATGATTAAGATTAAATGAAATCATAAATGTGGGGTTCTAATCTAATAGAACAAGTTTCTTTATAAGAAAAGAAGAGACACTGAGTGTGCATACACAGAGAAAAGGCTTTGTAAGAGCACAGAGAGGAGAAGCCACTTGCAAGTCAGAAAAGTTGCCTCACCAGAAACCAATGTCCCTAGCATCTTGATTGTGGGTCTTTCAGCCTCCAGAACTATGCGAACATGAATTTCTCTTGTGTAAGCAACCCAGTACGCAGTCCTCTGTTACAGCAGCCTTGGAAGACTGATACAAGATCTTGCAGATGACCAACATTAGAGTGCAATTTATAGCTTTAATTCTTCTCAATTTCCTTGGCTGACTAGTTGTGTTCTGTCACAAGGATGTTTACCTAGGTGCTTCCTAAATTCTATTTTCTGGTTGCACCATCTTTGAGTTCCATGATTGACACCCACTTTAAAATCAGTATTTTATTATAATGAAATACACACATAAATTTGGCATTTTAACCATTCTATGAGTGTTCTATGGTAGTTAAAAATATTCATATTGTAGTATAATTACTACCACAATGGATTTCCAAAACATTTTTGTCTTCCTTAACTGAAGTGCTACACCTGTTAAATAAGAAACTCCCCTCCTTGTCCACATAATCACTGACAAATGCCCTTCCTCCAGTCTCCATGAATTTGACTACTCTGGGTATGCTGTGTAAGAGGATCCATAAAATAGTTCTCCTTTTGTGACTAGCTCATATTTAGCATAATGTCTTCAAGTTTCTCCCCTGTTGTTTGGGTAAGAATTTTCTTCCCTTTTTAAGTCTGAATATGTATACAGCTGACCCTTGACTTATGAATTCAATTTGTTCTTGAGGGTTGGATGTAACTCAGGTTGGTCAGGTGAAGGCTCAGGCTCCTCTACGGAGCCTTCAAAGTCTCTCTCCTGTGTACAGGCAGATCTCAGTGTCCTAAGAGAGACAGACATTGGCCCAGGATTTCTCAATTAACCCCACACAAGAAAGAATGCTGTAATGTTCCTTCCAGAACTCCTTAAGGATTAAAGCTGTATCTGAGACTGTCTGGAAGCACAAGCAGCCAGAATTTGGATAGCAATTCAAGACTTTGTTCTTAAGCTAAAACTAAAATTCCAATCATAACCCAAGTTGTTTGTATGTCAGGCTGGTCATTACTTGAGTGTCTGCAGTGAACACATTATGTTTCTCTATCCTTCAATAAATACTTGGGCTTCTTCTATGGTAAATTTATATTGCTGTGAACATCAGTATAGAAACACGTTCAAGTCCCTGTTTTTCAATTCTTTTGGGAATATATCAAGAAATGGAATTTATGAACCACAGGGAAATTCTACTTTTAGTTTTTTAAAGAATTGCTACACTGTTTTTCATAGTTACTGTGCCTTCTACATTTCTAATTTTTCCATATTCTTCACCAACATTAATTATTTTGTTGTTTGCTTATGGGAAGAGTCTGCTTTTCTTTTACTACAGACACGATTATGGATATAAAGGGGTATTTCATTATGGTTAGGGTTTGCATTTGCCTAATGATTATTAATGGCAACATCTTTTCATATGACTATTGCCTATTTGTATACCTTCTTTGGAGAAATGTATATTTAAGTCCTTTAGTTTTCAATCTACTTTTGTTGTTGAGTTTTAAGAATATTTACTTTTCTAGATATTAACCTCTTATCAGTTATATGATTTGTAAATATTCTCTCATTTTATGAATGACTTTCACTTCATTATTTCCTTTGCTGTATAGAAGTCTTTAAGTTTGATGTTTTTAATTTATATACTTTTTTCTTTGTTGCCTGTGCTGTTTGCATCAAAGGAAATCATTGCCAAATCAAATGACCTAAGGAGTTTTCCCCCATGTTTTCTTATACAAGCTTTATAGGTTTTGGCCTCAGTTTTAGGTTTTGGATCCAATTTAAATTAATTTTTGTATGTGGCTCAAGATAAGTGTCCACCTTCAGTCTTTTGCATGTTGATATCCAGTGGTCCCAGCATCATTTATGGAAAGGACTTTCTTTTCCTCTTTTCTAGCCTTTCACTCTTGCCAAAAATCATTTGAAGATATATGTGAAGCATTATTTCTGAATTTCTGATCCTATTCTACTGGTCTTTATGCTAGTACCTCACTCCTTTGATTACTGTCAATCTACACTAAGTTCTGGTTTAGAACTGTGAGTTTTCCACCTATGTTCTTTTTAAGGCTGTTTTGGTTACTCACAGTTCTTTAACATTGCATATTAATTTAGGATGGATTTTTCAATTTATGAAAACAAGAGAAACAGACATGAGACCTTTGGTAGGGATTACACTGAATCTGTAGATCACTTTGACATGCTCACAGCATTAGGACTTTGAATCCATGAGGGGTGTTCTTTTTATTTGAATCTCCTTTAAGTTCTTGCAGAGATGCTTTATAGTTTTCAGTGCAGAAATATTCTTCCTCCTTTGTTAAGTTATTCTTAAATATCTTATTCTTTCTGTTATTATCAAAATAAATATTTTCTTAATTTATTCTTTGGGTTGTTCACTGTTACTGCATAGAAGCATGTCTTACTTTTGCACAATGACCTTGAATAATGCAACTTTAACTTATTTACTACTAGTTCTTTTAGGGGAGAGCAACTTTGGGGGTCATTATCTTAAAGACAATTTGATGTGTAAGCTGATGATATTCCTTTTCAATTTTTAAAATTGTAATTCTTTTCCAAGTTATATATTTCATGTTCCTTTTTTTTTTCCCTTTTGGTTTAATTGCTCTGACTAAGGTTGCTAGTACTATTGAGTAAACGTTGCCAAAGTGAACACCCTTGTCTTGTTGATTATTTTAAAGATAGCTTTTTCAACTCTTTGACTCTTGCATATGATGCTAACCATAGACTTTTCACATATGGCCTTTATCAGATTGAAGCAGTTTCCTCCTATTCCTAGTTAGTTGGTGTTACTATTATGAAATGTGTTGAATTTTGTTAAATGGATCTTTTCCTGTTTCAGTTGACATTATTCCTTGTTACTCATTTATTTTTCTAATGTACTGTATTTGATTGATTTTTATGTATGGAACCATCAGTGCATTCTAGGGTTGAGTCTAATCTGATTAAGTCAAGGTGGGTAAACTTTTAATATGATGATGAATTTTTTGCTGGTATTTTGTTGAGAAAATTGCATCAATATTCATAAAGGATATCAGTCTGCAGTTTTGCTTTCTTCTTGTGTCTTTATCTGGCACAACTAGCCTCAAAGAATAAGTTAGGAAGTTATGATTCTTCTTTGATTTTTTTCAAAGAGTTTGAGAAAGATTAGTGTTAATTCTTAAAATGTTAGGTAGAATTCACCAGCAAAGTCAGCTAATTCTGGTCTTGCTCATTATTGAAGCTTTTTAAAAATTCCCGATTTAATTGTTTACTAGTTATAATTCTACTTAGATTTTCTACTCTTCATAATTCATTCTTAGTTCACTGCATTTTCAAAGAATTTACTCATTTCATAGAAACTATGCAATTTTTGGAGTACAGTTCCTCTTGTACTAGTTTATGTTATTTCTGTAGAAATGGCTATAATGTCTCCACTTTTATTTCTGATTTTAGTTAATTGAGTATTTCATTTCATTCATTAATTTTATTGGTACATTTTAGGCATACAATATGCTGACATTCATTATTGGTAATTTGTACCTTTACATAACATATCTTACTTTCTCCTCCATTACCCTGATCTCCCTTAAACCCCTCCACACCTCCTATTTACAAAGACTTTGTTTCCATTTTTCATCTTCTCATACTTATTCTTTTCCCTTCTTTCCTTTCTCCTACTCCTCCCACTTCCCCTTGCCTTTTATAAGTTTTCTTCCTATTTCACATTAGCTATTGTACATTTTGATCCTTATTTACACTTTCAGTTTCTCACACCAGAGAAACTATTTAGTATCTACATATGTGTCATATTCATTTCACTCAAGAGTATGGCCTCAATGTTCATCCATTTAGCTATATATGTCTCTAGTTTCTCATTCTTTATGGCTGAGTGGTACTCCATTTTGTTTTATTTTTTTAATTACATTTTCTTTATCCAGTCTCCAGTTTATGGGAAATTGGGCTATTTCCAAATTTTAGCTATTGCAAACTGTGCTACTATGAATATGGGTATACATGTATCATTGTGGTTTGATTCTTTTAATTCTTCTGGGAAGATACCTAGCAGGGAAAGTGCTAGGTCAAATGAGACCTCTAATCCTAGTTTCCCAGTGTTTTTTTTTGTTTGTTTGTTTTGTTTTTTCTTGTACTGCTGATTGAAATTGGGCCCTTGCACTTGCAAGGCAGGCAGAGGAACTACTAAGGCAAATCCCTGGCCCTAATCCTAGTTGTTTGAGGTATCTTTATACTGATTTCCACAGTGGTTGCACCAGTCTACATGACCACCAACAGTGGAGCAGTTTCCTTTTTCCCCGCAGCCCTGCCAGCATTTGTTATAGCAGCCACTCTTTCTGAGGTGAGGAAGAACCTTAGCATTTTTTTTTCATTTGTATCTCTTGATTGACTAGTGATGTTGAACACTTTTTTTACACGTTTATTTGCTATTTCTACTTCTTTGTCTGAGAAATGTCTGTTCATTTCAGATGCCCATTTTTGGATTGGGTCTTCAATAAATGGTGTTAGAAAAATTGGGTTTCACCTTGTCAAAAATTAAAACTGGACCTATCTGTCACCATGCACTAAACTAAAATTAAAATGGATGAAAGATCTAAATATTACAAGAGAAACATTAAACCAGCTGGGAGAGAGGTAAGGTAGAACTCTTGAAGACTTTGGCATAGGAAAAGATTTCATGAATTTTTACCTCAGTCACACATGAACTAGCACAAAGAATCAGCAAGTGGGATCTCTTCTTATTAAAAAGCTTCTGCACAGCAAGAGAAACTATCAACAGTATTTAAGAGACAACCTACAATCTGGGGAAAAAATTTACCAGTTGCTCCTAAGACAAAGGTCTGCTTTCTAGATCTTAAAAAATCAGACCTCCTATATTTTCCTCAATCTACCTAAAGTTTTTCAGCTCTTCTTCAGATGTTTTTTAAGACCCAAGTGTAGGTTTAATTGACTTTATCTATTATTTGTCATATAAAAAGAGAAGAACCTCTTTTATTTATTTATATTCTTATAGGTCTTATTTTCTTCTACTAGTTTTGAATTTTTTCTTTAATTCCTGCTGCTCACTTAACAAAAAATGAAACAGAACAAAATAAAACTTCTTTTAAAATCTGACTCTCTCTTCAGTGCCAGGAGTAGCTCTAGATATAATATTTAACATTCATGATTTGATGGATTTGACACATACTTAGATTATTAAAACTCAAAGGAACTAACCGTGAAGATCATTTAAAGTGGTTCACTGTACAGAATTCAAAATTTTGTCCATATTATTTTTTCTTTATGAACTTTCAAGTAATTAGTAGCAAAGAGGAAAAAGGAGTGCCTTATTTCTTGGTACAGAAAATTTATGCTGTGCAGCTATTTGCTTTTTTTATGTGGTCCCTTTCAGACAGAATCAGAAAGAATAAGAAAGAAAGAACATATCAGAATACTTGGGCTTAGGTCACATTATGACACTAAGTAATTGAGTAACTTTTAGTCAATTCCAGAAAATTCTTTGAAACTCTCTTAAGTAGCAACAAAATGGGGATAATGATGATACTTCTTTTGTGAGGTGGCTCAGAGAGAAAAATAATATGTGCAAAAGCAGTTTGTAAAGTATAATAAATGCTTCACTTCTCTCTTCTCTTCTCTTCTTTTCTCTCCTCTTTGCTACTACAAGTTATTATTCCTAACTTGAGTTCATATTCAGAAACTTAGAACTGGTGAGTATGAGTGCTAGGTTCTCAACATTATAGATAAATACTTTACCTAGAGGTCAAGGGTTGCAATATCATGGTAGGACAGGATGCTCAACACAGAAAGCACTAAGGGACTGAAAGCAATTCATTAGCCACTATATATAATTTTATTGTTTTGACAATTAGTGTGGCTGAATCAGTAGAACCAGTTTAATAAAATGAATTACACATAGGCTTGTTTTAAATATACTTATGTATGGCAACAGAAATGACATTTTTATATAACAATACATATGTATATAACAGAATATATTTAAAAAGTATATCTGTACTTTAATGATTTTTCTCATTTACTATAAAATGCTGGCACTGTTTAATAAGGATAATAAATAATATTTTAAAAGCCATCACAGTTCAATCTATATTTGCAAATCTTTGCCTATGAAAGTTGATTTGATCACATGATATTTTATTTTTCTGCAACCATTTATCTGCCCTTCAGTATTACGGACTGGATGTACACAAAATTGTATTAATTTTATTTGTCATATGTCTCTAGATAATTTTATTCTCTTTATGTAGTGTGTTTTCATGAGTTCACAAATTTATATTTATTCTAAAATTGACCATAATTACATATATTATTTTTACTGAGATATAATTCAACAATAAAACAATATTTCAGAATATATGCATGTGTGTCTTTACACTTGTATAAGCATTTTCTATGAATGTATATTTATAAATGACATTTTTACCTTTTACAAAAGTGTGAAACTATGACAGTAAAAATTGCTTAACTAAACATTTAGATTTTCCATGTGCCCAGAACAATGTTATCTACAAAACATGCCAGAATCCTAGATTCTAAAGCATTGACTTAGACATTTGCAAGTTTTACCTTTGTCCTTTTAGAAGGTAATTTTATATGTCTATTGGTTACCATACGTGTCAGGATTGATTAAATGAATTCTGAATGTAAAGGATGTAGGATGTGTCTAGGAACTCTGTTACCCATTGAATACACGGCACATACTTTCATTCATCAGTATATTTCAGTCTCATCCCTGTGTTTCCTCCTCTGCCATGAAATTCTGTGTAAATTAGGGAAACAGCAGCTGGTATCAGTCTAAATGAAATAATCATCATTGGCATTCTGTTGAATTAGCTATTAGAGTACCTAATTCTAACTCATATTATGTCTGATGGGTAAAGCGAAAAGACAAAAAATAACTTCATGCTTGTTTATAAACTTCATTCCAAAGATAAACCGCTATAAATATCAGCCATAACATTGTTCTACATAAATTTGATTCTTCATATTTTTGAGAATATCAAAATGTCCATTCATGTTTATAAACTATACTACCATAAACAACAGTTCTACTGCTCTTTAAAATTAAAACAATATTTTACAATGTATTTATAATGTTAAAAGATATCCATCTTACTCAAAAATGTCAAAGCCACATCTAAATCTTATTTGACTTTTAAATCACCCTCAGATTCCCAAATAGAAATCTAGCTCCTTTGCAAATGGATAATTCCAATTGCTTTTGCTTTTTAGAAATTCATGATAAAATGAAAACCTTCAAATTCACCTGATCTTTCTTTCCACTGGTTGCTGTATAGTTTAGTCAAATACTATTTTGTAGTGAAAAAGTCTCAGTTCATCTATGGTTGGGTGCATGTTATTTCCGAAGAGATTCAAACATACTTCCAAATCCTCCATGACTCATACTTGACACTCTTTTAGCCCTTGCACATAAGCAAACAATTAATGAACATGAATTGTCAAGTATTGGGATGCTGTGGTAACTCTTTTCTCCTGTAGGGGGGATAGACTTTATGAGGGTAACAAAGAAAGTACTTACAGAGCTTTTTAAAAGACAGTGTGCTAGGCTATAGCTTTTGGAAGCTGAGTTTAAATAGAAAGCTAAGTTTATCCTGTAATTTCTTTCCCTGATTTCCCAACGGTATTGCCAAGAGAAACAAGGCCCCTCTGCTCTTTGCAAGCCATTGTAGCAGGCAGCTTCTCTATGGGAGATCTGGCAATGCAAAAATGGGCAGAAAACAGAGCTGGCAATGTTAAATTCCACCATAGAGGACTTGTCCTTAGAAGCTCTAAATCATGAGCAATTTCAAGAAGATGCCTAAATTTCAGGAAGTTTCTAAATTTATCCTGATGTAATGAATAATGGAGAGCAGCAAAAGATGGAGGGGACTTGGAGGACAGTTCATGCAAGAGATATTCAGTGGTTCATCCATAGTTTTATGGATTCAAGGGAAGATCCAGGTAAGCTCAGTGTGAATATATTCTCTCAGCCCCTTGTACTTGAGGATTTTGTCATTGTCAGAGCGAGGCAGGACTAGGAATGTGAGATTAAATCCAGAGATACTCCATTGTTAGATCTATATGATTTTTCAGTAGCAAAGTACAAAATTTGGCTCTATCTTTACAAGAAAACACAAACTACTAAAATTGATAGGGGCTTAGATTTCTTATTTTTAAAATAGGGATGATAACATTATTTTACCAGTAAAGTTGTATTGTCAGGGATATTTTATTCCATCCGTCACTACATATAAAATGCAATGCTAAAATTCCATGCTTTTATTAGAAATTGCCTGCTCCAATGACCGCAAAATACAGGGCATGATTTTTTTTTTCTCTGACCAGTAATATTGAAAAATAAAAAGTGGGGTTGTAGGAGATCCTGACTCTTAGCTAAAAGCAAACCAGATAGTAATAGTTCATGGTGTCAGAATTACCTTAGACTTTACCTAAAGCACATGGAACTGTGCTGGAACACAGCAAGCATTTGGCAAATGTTAGTGATCATATTTGCTTGTTAGTTTCTGTTTTTGATTACTATGAAAATACATGTTTACCGAATGTGAGATCCTTCTTAACAAATGGCCACACATTATGTTGTTGTCTTCATAAATAAATTTCTGATCCAAGTATCCATTTCAAGTATTATCAAGGAGGGTTATTTTGGTTGCTGATGATTATCCTTGACATTATTGTGCATAGGGCGGGCCAGGTGAGCAATGCTGTCAGAGATCACTGCAGAGCTGAACTCATTGCTGTCTGGTCGAGCTGTGCTTTATGTCAGGAGGTCCAGTGGGATTGGGATGCAACTGCATTGCCTTGGAGTCACAGTTCTGCTGTGTGAAGTTTTCACTGTGGCCCTCCATGTAACTCCAAATCTCCATATTATGTTGATGGTGAAAATTCTTTTTATAGTTTCTAGACTATTGCAAGATTACGGGCTCTGCATTCTCTAGGAAGCAGCATTTCACTCATCCGTGCTAGGCTTTCATTTCTTCCAGGATTGACTATTTTAATTTGTTCCTGGTGGCATTCCAGATTGTTTGCTAAACTGGCTACAGATGGTTTTGAATGCTGCTGCTGCCAGAGTTGTTACTAAGACTTGATCTACAGATCATATTTCTCCCATCCTACAATCTCTGTCTTGGCTGCCTCTAAGACAGCATATGGCTTTTAAAATCCTTTTAATGACCTATAAAGCTCTCAATAGCCTCAATTCTGTTTACCTTTCTGACCTTTTAACTTTTTTACACTCCAGCACAGATTCTTTAGTGATCCTATATGATGTTGTCTTGCAGCAGCGCATAACTGATCCTTGTGGACTGGTAATTGAGTCACAGTGGAGCCTGATGCAGGCACCAGAAACCAGAATAGTGGGGGAGAGATTCTGTGACTAGTAATTTAGATATATATCAATACAAAGCAACATTCTTTAATTCTTTAATTCTTACTTTATGCCCTGAAATGCCTTCAGTTATTTCTTAAATGTTTTTTCTTATCTTCTGTCCAAAGAAGTCAAAATGCAAAGGTCCTCAAATGCATATTTAATGCAGAAGGTTAGAAGAGTTATTGAGTAAAAGTGCTACAAGAGGACACTGCTGTGGGTCTTAATCTTAACTGTCCCGAAAAAAAACAAGGTAGCATAGTTACCTTGAGGACACATGAGCTGTAAAAATCACATACTTTAGCAAAATGTCTTTCGGGCACCATTTAACTTCATAGTTGGGGTAGTCAAGTTATTCTGTGATCAGCAGAAGAGTAAATACATATAACCAGTCTTCTTGTCCATTCCAGGGGCCACAAGCAGTAGGCAGGGTTTGTGTCTTCTTGCAGTTTTTTTATCTATCTTTTTATAATTTTTCTTATGTATTTAACCAGGAACTAAATGGAGAAGTATTTTTAAATATATAGATTTGTATTTTTTTTTCCAGAGGATGAGAGGGTAGGTGGATAGGTAGCTCCTTTTTTTTCCATGTTTGGGAAGCTATTGAGAAGTAAGATGAAGGAAATGGGAGATGAAAGTCAGATCGAAGCGTTATTGCAGATAGATAATCTGATTGAAGAAGATGGCTAGAGATCTACAGCACATAAACCTGATAAAGATCTTGCTGTCTATAAAACGAGGGGCTAGGATAGCCCACACGGGAGTGTCTGTCCTGCAGAGTGGCAGGCACACCCACGCAGAACCTCTGCCTCACACTTGGGCCTGCACCAAGAAGGAAGAAAACAATCCTCTCACTGTCCATGACTTCAGTTTATTGCAAAATTGGTTTGAAACAGTCCCATTTCTGGGATTGATGGATTAGATTATGTGGATTATTGCTTTTTTGCTGAAAACAGTAAAATATAAGTGTGTCTGTATGTATTTGTGACATGAGCACATTAAATATGACATATTTTGGAAAAATCAAGACCTAGAAATAAATAGAATATTAGAGCCCTAAAACTGTTTTATCTATTTGTTTCATGTAGAGCATATGTGAAAGCAAAATATCCCCAGGCTCTGGGGGACAAAAATACCTCCCAGAAATTTAAACTCAAAGTTTTATTTATGTGTTTTGTGCAACTGAGGATTGAACCCAGGGCGTCCCACTTAGCTAGATCCCCAGACCTATTTCTGATTTAACTAAAAAAAATTTTTTTAAACTTGGAGATAGGGACTTTCTAAGTCAGTAAATTGCCAAGGCTGGGCTCAAAGTTGGGATCCTTCTGTCTCAATCTTCCAGAGTGCTAGGACTGCAGATGCGGGTCACCATATCAGCTCTTAACGTTTTGTTTTTCTTCTTTATAAAGCATCGTCTCTACAGTTCATAAGAGCTTCTCTCCCACATTTACCTAAGATGTAAAAGGGCCACACTCTGAGAGTAGCTAAGTTTTTCTCTGCAAATATAGAAACATATACCTGTGGGGAGAAGAAAAGTAGGATAACACAAAGAAAAGGAAAAAATATATAAAAGGCTATGGCAGGTGATCAATATTTTTCACCCACTGGTTTGAGGTTGCCCCAACTAGTCAGGCTATTGATGGCCAGTGCAGGACACTTTTGTCCTAGTGATGTCTTCAGAGACAGAAAGCTTATCGGATAAAGAAAAATGTGTATATGGCAAGAGGTATAAGATGCAGCTGAAACAAACTCCAAATATTAAAATTATCCAAAGACTGTAAAACATCTGTGGTTTCTATGTTAAAGAGAAAAGATATATCAAGAGCAGTCTCTCTCCAAAAGACATTCAAAAGGGGTGTAGGAAGAATACAAGTGACCCGAGATGGGAGCTGTGTGTTACAAAAAGGAAAACAGGTAATTTTGTGGGTAAACGGAATTCAGTATTCATCAGATAAAACTTGTAATATTGTCTAATGCAGTTAAGTATTATTGAATCAAATTTAAGAGGAAGAGTGGAGTTAAAGTATTCTCAGGCTCTTGTGCAACCAATGAGCAGAGTGAATATTTTAAATAATTTTCCTATGTACACAAGGTTGACTTTTTAGGATAATTACTACAAGAATGGAACTAAAAGAGAAGAAAGAAAATAGCTGGGCATTGGTGGCATATGCCTATAATTTCAACACTCTGGGAGGCTGAGGCAGAAGGATCGAAATAAGCCCAGCCTGGACAACTTAGTTACTTAGCAACTCTTATTTCAAAATTAATTTTTTAAAAAAATGACTGGAGATATAGCTCAGTGCAAAGGCTCTTGGTTCAATCTCTGCTAGGGGAAAAAAACCCAAAGAAAAACATGAAGGAAGAAAGTGCTAAAACTTAGCAGTACAAAAGCAAGCAAGAGAGACAATATTTATCAAACAAGACAAATAGATGATAGATTTAATACCCAAATTGTCAGTATTTGTATAACTGAAAATAAAGGTTAAATTGAAAGATAAACATTTTTGTGAATGAATTTTTAAAATTGAATTATACTAGAGAAACATCTAAAACCTACGGAAATGGAATAGTGAAAAGTGTGGAAGTGGAAAATAAAATATATATTAGGAAAATAGTACCTCACAAAAAACTTTTTAAGCTATATTAATAATGAGTAGTTTAGATTTTAGACAGAACCATGGTATTTTTTTGTATAGATGAAAAGATTAAATTCAACAGGAAAAGATACCATTTAAAATTTGCCAGCATTTAATATAGCCGAAAGGTATAGAAAATTTTAAAAAAATGTACATTTGTTGAGCTGTAAATGCCAAAAAAATTTCAAAGAATTAATATTACATTATCTGGTAGAAAAGAAAATAAAAGCTAAAAGTCAATATTAAAAAAAACAAAAATTACCAACTATTTGGAAATTAAATCTCCAGAGTTAAAAAAGAAATCTAAATGGTAATAACATATTTTGCTCTGAGTGACAGCAGATTGATTATATACAGAAAACATGTGATGGGACTATGATTATACTTGGGCATTTATAGTCTCAAATACCTGTACTGGAAAATAAGAAAGCTTTAAAGAAAATAACATAATAACTATCTTAGAAGTTAAGAAAGGAGTAGTAAAAGAAACTCAATTAGAAAAAAAGGATGTAAGAAATAACAGAATTAGTTATATAGAGAAAAAGTACAAACATAAAGGTGAATAAAATGAAGAGATATTTCCTAGAAAATATTAATAAAATAAAATTATCAAATAATTGGCACTTACAAAATGTATTAGTCCATGTCCAAGTGGAAGAAGAAATCACACTACTCGTTTGAAATTTCACTGTCAAAGGTGGTTGGCTAGTAGCATGGGATGTTCTATGAAGGGAAGTGGAGAGAACTCTCCATAACATCTCTGAACCCCATTAAGGCAGTAGAAGATACGGGGGCAGCGTGGAGCTGAGAGGCACGCAGAAATGAGGACATTTGGATGAAGTTCCCACCGGACTGAGGAAGCTCAGAGAGGCTGTGACCATAGCCCAGCATGTGTCAGAGGAATCTGCTGAGGTGCCACAGGCCAGGGCTGGCAAATGAGAAGCCATCTGCTGGGATGCCCGCGAGACTCACTAGAATCTGCCTGCCAGGTGTGTGGAAGTCCCAGAAAGCCATTCACAGAGGCACCACAGAAGCCACCGAAGGATCAGTGTCACCAGGTGTTCCGGAGCTGCTGGCAGCTGCAGACCACAGCAGCAGGAAGGCAGAACTCACTGGTGCCAGGAAGAAAAGCCCTTCCCGTGGTTTCCTTCTGCTGACAGAGCTTCGCGTGGTGCTTGCTGGCAAAAGAGAAACACCTACAAGGTCCAGCTTTTGGAGCACATGGTGAGGAAAGTGAGCTAGGCAGTAAAGCAATCACTGACACATATGGGCTATATGACAATAACATGAAACAACTTTCAGCTTCCAGCAACATTTTTCAAATACAATGTAACTTCAAAGAAATAAATCAGAGAAGAATGCATGTGATTCTGTGTTATATTGAGTTGAAAAGCATTGGTGGTAAATTTGTAAGGTAGTAGGAATACAATGGCCATAAAATCATTGTCAAATCTCAGGATGGGAGGCAAGACAGAGACACCCCATGTGCTTCATGTGGGGCCTGTTTAGGGGAGCAGAATGATCTTTCTTGATCTGACCGCTGGTGTGCATTTTATAATAATTTGCTAAATCATACAGACATGTTTAATAATGGTATTAACGTAGTTCCACCGGCTTCCTGCTGTTTGCCTAGAATGTCTTTCTCCTTTCCCTATTTTCAGCTATCTGATGGCTGTGTGTTATATCCTTTTCTAGAGAGCTCAGGAAATTGACCGAGGTGGTGACATGAGCTGAGTGTTGAAGAAAGAGTATTTTCTAAGAAAACGACTTCCTTTTTCTGAGATGTTATGGAGCCTATGAAAGTTAAATAACTTGTATGGATCAATAAGATAGAATCCAGAGAGATGGAACATTAGCGTAAACTCACAGAAGCTGTCCTGGCCTGTTCCTTGATAGTTCTGGTGCCCTCTGATATTTTCCCTATTACCTATTAACAAGTTGTGCTTCATAGCATTAGCTGCAGTTCAAACGGGAAAAAGGTGCTCATACACAAAATTACAAATAACTTGTATCCTTAAAAGTTATAGTTGAACATGCAATAAAGGTTCAGGCTACTTTATTCACTTTTGTATTTAGGATTTTAGCCATAGAATAAGAAATACACAAATGCTGTCAAATGGAACTAGTAATTGTGGAGTGCTCCCTTTCCCACTTACTTCATCATTCTTTCCTTAGTAAGTAACATTATATGGGACAAAAATTGGAGCTGCCTTGCTTTCTACCTATGGAAAGTATAATGCGCACAGTGTTACAAGACCTTTCATTGTCTTTAGAAGTGGTTCCATTCTTTAGATGCATAGTTCTGCTGAAGAGGATATATTCTTTTCCCACCTCGCTGAACCACATTTTACTCACTCTGATTCTGATTTGGCCTAAGGTTTCCCAGGTTTTTAGGGTATTTTGGAGCACTCTATTTAAATATGTTCTTTGGCTTAAAAGTGTCAAAAATCTGTAGCCAATTTGAACTATATAGTAATTACTTCCTTATGAAAACTAGAACTGTAGGAACTAAACCAGCTTCAGTTGCAGCTGCACCCTGGGAATCAGATAGTATCTTCAAAGCTCTCTCTTGTTGTCCTATTTGTCAGGATTTCTTTCTATAGGCAGACACTCTCCGTGATGTATCAGTATGGCCTCCCTCAGTCCATGCACATATTCTCCTGGACGCCCTGTTAGTTCCAGTGAAAAACCTTAGAAAACTCTCTGACTGGCTCTCAGGATCATTGGACCACACAGGGAGGGGCAGCCATTGGTCATTTTCTCTACTCCTCTGTGTGTGGGAAGGTGTGATGATTTCAATGATCAGGAGTCAGGTTATTTTTTAAAAGCAAAGGAGGGTTTGTGTCCATTGTATTCCACAGTGTCTGGTTCACAATGGAAGCTCACTATGTGAGGAAGCTCACTGTTTTCTCATCCTTATAAGGTAGCAACTCAATTAACTGTACCAGACACCTAGGCAGATGCTACCTCACTTATCACCTCCATCTATATAATGTGAATCCCTCCCTTTCTGACAGGTGGCGACCTGAGAAGATTGTCACGATTGTGGCACTGGGACAATAACTAAACAATGCTCGCATCAACAACAGCAGCCACTGGATTTTCTGACAAAGCAGGAATAATTTGTCAGGTGCAGGCAGTCTTGTCTTCTTGGTATAGGGAAGTTCTTACATTTAGCAGTAAATATTGGGAGGAGACCATGTCAACAGTCTTAGAAGAAGTGGCTGAGCTATCTTACTTGATGTATGGTACTCCAAATCAGAACAGAAACTCCTTCCTTGCCTCAAGTACTTGTGGGGATTCTTGGCAACATGTATGGACTGACAGCAGCTTACCTAAGTCTGCTTTCCATTGACTTTTCTCCCTGAAGTTGCTTCTACTAAGAGATCGAAAATGACTAAAGGCAACAAATAAAACTTGTGGCCTGGAGATAGCTGTGCAGTTGTTTGGCAAAGGTTAGGCACACTAAGTGAGTAGCAAAAGGAAAACAACTGAAGAATCTACAGATCAAAAAGATTTAAATGCATTAGTTACAGTTTGTACCCTGATACTTCCTGGTAGAGCAATTACTGTGCAGGGGTGCATGCCATAGGGATATTTTGTTTATGACAAATAAGGGAAATGTCACCATGCCCTGCTTGGACTAATGCCCAATATGCATTCTCTGTATTTAACAGATTCTCAGTGGGCATGGCAGGGTTGAGATGTCTCAGCCATCATGTGCAAGGGAAGCATCACCTAGAGGTTTGGAACAAAACTGAGAGCAGGCTCATTTGAAATCAACAGGGTACAGGGGAAGCAGAGCAGCATCGCTCCCAGCAGCGCACTACTCATTACATGACCCACATTTAAACGGCAGCATGCTGCTGAAGTCAGGCCATAAAGAGCTGCCTGCAGGAATCCGGAACAGGAGGCGGAGGGAAGGGAAAAAAGATGAATGCACAGTGTCTGGAGTCAACTAAATTCACCTTCTCTTAATGCTCATGGCTGTAGGGCAGAGTAAGAATGCAAAACAAAGGTATGTGACCTTCGCAGGTCCTCCTTGGGGCTGATTCCATCCCTGAGGACATCTGATGTACCCTGGGTTCTTGTGGCATTTGCCACACAAGGGATGCCAACACAAAGACAGCCATGCAGGCAGAATGAGGAAAAATGAGCCAGGGAGCAGGCTCTCTGCCGTTCAGGAGTCATCCTTGTCTTGAACTGAATCAAATCATTTAATTATCTACTTGGAGAGACTCTCATCTTGGAAAATCTCCTTGGTTCCTTCACGGCATGGTCCTGAAATTTAATTATGCATCATAATATCTGCGAGGTTTTTAAAATGTATGGATTTATAGGACTGGCCTCAAGTTTCTGCCTGAGTGAGTCTGGCATAGGAGCCAGGCATGGGAATTTCCATCATGTCCACAGAAGATGCTGATGCTTCTGGTCGGAGCAGTAAAGTTTGCACGCCATCCCTTTACAGCATGCTGGGGAGTGTTTATAGGCAACTTCAACTCAGTAGAGATTTTTTTTCCTGTTCTTTTTTTGTTTATTTTTGTCTCAGCTTCCTAAAGTATGGATTTCATGAAAAGGTTAATAGGAAAAATAAGTAGAAAATAAATTTATTAATGTGTAATAATTCCTTGGAGTAGGACACATGGCAGCTTTGCCTGTCATATATTTTTCTTTCCAGTCTCATTTGTCCGTGGAGAATATGGACTTAGACATCCCACTTGTGTCCTCTCTCTGTTGTAATAGTCTCCTTTTCCTCCCAACTCAGAATGCAGTACCAGGTTATAAAAACCTTTGGTTGTTATGTCAAGCCCCAACACTCCCCTGTGGTGCTGTAGGCTTCTATGCCACCAGGGCAGCAAGCAAAATTCAAAGTGAGTGACTGGCAAAGATTATACATGTCTCCCGAGACTCTGATGCCTTTTTTGCACAACCAGCTTAATTAAGAATCCTTGGCAATATATTAACCACAAGCTTATGGATCTCAATATGCCAATCAAACATAATGAGATAAATGCAAATGTCAAAGCACAGACTCTTTGCCTAGGAATATCAAAGGCTTAAATCTGTATCCTCAGTCAGTTGTCAGAAAGCACTGGGAATAGCTGGGTCTGGGGAGGACAGGTCTTCCCACTGCAATTTTTGCAATTTAAAAATTTGTGGCATGACCTCTCGGACTGAGTTATCCCATATCCGGGAGGGTGTATCCAGGTAGGATATGAAAATAATGATAAAAGTCTTTGGTTTACAACTAATAATAATAATAGTAATGATAATAATCACCCAAGACACTGACCTTCTAGAGAAAAGGACAGAAGGCAGGAGTCAAAATCAGAGTCTGTATCCTGGATCTGTCCCTACAAGACAGGTCAAGTGACCAGCAAATGACATCATTCTGAATATCTAGGGAAGTAAGAAGGAGAGTAGATATTTCATAATAAGGCATAGCAGAAAAGAAAGCAATTGACTTAATTATAAGTTTATCTTTATAACGAGTAAGTTAAAAAGCGTCAAATTGGAAAACTCATCAACTTGGTGCATCGCAGCTAGATTTCTTTTTTTTTCCTCTACTTCTCTTTTCCTCTCTTCTCCTCTTCCCCTCCTCCTCCTGTTACTCTCTTCCCCCCCTTCCTACTCCCTTTTTTTTTTTACCTCCTTCTTTCTCTCCCTTTCTGTCTCTGTTTATCTATCTCTCCATTGACTCCAGAGTCTTCACACTTAGCCACATCTCCAAGCCCTTTTTTATGTTTTTCTTTTGAAACAGGGTTTCGCTAAGTCACTGAGTTGCCCAGGCTAGACTTGAACTTGCCATGTTCCTGCCTTGGTCTCCCAGAGTGCTGGATCACAGGTGTGATCAGCACTCCCAGTTTTAGGGCCAGATTTCATAAATTTATAGCACTTGAACAACTTTTGACTTGAAGCTGGTTAATAAATGATTAACTTGAAATATTTTCTGTTGTTCGAAGGGCTTGACCCTACTGGGTATGGTGTTGTTTCCCATTTCTATTCAAGACCCGAGTGAAAGTAGTCAAATTTGAGGGGCACAAATTTGGAAAAGATAGCTTCTTCTATGAATAAATTAAGGGCCAAATATATTTTTTCTTTTTAATTTGACAGAAAAATGACCCTAATAAGCCACACACTAGTAGAAATAAATGTAAGGCTCTCCATTAAGAGAGAGAGAAAAAAAAAAAAAAAGATCCCGGACTTAGGATAGGTGACTTGTAAACCATGCACATGGTTAAGACATGGTTATAATCAAAGCATTGATGTGGGTTAGTGTCTAGTTAAGATGACCCTTGTTATTTTTAAAGGGTTATACTGTACAGAATGAGAGGAACAATAATGTTATAAGCTGGCTAGACGATATTTAAAGTATCATTCTCAATTCTGGACTCCTCTGAGTACAGAGAAAAGCAGCCAAGTGGGGGAAGGGAAGATTTCACATGAGGTGGGATCTTTTCAAATTCTTTGTTTAAAAAAAAAGCTCTGGAAAATATAATTAGAATTTTAAGTGAGGCAAGTATTAAAGAAAAAAATGCTTCCTTTTAAGACATAGTCATCACTATAGTACACATACGCATACCTTGTTTACAGAGGCAAATAGTAGTGCAAAGCTTAGGGGAAGAACAAAAAGGGAAAAGAAAAAAATGTGAGAGAATGAAAAGATGAAAATAAAGTGTTTGTAGATGGGGAGGGGAGGAGGGGGTGAAGGGAGGGCAGAGGTAAGGGGAAAAAAATGAGAATCAAGACTTGCCATGTAAAGGTACATGATCCCAACAATGAATGTAACTGTACTGTATCCCTAAATGTACCAATAAACTCAATAAAAAAAAAAAACAAAAAAAAAAACCTACAGTTATCTTCTGTGTCCCCACCGTAATCCCTGCTCAGAAAGAGCAGTTGCTGCAGATCACTTTCACTCATCCTTTCCATATTTTCCTTGATGTCCTATCATGAATAGTCTACTCTTAAAAAATTAAATTTTATGGGCTGGAGATTGAGCTCAGTGGTTCCGTCTCCTGCCTCACGAGCGCAAGGACCAAAGTTCGATCCCTGGTACCAAATAACAAAACAAAATGAAAAACAAACAAACAAATCTTATAACTCCTAGAGAACATGGCCATTTGGTTTTTTTATGCCTTTTTTTCCTTTCAATTTATGTAATTATTTATAAAGTCAATATTTTGGATGTACTTTCTATAAAATGATTATGGCTGAACCACATAAAGTATTATGATTATAGCATCTGTCTGATACAATGCTTTGTCTTTCCCAGTATTGAAAGATCTGTTTAGTAACCTTGTTTTAATAATCTAATAATCGTCCATTTTCATTTTTTCCTATAAGTACTTTTTGTTAATTTATCCTCAAACTCCTTATTAAAGCTGGAAGACTTCAGTCAGTACAGTAAAACAACACTGGTCAATCCCTCAATGCCACCTCTTTTGGCAAAATTCTCTGTGAAGTCCTCAGCTTGCTGGCTCTGCCTTGCAATTCCACACACCTCTTTCGCGAATCTACACAGCACCCACTTCTTGTTCTAAGTTCCTATTTTGATGAAACAAAACCAGTAACTAATTCAGAGAGGATGTATGAGAAATAAAATTTCCAAAACCTTACCACCTGTTAGCTTTCTATTGCTGCGAGGAAGTATCTGAAATAATTTTAAGAGAAGAAAGATTTATGTTGACCTTTCAGAGCTGCGAGTCCTTGGTCACTTGGCTCAGTTGTCTTTGGACCTGTGGCAAAGGAACACATCATGGTAGGGAGCATGTGGTGAAGCACAGCAGTTTATCCCACAGCAGCAGGAGACAGAAAGAGCTTTGCCTATAATGCCACATTTGTTTGTTTTCCTTTTGGGAAATTTTCAGCAACTTCTCTCTTTTCTTGCTAGCTCAAAATTTCTCATTGATTTGCATTTGTGTGTAACTTCTTTATTCATTTTGCAGTGTGCTCTGCAAGTAAGCTCTTGGAGTTTCTTTTTTTCCCCTGTTAAGTTTATCGGTACATTTAAAGTAAACAATACAGTTACAGTCATCACTGGGACCTTGTACCTTTACATGGCAGATCTTGGTTCTCATTTTTCCCCTTACCCCTGCCCTCCCTTTAACCTCTTTACCCTTCCCTATTTACAAAGACATTGTTTTCATTTCTTCCTTTTTTCACATTTTTTCTTTTCCCTTATTGAGTTCTTATATTTTATTAGTTTTTAAAAACAAATTTATAGTGGATCAGTTTGTAATAGCTAAAACTTGGAAACAGCCAATTGCTCATCAACTGGAGACTGGATAAAGAAGATGTGGTTTTTCTATGAAATGGAATACTACTCACCCATAAAGAATGAGAAACTACAGACATATAGCTAAATGGATGCATGTTGAGGTCATACTTTTAAGTGAAATAAATAGGACACACGTGTAAATACTAAATTATTTCTCTGGTGTGAAAAACTAAAAGTGTAAATAAGGTTCAAATTGTATAACTGATAATGTGATTTAGGAAGAAAAGGGCTAAAGGAGTAGGGGAAGTAGAAAGGGTAGGGTAAAGGAAAGAAGGGAAAACAAAAACTATGAGAAAAGGAAAAAATGGAAACAAAATCTTTGTAAATAGGGAAGTGTGGAGGGGATGAAGGGAGGGCAGGGGAATGGGGGAAAAATGAGAACCAAGACCTGTCATGTAAAGGTGCAAGATCCCAATGATGAATGTAACTATATTGTATACCTAAAAAGTACCAATAAACTTAATGAGAAAAAAATAAAACAAATTTTGTCCCTCTATTTTTAAATTCCCTTTCTAGAACTCTTATTAGCCAAATAATGTACCTCCTGAATCTTCTAATTTTCTAATGTTGGCTTTCATATTCTACAACTCTTTGTATTTCATTCTATATTCTTCAGAGTTCTACAATTTTATCTTTGGATCATTCTATCCAAACTTTTATTTTCATTACTTTATTTTGATTTCCCAAGCACTCGTCCTTGCTGTCTGAAAGTTATATTCTTATAAGCATCCCATCTTAAATTTTATTAATGTACTATTTTATCTCTCTAATTAATATTTATATCTTCTGCATTTTCTGTCTCGATTCAATTTCCTTTTATACCCCAGATATTGATTTGAATTCTGCAGCAAGTTTACTATATATCTCCTTGCTATCAACACTGAGGAGGGAGAGCATGAAATTGAATGGAAATACAACTATAATGATGTCTTCACGCAGTCACGTGTGTATCAGTCCATTTTTGTTCACTTATAACAAAATACCACAGAGCGGATATTTCATAAAGGCCAGAGATATCTTAAGGTTCTGGAGGCCCAGTAATCCAAGATCCAAGGACTGCATCTGGCAAAGTCTGTTTTATTGCAGTATAACAGGGCAGGAGGCATCAGACAGTGAGAAAGAATAAGATAAATCAAGAAGGTTGAACTTGCTTTTATTACAAACTCATTCTGGCAATAACCTCAATCCATCTATGAAAACTCTGCCCTTTTAATCTAATTATCTCTTAAAGGTCCTATGTCACAACACTGTCACACTGGGGATTAAATTTCTTGCACATGAAACTTTGAGATTTACATTCAAACCTTTGTAACATAAAAAAAGCTCTAGGGCTGGGATAAGGCTTCTCAGAGATATAACGGATTGAATATAGTGGGCTGGCCTTACCCTGTATCTACACATTAGATTTAGACTATCCCCAGGGATTGGGTCAGCAACCTAAGGCAAGGCAGCTTTCTTTATCTGAAGGCAACTCTGTCAGAGTATAGTTTATAAGGTACTAACACTTCCAGCAGTTGGGAAAACCACCTCAGTCCTGAAGGCGACACACTGTAGCATCCACAGCAAGAAGGTGAGGAATTGCTGTTATATGGGTAAAGTCAGGCAAATAGTAGATTCAGGATCATTTCTGGGCAGAGATTGCTTAGGAAGAAGCTCAACTGTCAGGATCACAGGTACTCATCTTGCTCTGGTAAGTCTCCACAGACAAAACTGAGAGTGAAGTTGGATGCTGGCCAGGGTGCTGGAAGGACAGTACAGGCAGCACAGTGAGTTTTCCTGTTACTGGCACCAAAAACCTAACACTCAGAACTTGAAGGAGATGTTTAATTCAGCTCAGAATTTCCGGGTAGTCATTCCATGACCAGCTAACTCCAAGGCAGGGACGTCATGGTGGAAGAGCACTGCTGAGCAAAGTGGCTCAGTTCAGGGAGGCCAGGAAGCAGAGCGGGGGTGCAGCACCAGAGACAAAGGGGCAAGGACCGGATACAGACACCAAGGTCACACCTCCATGGCCCACGCAGATACACTCAGAAGTGTGCCTTACTAATCCCTTAAGCAGCTTCTAAGCCAATCAAATTGACAGTTAAGCTTAATTGTCACAGGCTGCTCAGTGTCCAACATGCAGACTTATACTTAATCGCCTTGTTTGCAGAAGTACTTCCTTTCCTGCTTCTACTTTCCATTGTGCCTGGTGTACAGTGTTGATAATCCGTGGTTCAGCATCTCCATAAACTAAACCAAAATACTTTTGCCTGGAGGAAAGGAGGGATTCCATGCTTTTTGGAAAGAAGGTGGGTACCTGGGTGAGTGACTCTTCTTATATAACCTCTCAATACACACTTTTTTGTCCACCCCAGTCACAACTGATTTCAACCTCACCTAAGGATTGTGTGTCTGGCCCCTTATAGAATACATTAATGAGTTCTCTATCCTGAAAAATCAACTTCCAAAATTTTCTTGACATTCTTTGAGATACTGAGATCCTTTAAATAGATCTTTACTTGTTTCCCTTGGATTTTGGAGATGAGATGGGGAGATAAATGGATTGTTCAATCTTCCATGTTTGACTTTAAGTTCTAGTAATTACTTTCTAAAGTCAGAATGTGCCGTTACCAGAAGTGATAGATTCTCAGTCATTGGACGTGATCAAGCAGAGAATGGAAATCACTCAAGAGGAATGTTGATAGGATTTTTGTCTCAGATGGGAATTAGGGGGTAGTTTCATCCACTCCTGGGCATCTATGATTCCATATGGTAGGAGAAAGTAGGAATCTCCTAGAACAATGTCTTCATTTTATAGATAGGTGTAATTCTTGAGATCCTTTTTTATTTAGCTCCTATCTACCACTCTAGTTTCATTTTCTATTTTTCAAATCACTCTTCAATTCAGTTACACTAAATTTCTGGCAGTTTCTCACGTGGGTCATGGTACTGCATTCCTCAATTGCTTAATCCATGCTGCTCACACCTATAGAGTGCTCTTTACCCTTACTGTGTACCCTCAGTTGTATTGTTTTCTTTGATAATTTCTCCGCCAGACACTAAATCCTTGATCATGGGGAATGTCATATGCATTTTGGGGACTAGAATAATAATTAATGAATGGTAAGTGTTCACAAAATAGTGGAAGAATCGTACATGAATGCAGGAATGGTAAATGGATAAGGAAACTAAGTTTAAAAAAGTTCAAGTGACTCCACCAACGAATGTTATATAGTTGATCAGTGTCAAAGTTAGTTGAAAATATAAGGAGGGTTTTTCATTTCCATCAAAACGTTCTTTCTCAAAGTTTCACCTCTTTGGAAACTCTTGGGTTGTCTCATGCTTACTCAATTCAGCCTTTTCCATGACTATTACTGGCCTCCCAGTTTTGTCATTCTAGCTCTCCTCCTCTTTGGAGAAGTCCCTTGCATGAAGCTGTTGCTTTCAAAGCTTCTCTGTCCTTTGTTACTTCACTGATTTAGGGATTAGTATGAGGATCCTAGAGTCCATGACAAGGTGACTTTCTTCTGGCTTTGAGTCACATATCATATTGATTACAAAATGATTTTTTGAACCCTTTCCTTATAGTTTTAAAGTATTACTGTTCATCTTCCTTTCATCCCAGGACTCAGACACAAGTCATAATAGAGATGGTCTCAAAGTAAACTCTAGTGACAGAGACTCAAACTTTTATTTTACAGAACGAGCCTTTGTGATTAGGCAAATTTTTCTGTGAACACTCTTTTAAAGAAGAATTATTTCTGGAAAAAATATTCAATTCCTTACACAAATAAACTCAAGCTGAGCCTCCTCTTCCAGTTTGCTAGAAATACCCAGGCATGTCTCTATCCCAGCAGTGAACATAATTTAGGCTCAAGATGAGATCCTGTCTATCGAAGGGGAAATGAATTACATATTCTGGTGGAATATAAGTATTCACAAATGGATATGCAAGACAGAGTGATCAGTGGCCTTAGAATAAGCAAACACTCTAATGATCTCTTCTGGGCTATTCATACTTTGGTAGTCAAATTTACATCCACTTCCCCTCCCGCACCCCCTAAGTTGATTTTAATGAGTCGGCCAAGCATTCTCATCATTGCTATTTCATTTTAGACAATGTGATGTGAAAAGCTAATGCTTTGCCTTGTGCCAATCAGTACTCTAAGAGCTTTACATGCATTAACATTTTAATCCTCATAATAAAGCCACATGAGGAAGATAGTTTTATCCCCATTTTATATATGATGAAACTGGGTCACAGAAAAATGAAGTAAGATCACACAGGTGGTAAGTGGCAGCAGAGTCAGAATCTGATCTAGATGCTAATCTGGTTCTAGATTCTGGGCTCTCGAATGCTGTGAGGCCTCTACCTTACTCATGTAAAACAATACCCTTCAAGAAAACTTTACACAGTCCTCCATGTGTGACACAGAGAAAGCAATAGAATAATCATTATCTGTAATAAATAAGCATTGTTTTCTAGCCATTACACCCACATTATTTGATTAAAGCCATAGCCTCACTGCATTTTTGCTCTTTGCTGATGAACATATTATGATACAGAGAAAGCCAGTAACTTGTCCTATTTTGCACAGCCAGTGAAAACAGGATTCCAGCTTATTTTTTTGGAATCCAAGTATCATATAGGCATTACCTCTCAAGACTAGTTTCCTTGGAACCTAGGGGAAAACTTGTGCTTTTTTGTCTTAACATTTGCAATTCGCAACAGTAGCAAATGGCTCACATTCCAGGACAGGCAGCACTGTTAAGCATGGAAACATTAACACTGGCTTCTCTGCAGACTCTAGACTAGCTCACCATTTAGTACTAAAATTTATGACCTTATTGTGTCTCAGTATTTATATAAATACATAATTTGAAATTAAAAATTATATGTTGCATGGGACTTTGACGATTTAAACATTAATGAGTGTCCATGGAAAATCCTCTTGAACTAGGAAAATCAACAAAATTTCATTTTCTTCCATGTTGCCTGAGCCCATAGGATTGATTCCTTCACAGTATATACAGAAACACACGCGAATATGCATACACATACATACACACACACCAACACACCAACCTCTGCTTATATATTCTTGCTCTTTTCCAGTTGCATTTTTCAAATGGCTAGATGTATGGAAGACTGAATTCCTTGTGGTTATTATTGTTGCTATTTAAATAGTTGCTCTGGATAGTCACCACAAGATCTCAATATTTTGATTTTGAAAAAGAGAATCAGTGATTGGTATTAACACCACAAAGTAACACGATATATTAGAAGCCATCATGAAGGTACATTTACTCAAAAGGGGGAAAGTGTGTATTTTAAATTTATGAGAGTAAAAATGTTGACTAGACTTTGAGATAAAATTACATGATTCCACAAGATGTCACTATTTCCCTTTTAGTGGAAATGATGTGCTATCAAATTGTTTCCAAGACATTTTCAATAAATAGAAATGAAGTAAATAATTCCCTTTAAGAAGAGTGAGTCAACTGGCTTAACATATTGTCTACAAAGAAACACATTTTGATATTCAACCCAGACCTGAATTTGATCCTGGTGCAATATAACCTTCTTAGCTAGGGTCTGACGTTCATGGTATGATACGTGTTTTAAAGCGAGAGTCAAGTGCAGTTCAATGATCTGTGTAGCTCTAAAGAAAGATGTGAGTAAAAGTAATTTTCCTGTTGAAAAGTAAGGGTTTCAATTATAATCTACAAAGCCTCAGAGCCACCTTATTATGTGTATATCCATTCTTGGAGTCATTGAACCTTCTCAACTTTATTGACCCAAGTATAGAAGATTAAGTTGTACTACTACCAGCAAATGGATTGAGAGAAATAAAGTCATATACAGAGAGCTCAATTTTATTTTACATAAAGTATAAGGGCCAGTTTTATCTCAAACTATTTTTATTCACATATTGTGGCCTCTTCTCCTGCCTTAGTTCAGCCAGATAGAAAGATACCATAGATTGGGTAACATAGACAACAGAAATTTATTTTGGATAGTGGAAAATCCTAGATGAGGGTGCTGATAAATCTGATGTCATGTGAGGGCTGTCTTCTTAGTTTTCAGTTGGTCATCTTCTCATTGTCCTCACATAATGGGGGAGGGATCATGTTTCTCTTTTAAAAAGTCAGTAATCCTATCTGTGAGGACTCAACCCTCAAGATCCTACTCCCTCCAAAGTCCCATTTTAAAATGTTCTACTCAGGAGGTAGGATTTCATATATGAACTTTGGAGGACGTAAGCCTTCAGTCTATAGCAGTGTCTAAAATACCTTAGTCAGAAGTCCTTGAAGACAGTTAAACAGCATGGTGAGATAGCATAGAACAGAACATTTGGAATGGCTTCACATTTTTCAGAATCCATTGTTCTTTCTACAAGTCATATTGGCAGGCTTCTACTTGTTAATAGAAAAAGTAGTTTGGTGACCCTTTATGAATAGATAATATAGATTAATTCATTCAGAAAAATATTTGTTGAGCTTTGCGCTGTATTTTTATTGTCTTGATAGACGTGAAGACATGAAAATGTGAAAGAAAAGATGCCAGCCCTCAAGGAACCTCTAGCCTAAAGAGAAAAAAAGATGAGCAAAGAAGTGTAACCCACCACTAGGGCAAAGGCAGATGCGCTCCCAGGATGGAGGCGTGAGAGTCTGGAAGACTAGGAGACGCCATGAGCTCTGCAGTCCATGCTTAGGAGGCTCTGTGTACCCACTGAATCAGCAGAGCTCACCATGAGACACTCCAGCTAGGCTGCATTCTAAACATATGAATGGGTACAGCGTAAAACTTATACTATACAGTTCCAGATCTAAGAGTTGTATTCAAAATGATGCTTTCAATAGAGAAACAGATTGTAAGAAAAGAGAGTATGTTGAGGCTTATTATCTTTTTGTAGATACCTACTAGGTCTTAACATAACACGGAGTGCAGATAGTGGGCATCTCGCTGCACATTGATCCTCACTACATAACTGCATTGATTGATCAGCATTATAAACAAAAGAAATGGCCAGTTTCCTTCCCAGAAGAATATTGTTAAGTTATTAGATAAAAGAGGAGAAATTTTACTTTAACTTGCCATTGCTGATAAATACAGATTAGTGTTATAAAGCAATAAGGGGAAAAAAAAGAACAAGAGGAAACCAAGTACCAAACTATTTACCTATTTATGTAAGTTATGGGAGATGCACTGAATGAAACAGTATGCTATTAAAATGATTTTGCAGAAGACTAGCTAATGGTAAGTAAATATATGCAAGTGTGTTGTCAATGAAATGTTTATAAAGCTGGCTATGATGTGATTCAAATTATTTAAAAACCATGTAAAGTTTTGATAATCTTATTTCTTTAAATTCATAAAAGTAATGTATAATCTATTTGTAATATGAAAATAAAAGTAGCAAAAGTTATGTGTTCCCTTGTTCTTTTGCAGGAAGAGTTGTCCTTTAATCTGATTTATTTTTCATTCTGTTATTTCCAAAGGAAGAACTCTAACTGAGAGCCTTTGTATAGAGATACCTAGCAGATATTAATTATTAATTTAGTGATACTGTCAGTACATTCCTAAAGAGCAAACCAATGACTGAAGCCTGAAGTTACAGAACCCTCGTGCACTCAAATTTTCTGGGCATAGTATGGAGATTGCTTTACAGATAAATAAATGCATGTGTTATTTTTCATTTTAGCGTTTGTCGTCTGACCTCCAACCCAGGGAAATCCACTGCCCATTTGTGCCTCTCAGAAGTGTTTCTAGTGTCCCGTAAACCCTAAATCGCTGCTTCCAAGCCTTCTTGTTTCTAGGCCTCAGCTTCTTAAAGTCGTACTCCCAGGGACAGAGACCTCAAGACTGTGTCTCCTTCTGGAGGCTGAGGCAGCTCTGTGCTTTGTCCACAGTGGCGGCTGACTTGCTTCTCTCATTCGTTTTCTTTAATCTCACTTCTCCTCGTGGGTATGGAATGGTAGCAGAGCATAAAGGCAGGAAAATTTGTGACATACTTAGTATGAAAAGCACAATGAAATATCTCTGTGAAATCCACGCATATTCTTACATCAGTGAAGTAAGGAAGAGCTCATTTGATGCAATAAGGGTGTGGATCAAAAATGTCCTTAATTAGGGCCGGGGATTTAGCTCAGTGGTTCTGCCAGCTACCTCGCAAGTGCAAGGTCATGTGTTCGATCCCCGGTATTAAAAAAAAAAAAAGTCCTAAATTAATCCTTGATTTGTTTCCTGGTTTTCACTGTTCAAATTTTAGAGGGAAGTTATCCTTCCTTGTCTTTGAATGATTTCTATATTTATTTATCTATTTACTTTGGTACCAGGGATCAAACTCGGGACCTTGTGCTTGGGAGGCAGGCAGCAGAACCACTGAGCTAAATCCCCGGACCCTTGAATGATTTTTAATCATCTTCCTTGGGTGAACAAAGCTCATTTAGGGTCTCACTTTACTGAACCAGCTCCCTTGATGCGCGCTGCCGCTGTGCAAAAGCCGTCTACATCTTGTCACTGCTCTGGGGCACATTTGCCCCATGTACTTACATCTCCTGGAGTCACAGCCTCTACACCCGGTTTACCCATTGCTCTGTAAAATCAGTGGTTTTCATACGAGAAAGCAGCTATGAAGGCTTCTGGTGTGACTTCGGACTTCCCAGTCTGTAACTAATCTCCATCATGTTTGAACTCTGCAGATTATCTTTACTCAGTGATCACATTTGCCTTCCACCATTTTCCTTGATTTGTAGATTTATTCATAGTTTTTTTGCTCCATATTCTTATTTTTTGAATATTATAACACCCATTCTCCCTTTATTTAGACATGGGTTCAGAGAACTCTTTCACACTGAATATTTCAGGTTTGGAACGTTCATTCCTCCAGCAAAGATTTTCTGTAGTGGTGCCCTCTTTTTTATTAGAGCCTTCAGTCTAGACACATATAACTTTTTATCACTTTCCAGAATGTGAGTCTTCCGATTTGTTTCCAAGCTGTCTCCTCAGCTTGAGATGTTTCCCTACTGGTCAATTGGCCTAACCTTACTAAGCTTTAATTCCCTTGTGACAGGTGTCTCTCCCCGTTCTTTCATTGCAAATCCCTCCCAAGTACACAGTATTGGCTTGGAAACTGGCAGAAATGCTTTACTGGCTCTGGGCCAGTTTGGCTTACCTTTATAGGGATGGGGGTCTCCTTCTCCTGTGGCTAAATCCAGCAGAAGTGACTCCTCAAGGCTGAAGAGGGAGAATATCTGCTAACACCCTTCCTCCTCCACTCTGTGTGACCCACAACAGAAACGGTGATCACAAAAGATATTTTTAAGTAGCTGTTATGGCTTTGATCTGGAGTGTTTCTCCTGTTTGGACAGTGATTGGATCATAGTGATTCACATACTGAATGTACTAAATGTGCTGTTAGGATATGGGGTCCTTTGGGGTAAGACCTGGAAGCTTGTATCTCCTTCCTCCAATCCACCCTTTTCTCTCTGCTCCTTGGCTTTCATCATGTAAGCAAGGACCCTTCCCTGTGCCATTTCTGTTTTTGAGCCTGTCGATCAGGGACTGAAACTTCTGAAATTGTGAGCCAAAGTAAGCCTCTCATTCTTTAATTTGTGGTGTATGTTATTTTTCCCCGAAAAGAAAGTAACTAAGACAGTGGCCTAATCAGAAAAGAAAGACATAGTAGATTGTCTCTTAGTTCTGCTAATGGTTTCTTTTGAAGTACAGAAGCTTTTTAGTAAGATGAGATCCCAGTTGTTGATTCTTTCTGCTAGTTCCCGTGCTACTGAGGATTTGTTCATAAAGTCTTTTCCTATACCAATGTCTTCCAGAGTTCTGCCTAACTTACTTTCCAGCAAGTTTAATGTTTCTGTTTTAATATTTAGATCTTTAATCCATTTGGATTTTAATTTAGTGCATGGCGAAAGATAAGGGTCTAATTTTAATCTGTGGCAGGTTGATATCCAGTTTTTCCAACACCATTTATTAAAGAGGCTATCTTTCCTCCACTGAGGATGGTGAGCTCCTTTGT
>NW_022900917.1:22785352-22868290 GCF_012274545.1 Fukomys damarensis | reverse complement strand
GGGGGGGGAGGGGGGGGTGAAGGGAGGGCAGAGGTAAGGGGAAAAAAATGAGAATCAAGACTTGCCATGTAAAGGTACATGATCCCAACAATGAATGTAACTGTACTGTATCCCTAAATGTACCAATAAACTCAATAAAAAAAACAAAAAAATAAAAAAAAAAAAAAAAAGAAAGACATAAATTTCTATCCTGGTTATCTCAGAATCACAGGATAAATGTCTCTCAGCTGGTAATTACTGCTATTTCAAAATGATTTTCCTTACTTCGGCCCATCCTTGGTTCCTCTTTCTGAAACACAAGTTTTATTGCTCATTCCTTAAAACAGTGGCTTAAACATGTCCTCTTTTATTTATTTATGTACTTTTGCAAGCATGCCATATATATTTCAAGTCACCTTTCCCTTAGTGGCCTGGCTCCTGAGGCTTCTCATTGTCCTTGATCCCAAGTCCTGGGGGACCACTCTCCAGGCTTGTGTCATGGGCATCACCCAAGGATGCCCTGTTATTGTCTTTGTGGGTTGCAGTCATTGCTACAAATTCCTGTGTCTCCCTTTCTCTTGGTGTAACTATTCACTCTGCTGTATGCACACTCAATTCTTTTTTTTTTTTTGGTACCAGGGATTGAACTCAGGTCCTTTCTCTTGCAAGGTAGGTGGCAGCACCACTGAGCTAAATCCCTGGCCCTACACACTCAATTCTTAAAGAAAATAAACAACAAGTAAATTTTTGGAGACAATAGTTAAATGTGAATGTTTTCATTTGATTGTCTATTGATGAAGAGTCTGGCTGGGTAGAACATTCTAGGATATTACATTTACTTCAACTCCAACATTTGAAAATCTTCTTTATGAATTTCTAGCATTGAACATGGCTATTAAACGTTATGCATCGCATGCTCCGTTCCTTTGTAGGTGATGTTTATTTTCTTCACAGATTTTCGTTATTATCCCTTACTCCTCCTGTGAAACTTCAGAAAGATGCACCATGGTGAGATCCTGTTTTCATTTGTTCCAAGGAGCACTTGACTGACCTCTTTCCCTTGGTAGAATAATGTACATTTGCTCTGGGAAATTTTCTTGTATCTGTGCTTTTATAAGGAATTACATTGAGTGGTTAAGAATGAGGGTTCTAGAGTCCTGAAGCATTTGCTTTAGGCAATTTAAAAACCATTCTCTCTCCCTTGATTTTTTTTTGTATCTAAAACTTGAGATAATAATGCAGCCTACATTATTGAAGTCTTCTGGTTTAAATAAGAGAGGGTATGCAAACCCTTAGAATAATGACAGCCATCCATTTTTTTTGTTGTTGTTGTTTTTTGTTTTTGGTACTGGGGATTGAACTTGGGTCCTTGCACTTGCAAGGCAGGCCACCAAACTGCTGAGCTAAATCCCCGGCCCTATTTTTTTGTTTGTTTGTTTTTTATGAGACAGGGTCTCACTATGTAGTTGAGACTGACCTGCAACTCACTGTGTAGCCCAGGCTGGTCTTGAACTCACAGCAATCCTCCTGCCTCAGCCTCCCAAGTGCTGGGATTACAGGAGTGCGCCATCACTCCTGGCCTCCATCTGTTTTTATTTTAGATTTGACTTTTAGGAAAATAAATTGTGTCCTGTATGGAAGATATTATGCTTCACCAAAGAAGGACTAAGCATGACAAATCAAAGAGAAGCATAATATATAATAGGGAATTTGGCTAAAGGAAATGAGGAGACTGCTGCAGTTTTTAATTTCCTGGGCTTTGTTAAGTACAATGGGTGAGCTAACCGATGTTCACCAAGTGGAGGAAGCTTAGACATTCAAATCCTGGCTCTTTTATCAAATGGTTTATTGGGACTGATAAAGAAACAAAAGGCTTCTTGCAGTCCTGTGCATCTGAAGCCACATTCACTGCCCTGCATTTCATAATCAGTGCAACTGGACAGAAATATTTTCAGGTAGTCCTGCGAAACTTTTCTAAGGCTCTTCTGATGCTTGGTCAAAGGGGAAGTTTCACTCTGCACAGGGATTTCACACATCTTTAACCATGCCTGAAAAGAGAACCCATCACTCAGGGACATCATCTGGATTTGTGACTCTCTCTGGAGGCCAGTGTGCATATAAAACAATGAATGGATTAGATCCATTCAAACATGGAGTTTTTCATTTATGACAGATATGATATTGATAATATCCTTCATTTAATGTCATCCAAGTATACTTCAATGCATTCCTAGTATAAATCACCAGCCATATTCATCTCGCTTGACTGTTTTATAGCACTAAAGAAGATAGCACCGCTGCGTAAAAATTCCAAGCTGAAATGCGGAAGGAGGACTGGTTGTTCCCCTGCGAGAAATGGCACACCCTGTACCCGGCCAGAAAGTCAGCTCATGCGAGCCTGGTTCCATCTGGCTGCTAGTGATTTGTGGCGGGGCAGGTAACAGTGGCAATGGGAAGAATTCATTGAAAGAGCTCTATCAAGTGTGTCCTTTTTCCTTTATCACTACATAGCTCTCTCCACTGTCTTCCCCCGTAATGGATTTCTGCCCATTATAAGTTCTGTGATTTAGAACATGCACAGCAATGCCTGTTCTTTCTAGAGCTTGCAGATGCTTGTGAAGTAATGGGTGCCCTGAGAATAGAGAGGGCAGAGATCAGAGGCTAAATGAAGTGAATATTTTGATTATATTATATTATCAAATATAGATATATAGAATACATGCAGCTATGATAACATGATGTAGAACTAGATGGAAAAATTTGGGTAAAATGCAGGATTCAACCCATGGTACATATTTTTGCACTTCTATTTTAAAACTATCACATATTGGCTCTCATTATTAGTGGAACTGTATTCTCGCAATTCACCATAGCACTGTAGTGGCCAAATCTATTTCTTTCAGAATTCCAGCTTAATCTTTTTGTTGCATTTGACCTGAGTGATCAAATCATTTTCTTTAAAATTCTTCTTCTTTGGTTTCTAAGATACTGTATCATTTTAAACTTACCATATTTAAATCTTCTATGTTTGTGGAATTTCATTTCTCTTCACTGCTACATTTCTTTTTTTTTTTTCCTGTAGGATCTATGCTTATGGTTGCTCAAGACTATGTTTTGCCCCATACTTTCTACTCACTACATTATCACAACACAAGATGTGACAGGTATCTTTTTCAAAGCATCCACAACCATCTCTACATGAGTGATTTTGATGTTTATATGTCTGCCCCTACTTTAGAAGGACCCAGCTTTTACTTCCTTGAGGCCCATGTGCTTAGCCACAAAGCCCTATAGGTTCCTCCTCCAAAATATCTCCAAGAAGAAAAGGTAATGGGAGGCATCATCATTGAGAGGATGAGCCTATGACATGGCTGAGCTTTAACTTTACCCTTAGCCCTGGTTCTTCCTGGTTAAGGAGAAGCTGTGAAACCATCTTGCTAAACCTTCTAAGAAACATTATGAGGATTAAATTTGGCAACATCTGTACATCACTTACCATAGCTCCTAGTCCATAATATAAACTGTCTATTTGGTTCTCCTGGTGATTTCAAATGAAAGTATCCCCAAGTAATACACTATTTTCAGAATACATCTAAAATAGAGTTTGTGCTATTTCTCTAGAACTGGCATCCTTACTCAGTTTTAGAGAGTGATGTCACCTCCCTGCAATTCCTCACCAGAAATTCTGGTGCTTGTGTCTCTCCCTCCATATGGATGGCTTGTAGTACTCTTCCCCTTTCTATCAGGGCCACTCTCAAGCCCTCCCCAACGTTATTCCTAAGTATTCTTTTTTTTTTTTTTTCATTTTCCTGTTTTCCCACAAGGGTGCCAGGTTTAGCTTACAGCTACCCACTTTTCAGCTCCAAATTTCAACATAATTATTTAAAGAATAAAATGTTTTATAAAGTCATTGCTATGTGTCCTTTCAACTCTGAGGTAATATAGTTTTTATTTGTTATGAGTCTGTGTCCCAATTTTAGCCAAAAATCTTAATGTTCACCTGGTGCCCATAGAAGAAACTGCACATTAATTTGATCAGGTTTAAAGACATGTTGTGATTTGAACACATCTCACTGAGAATCTTTCCTTCAGCTTCTGCACTTCTGGTCCCCAACCCCACCAATGTCCTCTGCCACAGCTCTTCTCCATTGTTCATACATTTGTCCTCATTTTTAATCAACTCCTTTTCCTCCTTGCTTCCCATTTTTTAGGAATCAGATCAGGAGACTGTAAGTAAAGGATGATGTGAGATAGAAGACGAAAAAATAAAATAACACTGCCCTACTTCTTTTATGTTGTCTGAAGTTCTTTGTTTAAAAAAATACTCTCTCAGAAAGGTTACGATGGTTACTGGCAGCCCGGTATTGTATCCTCCATGTTTTAAAACTCCACGGGGAGCTTGAATGCCCCATATGCATTTGTGAGCAAATTGTTGCTGTTGGAGGAATGGTGTAGTCCTCGCTGAATGACTAGGCCTGGTCAGTGTGTTCCCTCATTAATGGTGGGCACTGGATTTTGTGGTTCTAACCAAGCTATAAAGAATGTGTTACTAGAAGTGGAAAAGAATATTGCACAAATCAAAACAACCAAGATTGACTATACTATCTAAAGGCTTAATTAACTTAACATGTGCACCAGTATGTGACCATGAACATAAATGCACACATTCATTTAATGACCACTGTATAATTTTGTCTATCTGAGGACAAAAGTACAGCTCGTGGGAATCACAGCAAGCACATGTAACTCTCTAGTAAATATACTTCTTTCTCTTCCATGAAGCAAAAATTTGCTGATATGCAGCTGCCCAGCAGAAGACCTACTTAATGGAAGTAAGATCATGAGATTAGATTTTGTAAATAGAGAATTAGTGGAGGTACATGACTTCCAAGTCAAATAATAAAGAAGCAATTGTGCCTTCTCTATTTTTGCTTTTTATTCCCTCAGCTGAAAGGAAAAGATCATGAGACCTTCAGTTATTCATGAAACCAAAATGTGGAAGAATTCACTATGTGCAGTTATGTGCCAAATACTCTCACTGACTTGTGTGTGTGAGTAAATAAAAAATGTATATATTAAACCACTGAAATTTGGACATTTATCTGTTAGAGCAGCTAGTGTTACACCAATAAAACAGGAAATACTTAACTGACATTACTCAGGGGAAGAAAAAGAATAATTGTATTAAAACGACAATGGCTTTTTCCCCCTTGTCTCTGCCCTCCCTTTAAGGGGGAAAAAAAATGAGAACCAAGGCCTGTCATGTAAAGGTACAATAATGAATGTAACTGTACTGTATACCTAAAATGTACCAATAAACTCAATGAGAAAAAAAAAAACTTTTGGAATTCATGAAAAAAAAATGACAACAATGGCTTTGATCCCCTTCTTTAATTCATACTGGAAAATTTGTGATAGCAGGGGAATTTCCTGTCTTGTTCAATGCTCTATTCCAAATGGAACAAGAGCCACCAGCACAAGGTAGGTACTAAATAAATACTGATTAAAGATGTATTTGTTTTCTATTGCTACATAAAATGACTGTGATCGTCTGGGTTTAAACCATTTATTATTTTGTAGTCTCTTAATCTCCAGTAGGACTCTGGCCATGGCTTCTATACCTCAGTCCTCTGCCCAGGATTGTGCAAGGCTGCAATCAAGTTACTGGGATTTGAGGACCAGTGCCCTATTCCAAACTCACATGCTTCTGGGCAGAGTTAATTTCTTGTACAGCAGAATTTCTGGGAGCCTGCTTCTTCAAGGCCAGGGAGAGAATATCTGATCTCTAGACTTTCTTTCAAAGGGCTCAATTGATTAGTTTGTGGCCACCTAATCAAACGTCCTTTTATGGTCAGGTGATTATGAACCTTAATTGTGTCTGAAAATTCAATTTACTTTTTTCATAAAATGTAATCTAATTAAAGTTGTGACTACATCATCACCTTTTCCATAGCCTATTGGTTACAGGCAATGCTGGGTCCTGCCAACACTCAGAGGAGGTTAGTAAGAAAGGGTGTTACTCATTACCGGTTATCTGGAAATCTGCCTACCAGAAAGGACAAAATATATTGAAAATATGCTCATATTTTAAAATACTGTATAGGTAGAGAACATTACTTTAATGGAGAGTTGAGGACTACTTGGAAGTTTGGTGTGATTAAAGATCCAGTATTTTCAAGGATCTAAGTTTAAGAAACAATTGAAACTGAACAAGTGATAAAATAAATATATTCTATATTTAGGAATAAATAAATATATTCCTTATATTTTTATGGACCTACAAATAACATACGTTTTTTTTCCCATAGAAAGGCATCCATGCCACTTTAGGAACATTCTAATAAGAGGAAATTATCACCAAATTAAAATTAAGAATCCATGTTAAAAGGATAGCCTTTACTACTCATAATAGTTTTGAAAAGGAAAAGGAGAACCAAGTACTGTCCATGGTCCATATTAATATGGTGCACGCAATAATAAATGCAATTTATCTGTGTTGTAGTTAAAACTGGAGAGTCTGCCATGAGAAAAGGTGATCTGGACTTTATATCTACTATCTAGGATGGTCTTTTCTCTCTTCTCTTAGTCATGATCTTCCCCTTCGCTCTACAAAGTCTGCCTCTGGGAGATTTTATACATATAGAAAAGTTTCTACATTTATGCTTGAGGGAGTATTGGGATAAAAATGCAACCCAGTTACAGACCCTTGAAATGGAGGTAGTGAAGGTTGTCCCTGACCTTTGATTTTGACTTAAACTGCCCTTTGTTAGCATCATTGTTCATTCATTTGTTCTCTGGTGAAAATCAGCTTCCTCACTTTCTCTTGCTTCCATTTTATGGAGTCCCGCAAAGTTCTTGGCAAAAAAACAAGGAGAATTTCTTAAGTGTACCTTTTCTCCTATAGTCCAGACTCCAGCTCCATGAGGCCAAAGAAAAGTTTTTCTATATCAGCACTAGATCAACTTGTTTAAAGATTTGCTACCTAATCCGAACCTCCTTGATATCATTGAAGTTTTCCAATTTTAGCCCTGTACACTTTGGGAATTACTGCATGCAGGAAGTTTGTATTTCAGAATTGAGTGAAACCAATTCTCACTCGATGTGGATGGAGAGTGGAATTCTCCTTGAAACAAATGCATGATCCCTATGATTCCAGGTACAGAGAGTTCAATCCATATGGAACTTACTGGAAATCAGTCAAGAAACAGACGATCCCTATGGGAATCTGGTGGAAGAAAATGCTTCTTCTTTTCTTTGACCTCATGGAGCTGGAGTCTGGACTACAGGAGAAAAGGTAGGACATTCTCCTACTTTAGATCTCCTACTTTAGGTCAAGATCTAAAGACAAAACGGTATTAGGGGATGGCTGATGTGTCTTGGAACTGTAGATTCTAACAGTAGCCACACCTAATTTTAACTTTTCTGTATTTTAATTCCTTCATCTTGCTTCTTTTAGTAAGGCCTTGCTAAATGTTACAGAGTCCAGTGGCACTTCAGAGAACTGAGAAGTAGGCTTCTATTGTGCTTGGAGTTGAAGCCAAACAGGGAGTAGCCACCTCCACCACAAGACACAGATGATATGAAGTTCAGCTCAGAATTGGGAACAAGGCACAGCATCAGGTGCTGGTTATTATTTCTTGTGACCGGTGAATAACAGATAGGATTTTGTGAGCATATAATAAATGGTCTCAGGATTCTCAGAGGCACTTGGGGGAAGGAAACCTAATAAAAGTCTAATATCCCGAAGTCAAACAGGATGAGGGCCTGTACCAAAATAAATTAGTAAAAATAAAAAAGGAAGTGCTACTTCACTTCAAAACCCGAGTCATATGAAGCCTGGAGTGTATGCTTTCAACGTTTTCACTTTTCAACTTTTCTTATCTTTTATCCAGTTCCTGACAAAACAAATGTGTAAAACTTCCCACCCCATGTAGAGACATTTATAGCTTCTCTTTCTGGTGAAGGCCTGGATTCCACTTGAGAAAAAGGATATAGGAACAAAGAAAGAAGAGTGACATTAGGACACAAAAGAGCATTACTTGAAAATACATTATTTTAATAAATTAATTTCTCCATGCATCTTAATATAGGTACGTTAGAAGTAGATGGAAGAAGTATTACTTATTTTATTGCACAGTTGAGTCCTGTAGTTAACAATAATATATACAAAATAGCTAGTGTACATTTACATTACACTGAGATAACTTTTGAAAATATTTACTCTAAAAATAATTTAAATATCAGAGATTTTTTTCGCTTTTCCTGCTACCTTTTCCTCCAAAAGATTTTCTATTGAGTATTTCTAAGCTGAATATCCAAACTTTTTCAGCACTGACACGATCCTATCAGTGGACTATTCTATCCTTGACAGCTCTAGCTGATGTGATGGGTTGCAGTCAAAATTCAGACACAGTCAAATACTATGTGTCATTACCTTCGGGCAATGTGGATAATGTGCACAGGAAACATAAATGAATTTTGTTCAGGCTTGGGCTCCATTCCCAAGATAGTACATGATGTATAAGTGAGTATTCTTAAATCTGCAAAAAATTCAATATCTGAAACAATATTCTTTTAAACATTTTGGGTAAGAAATGCTCAACATGTATCCATGCCAAGAACTTACATAGAAAGTTGTGACTCCTCCCAGAAAAAGGTCAAAAGGGGTCTCGAAAGAAAAAGGAGTATCTGTGAGACATTGATTAGTACAGTGGAAAAGACAATGCTTAGATATAGGGAAAAAATGAAAATTAATCCATTTGGGAGGAATTCTCTCATAAGATGAGTGGTGGAGGGTTGGATTTGTGCTTTCCCTTCCAGTGTTTTAACTCTCTCTTTTGGCAGTTTTGTTCACCACTTCATGTTGAATCACCCTAGAATAGGCATGTTTGTTTGTTTGTTCCTTAATATGACTGCCATCTTGCTTCACACTTTGTTTCTTGGGAATTGTTTTTGCTTTTGCGCTTTTGATTGACTAAATGTAAATACATGTACATAGATTCTACTTCCATTTGACTATCACTCAAAAGAAAATAATTAAATCCAACAAGAATATGCCTTACCCAACTTGATACTAAACATTCACGATTCCCATGTTTTTAGGGGCTACTGACTAAACTGTTGCTCGTAAACTGCTTATGGGGAAGGATGTGGGACACTTCCTGACCATTTAACCTCTGAAGACACAGATATAACGAAATGGTCAGGTTGCTATTTTTTATGGTTTACAAACAATATTTTTCTTATGTCATCCAATCTTACTACAGAAGCACAAAATTGGCATTGGTAATCTAATTTTAAAAGAGAGGATTTAGGCTCAGGCAGTCAAAACCACCAGTCCAAGGTGACCTAACTAGTTAACTACAAAGCAGGACTGCCTAATAAGGAATCAGAAACTTGAATCCAAATCTTCTGGCACCAAGATTTATTTTCCTTTAGCATCAGATACTGGTTTTCAACCTCAGTACTTTTCTGGGAAATAGTTTTAGAGTTTATAGTTTATTGTTCTTATATCTGAATGGAAACTGTCAGAATATGAATTATCATCAAATTGGTATAATTAGAAGATGGCAGACCATAACTTATGATTGCTTAGTTTAATACTATCTGTACCTTTAAGTGAAGAGAGAGTGCTGAATGGTGGCCTTTTCTGATCAAAAGTTTTCTGTTTTCTTCTCTGAGTCAATTCGCCATGCTTGCAATATCACCACAGTTTTCAGCTGAGCTTTTATTTGTAAAGGTAGTAGCTTCTCGAGACGATTTATTTTTGTGGTCGATAAAGCATTTCTCCCTCCTTCTCAGCAGACTGCCACCAGCCCTGGCAGTGGTCATAACTGTCTTCCTAGCCAGGGGAGTCCTCAGTAGTTTCTATTAAAAGGCCAGGTCATATCCTGGAACAGACAAAATGTATATTCATGTTTTTATCTATCTTTATTGGGATAAATTTGAAGGACTAGACTGTGAGCTTCTTTCAAATATTGATTAATATGGCTGCTTCCATTTTTAAAAATAAATTGAATCAGTTGTTTAGCATCAAGAATATAAAAGAAATCATGTTAGATTTTTTTTCTCCTATGTGTCAGGTGGCTGTTATGGTAAATATTTTGGCACTGTATAGATATTAATATTGCCTAGATGATGCCAAAATAGCTTGTTGACAGAAGAAAATGCAAATAAATTAGTTATATGATGTTTTGTGGCCACATGTTTAATTTTCCTGGTAGTAACTACCATGTATTTTTTTCTGAAGCAGTAAAATTATATGATATGAGATAAGTTTTTTTCTTGACTTTTTAAACACTCAGAATTCTTAAGAACTTATTCACTCATTTAGGCAACTAATCTAAAAATTGAATCCCTGTTAAAAAAGTTTCAATATAAAAGTTTCAATTTTCTATTAAATAATATTGTAGTGGCTACAGTGAATTAAAGTTAATTTTAGTAAAGGGAAACTTTATATGACCATAAGATGAATTAATAGAATTTTGACTTGGACTATTTTTATCTATGGTAAGATAAGAAATGAATTTAAATAAGAAAGGCAATCTAATTAGATGGTTCTGTAGGAGTCACTAAAATATACAAACCTAATCAGAGATGAATCACTTGGAACACATTTAGCACACTTATAGGGACTGTGAGGGACACCCTGACCTGTTTGGTTAAGATAAAAATATTTATTAAACAATGTTGAAAAACATATAATGGAATATAAATTCTAAACTGTACATCCTATAATTGCTTTAGGTATCCCAAGGAATAAAAGATTGATGAAGGCTCTGTTGGAGAGGTGGTTTTCCAGCTGAGCCATAGAGCAAAGGTCAAGTTTGAATTGATAGAGGTGAGAAAGGAAGACATTCTAGTTGAGAAGGGCAACGTGAGGGAAATCCTAAGGGTGACAGTGAGCAGGGTGTGCATTTTCACTTTGTTTGTGAAAATATAATATTCCTGAATGCTTTCATCTAAATGGCTTAGAATGTAGTTTTAGAAAAAAATGCCTAATTTCCATCTTTTCTGACTTTGCAGGCTTTGTTCTTGTTGACTTATTAGGGCATTAATAGTGGTGATGCTTATTAGACAATGAGGACTATGATTATGATAATATCTCAGGAATTCCCTTATAGTATTTGCCTAACATGCACTTATTGTCTTCACCATCAACACACATCAATAAAAAAGTATCTTTAAATACAGCTCTCCAAATCCATTACTTACCATTTAAATAGTAGTTTACAAATGATATGATGAAAAAGCCCTGGTCTTGAGGGATTCAGAAAAGCAAAGAAATTCAGTGGGAGTAGCAGTGGGGGAAGAAGGATTGTCTAAGGCCAATTATGACCACTGGTCTTCCTTCTGAGCATTTTGCACTTTTCCCTGTGTTTCTCGAGACAAACTCTTGCGTATTGTTTAAATAAAAATGTTTTCATATATTTATGTTAGATTGTGGATCTGATAAGAGATATTTTATCTGCACATGGATAACATTATATGCATTCAGAGTTTTACAATCAAAAGGACGAAAGGGGAAGAAATAGGAATAACCAAATAAAGAATAATTCATCAAGAGGCTCAAGGAATTCTGCTAGAAAATTCTTTCTAAATAGATACAATAGATAAGAAAATGTATTTGGTGATTCGCAAAGCAACCTTTTGATATTAATAGTTATATATTGAACATCCATTAATATATAAGAAAATCTGTGTGTATTGTGGGGAACAGGGAAAGGGGAGATTACTAGAACCTTTGCAGTAAGTCCTAGTCTCGGGTGAGCCATGACAACACAAGGAGAAATCATTTATTAGACAGAAAGGATAGAAAAACGAGACTTAGAGAAGAAGCTGAGCATTGGGCCTGATCAATGCTGCTCTGGGCAGCAAAGACAAAAGCCCCAGAGCTTGCATACCTTTATTCAGTACATGGGGAGTAACAAGTGTAACAGGTGGCTCAGAGGGCAGCCGGGGGTGAAAATCCTGGAACAGTGAGGAACTGTGTAGATAAAGATTTTGTTCCTTCCCGGGATGTCTTCAGCTGGCTTAATCTTGCCCTGGAGCATCAGAGCATCAAGGGGCCATTGGAACTATGTCTGGACCTGCCAGAGCTGGCCCATAGGCAGGAAAACTAGGTCTAATCATAACTGAAATTGTGAAATGATTTTTTTCCCCAAAATTATGTAGAAGTGTTCCCAACTGACAGGTCCCACCAAGCAGGCCTACTCCTGACATCCACAGGAGCACAGAGATAATAAGAAGCCAGCAGGGTCCCTGCTGCCCTCACAAATGACCTGTTTGTCAGCCAGCCCCAGGCCCATCACCCATAGAACTCTAAAATTTTCTGCCCTCTCGACCAGTCTCCCCTCCCTTACCTAAAATGCCCAATATCAACCACAAGCACCCTCCTCTCAGTTCCAACAGCCTAATCACCCTTTGCCCATCTGTGCCCAGATGATAAACTCACAGCACGTTGCTTAGACTTTGCCTGCCTTGGTCTGACCTTATACCGACGGTGTATAATAAGCACAGCAAAATCACAATTTCATGTTGTGGTTTTTAAAGTGGGATGTTCAAACAGTATCAACCGAAAGGCAAATTATCAACTACCGGCCTGACCTGCTGAATCAAAAGCTTTGAGAGTGAGGGCCAGTGCTTTGTGCATTAACAACCACATGATTCTAATGTGGGCAAAAATGTGTGTAACTGTAAATTGACAAATAGAATTTACGATAAAGCTAAACAAAAACCCTAAAATTTAATTGAAATAAATTTCAGTATTATGTAGCATGTGTGAAAGACAGGTAACATTAAGGTTGTAATTGATTAACTAAAGTTTTAAAAATAGTGCTCTCCTGTACAGAATTGTGAGAACTGTGGTTTGGCAAGAATTTACAGTGCAATTGAGGCCATACACTTAAGTGGAATAAATAGGACACATGTGTGTAAATACTGAATTGTTTCATTGGTGTGAGAAACTTAATGTGTAAATAAGGATCAAATAGGAAGAAAAGGTCCAAAGGGGAAGGGGAAGTGGGAGGGGTAAGGAAAAGGAAAGAAGGGAAAAGAATATGAGAAAAGAAAAAAAATGGAAACAGTCTTTTTGAATAGGGAGGGGTGGTGGGGTTGAGGGAGAGCAGGGGGTGGAGAAAAATAAGAACCAAGATATGTCATATAAAGGTACAAATTCCCAATGATGAATGTCATCTTACTGTATACCTAAAATGTACCAATAAACTTCATGTATATATAAAAAATAATTACTGTGCAGAACAAATGAGAAAATTAACAAAACTAAGGAAAGAAAGAAAAAAAGGGAGGACATGGGGTTTAGTACAACTTAGTGTGTGTCAGTAAGGAACATTTGGAAGATCCATTGTCCAAAAAGATGAATAAATCATAAGCTGGACTATCTTATCTAATATTAAGTACCTGAATAATCCTGAGAATGCTATCAAGGCAGAAAAATCTTTGACTTTATGGCCCAAGCACAGAAGTATGTCCCAGATGGCCTGAATTAATGCACATTTTGTTTATTAAAACACCAAATGTCTAAAAGCAAATTGGAGTCATTTGGGTCAGAACACCCCACCTTCATTTTCCTTCTGTTTGGCAGTGATCCAGTTTAGGTGCTCTTTGTGCCACTGCCTGAATCAGATCTCAAGGGATGTGCACATCTCAAGTGGTGGTATTCTCCACGGAGATGCCAGAGACGGCTCCTTTCAGATTCCAGCATAATGCAGCCCGAAATTCTGGAAATATTTTTAGACTCATATTTTATAATCTAGTACCTGACTCATGATTTTACTGCTAAATTTAATAAATGAAAATGTACATTAGAACAATTTTCTTGACTTAGAACATTAATATTTATCAAGCATTTAGAAAAAGATTCTTGGCTGGAGCTTTCTCATTAATGTATAGTAGATCTGTTTTACTGATGCATTTTAATTTAAATCATTAAATTTAGCATCTGTTTTAAATTTCGCTGGGTAGTCACATTACTCTGTGACTATAAAACTGATTTCTTTGTTAAATATTTGTCATTTCAGCTTCAATTCTATATGGAACCATAAGTAACATATATGTCATATCTATATATCTATATATCTATGTATTAGTATTCACTATCAGTATTCAGTAACAAGTATAAGCAGTCTACACAGTGGTAAAAAGCAAACACTTGGAGACTGGAGACTTTCTCTACATCACAATTAGGATATGATGAAAGCTAAAGATGAAGCAAGACCCCTTCTAAAGTGGTACACATCCCACACCTGATCATCAAAAAGCACTTATCACTGGAAGCTGTAGTCTACCACTGGAGGGATTTGAAGTGGATTGTGGATGGTTAGATGGACTCAACTCCTCACATTAACAGTTTTAGAGAAGAAAAGATATGTCACTTTAGTGTGTAAATAACATTCACCTTAGTCTAATTTTCCTTTACACAATGCCTTATGTTCATTTATAAACATTTTCTTTTTCACTTTTATTTCTCTGAAATCTATCCATCTATTCATCTATCTATCTATACTTTTTTTTTTCAGGAAAAACAAAAACCAAGAAAATGACACACTACCAAGAAAAAAAAAAAACAGGCAAGGGAGATAGAACTATATCAGATGCTGGAAATATCCACAGCCTTTACAATAACTGTGATTAATATATTCAAGAATCTAGTGGAGATCCTGGGATGTACCTCAGTGATGCTATGCCTTCCTGGCAAGCACAAGATCCTGAGTTCAATCCCTGGTACCAGAAAAAAAATATGTATGTATAGTGGAAAAGGAGGACAATACACATAAGAGAAGAGGAATTTCAGTAAGAGGTTGGAATGCATAGAAGAGTAAGTGGAAAATGCTTAGCATGAAACCCGTGATAGCAACACAAACACAGATGTTCCTTGACTTATGATGGGGTTACATTCCAATAAATCCATTGTAAATTGAAAATATCCTAGGTTGAAAATGTATTTAACATACCTCACCTCCTGAACATCATAGCGTAGCAGCCCGCTATCCCGTAGAGCATCTGTTGTCTGCCCTTCCGATCGTGGGGCTGATTGCGAGCTCCGGCTTACTGCAGGTGCCCATCATTGTGAGAGTCTCACGCAGCCTGAGAAATGATCAACATTTCAGATTGGAAGTGAAAATTTGAGAACTACAGCTTTTGCACCATCGTAAAGTAAGAAAAAAAAAATCATAAGGTGAACTTTTGTAAGCCAGGATTATTGTTATTTTCTTTGATGCCCTTACTAGCAAACTAGACACAGAAGAGAAAAGAATCAGTGAATTAATTCAGTTGAAATGATACACTGGAAGAAACCTGGAGTCTGAAATGGGAGGATTGTGAGTTCGAGGCTGGCCGGGTTACATAGAGTGTTCAAGGACAGCTTGGGCTCTGTAGCAAGAGCTTGTCTCAAAAAGAAAATAAAAATTAAAAAAATACACCGTTAAATATATAGAAAAAAAGAGCAGAACATAACAGACTTGTTGGACAGTGTCCTACTTTATAAAATACTTGGAAGTGACATTCTCAATTGATAAAGGGGAGGGATGGAGACCCAATAATGCAGGTGTGGCTAAAAATTGTCTACAAGTTTATTGAAGTAAAAAAAGAAAAGTTGCAAATATCTCAAAACAACAACAACAACAACACCCAAGTAAGCTAAATATATCTAGGTATATAATAATAAAACTGCTTTAAAAATACACAGAAGGGCCGGGGATTTAGCTTCATGGTTCCAGCACCTGATTTCCAAGTCCTGGTACCAAAAACCAAAACAAAACAAAACAATAAAAATGCCCAGAAAAAATATTGAAGAAACTAGAGAAAAAATAAACACATGGAGAAAACCAAAGTTAATAATGACAAACTGAATTAGAAATTAATCCCCCCCAAAAAAAAAAAAAAAAACACACTAAAGTGACACCTCAGCTGGATGAGGAAGCAAAACAAAAGTACTGGTCAACAGAAAATTCTAGATATTAAAAAATTACTTAAAAAATAGAGGCCAAATAAATGTGACTTTCCAGATTAAAAACAAAAATTGGAGAATTTATCAAACTTTTAAAAGATAATTGGCATTCTCTACCAAAAAAAAAAAAAAAACAAAGAAAAATATGGTAGAGTTTATAACATATGTGAAAGTAAAATGTATGACAAGAGTTAATATAACTGGTAGTGTCACCAGGATGAGTCTGAGAGGGTATGAAAGCTGAGACGAATAATCTAACCCACCCTGTTGCAGAATAAATTTTCAGGTTTACTGACTGCCATTGTGGGAAAAGAGTTCTCAGGATGGGTCAGTAAGAGGCATGGAAAGGGCTTCTTGGCCGAGATTTTAGGATGTGCTCAAGAGTGTATTACAGGCACTCAGAGAAATGAGACCCATTACAGTTTGGAACTGGAAATATTTATGTGGTTTTGATGGTGGAAATCTGTGGAATTTGATAATCTCTAGTCTTGGTCTTGGTCTGGTGGGTAAGGGAGGATGGAGCAACCACAATTAAGATAATTTTTAGATGTTTTGGATGATGGCTTAATTTATAGGTGAAAAGGGGATCAGTCTAGGGTGGAAATTTGTAGCTTTGGTATGGTGGATGGAGGAATATGGAACATCCACAAGAGAAGAATCTTTATGTGTTCAGCTGGTGGCCTAATTTGCAGGTGAAAAGCCAATTAACAAAATGAAACAAAGCCATATAACTAGGAAGTCTATAATGGAAATAAAATGAGATTATTAAAATACTTGATTTAAATGATGTTCAACAGATTAGGAAAAAAGGAATAAAAACAGATGGGACACTAGACAAGAAACAGCAAGATATAGAGCTACAGCCATATCAATAAGCATATTTAATGTAAATAGTTTAAGTAGCATAATTCTAAGATAAAGATGCCCAAGTTGAATTAAAATATGAACAAAAATATGTTAGTTTTTAGAAAATGACTCTAAAGACATGTTAAAAGAATGAAAAAGTATACCAACCTTCAAGGAAAAAATTTCCAAATAGAGTAGCATTAGCTCGGGGCATTTAAAATGGAGGGAAGTCTGTGCTAGCAAGATCTCAATTGCAATCATAGATGAAACTTTGACAAGGGCTACAGACAATGTCATGAGAGTTGATTTTGGAGTGCTCCAAGCCCACAGATTCCCAACACATATTTAACTTCAGTTCACCTTCTGTAAAGTGAACTACTTTCCCCAAAGTACTGGATGACTGAGATCATATTCAGTCCTTTTCTTACAAGACAGTTTAACTTTTGCTAGCACCAACCACAATTCCTAATAAATGGTACAACTTCCAACTCTCTAGCAGTTTCAAGATATAATACAGCTGCCATTTTATAAAACTTTGGAGTACAAGATTTCATGAATCTATGTTTTCCCAAATTACAAAAATAATTAGCCCCCAATGAAATATAATTTTATTTGTTCTCAACTTGATAAACAAAAATCTCAGTCAATACATGCAAAACTTATCCAAAAATTGATATTAACAGAGATAAATTAAGAAATTGCCTGGTGAGAACAATGTAAATTTATGATTAAGTCATAACATCTTCACAATCCTAAAGGTATAATTTGAATCACTTAGTAGTGAGGCAAAGTATATAAGAAAAAAACTGATAGTACTAAGGAGAAACAGACATGTCCACAGTTACAATTTGAGATTTTTCTCAATTTTTTCTTAGTAATAGAATAAATATGCAAAAATTCTAAACATTATATAGCTAATAGTATACTTTTATTAATAATGAAAACCTTTCCACCACTTCTAGTCAACACTGTGGGTAGTCATAGCCACATCGTTAAATCCAGAAAAGGCATACTGATTGTATAGAAATACTGTGAGTATTTCATGCACAAATGACCTGATTGTCAATATGAGGTAGGAGATTAGGGCATGACAAATAGTTGAGCGAGTGGGTATGACTTGTCAATCGTGGGGATTCAAGAAATGTACAAAAAAATAAAAGTTCCCAAGGCTCCACACCTGGATCCAATTAGAAGCTGTGATTTCCAATTATTCTTGCTAGCACTCAAGCAAGTTTTTGATTGGATGGTCTAGATCTGAGGAGTGGGAGATCAAACACAGCCACTGTAACCTCATGGCCACTGTGTTCTTTCTTTCACTGTAGAATGTACTTCTTTTCTAACTTTCAACTGGCCTGCACTTGCCCTGAAGAGCATCTTTCTTTTCCTACTTTTAATAAATGTAAAACCGCATTATATTTTGTACTTGTTTAGTCCAATTCTTTGTTTAGTGCAAGAAGAACCTAGAAAGAATCTCTAGGAGTTCTAGAATCCTAGTACCTGGCAACAAATACAGAAAATCCTACCTGTAAATTTATAAAACCCTACTAAAACTAAGAAATAATGTCACCAAGATCATAACATATAAACTCAATATTTCAATGTTAAAAATAAATTTTTGCATACCCATAACTAATATTTATAAATAGGAAACTTAAAAGCCTGCACAATACAAATAATATCAAAAGCATGAAATAATCTCACTGACTTAACAGAACATGCAAAACATGTATGTTAAAAGAAGACATTTCTGAGAGAAAATAATAAGATCTAAACTAATGTAACTATACAGTGCTCATTGATGGAAAATTTAAATATTTTTAAAGTATTATTTCTCCCCAAATTGTTCTACAGATCCGATGCAATTATATTCAAATTCAAAGCAAGACTATTTTGTAGGAATTGACAAATTTATAGAGAAATATCAAGGTTTTAGAATAGCCAATACAAGTTAGAAAAGTAAAAAAAAAAAATGTCTGGGCATGTACACTGCCTGAGTTAGCAGTTATTTATTTAATAGTTTTACTCAGCATAAGGGCACATTACTAAGGATGATGTGGTATTGGCATGAAAACTATCATATGGATCAGTAAGACAGAATAGAGTGCAAAAAAATGAATTCATATATTAATTAACTTTATATAAATTTGAGATAATTCAATGGAGAAATAAATTTACTTAAGAAATGATATTGATACAATTTGGTATCTATATTAAAAATAGCCTCAACAATGTAAATTTTAAAAAATATGAACCATGGACCTAAACACAGGAACAAAGCTATAAAATTTCTTGAAGAAAACATGTAAGAAGTTCTGTGTCTTTTTTGGATTAGCCAATGGTATCTCGGAAGCAGGGAACATTTGTCTTTCATCTCTAGAAGATAAAATCCAGCAGAGACAGAAGCACAACCAGGAGATAAGCATTCTTCAAATAATTTAGGGGCAACCCACTTTCTGGACCCCCTTCTATCTCTCTTAGAACTTATCTTTCTCTCAATAAATACTTCCTATTAAAAAAAAGAATTTGGCAAGCTGAAATGAATAAAGGTGTTAGTCCTTGATTATGTTGGCCTTTGTCCAGACCTTCCATAAACTGCTTTATGTTGGAAGAATGGGCCCTTATCTGATTCTGGGAATTTAGAATTTCCACATTCATTTGGGAATTGGACTTTCAATCAAAATAAATTTAAATGGCATCGTTTATGTGTCTCCTTGAGCCCCAAAATTTCCAGGATTACTTTCAAATTATTTTTGAATCCATGATGGAAAATATTGGCATAGAACACAGGCCATTTTGCAGTTGCAAATGCGGACTTGTGCCTGAGAGCCACTAGGTGAGTGCCAGGCCTGCTGCAAGAGTTTCATGATTTACAGATCCTGTTCTGCCCCTTTTTTTTCTTTCTCATTTTCTCCCTTTCCCATTTGCTTGTTTCTCTCTTGCTTTTGTCAGCTTCCTATTAGAGAGGTAAGAACAAAGACAAGGTGTAAAATATGACAAAGAATAAGAAAGAGAAGAGAGAATAATTAAATGCAAGAAAATAAAGCATGTAGATAAAGTTCTGGAACAGAATGATAAATCTTTCAAGGAAGAGCGAAACCCAAATAAAATTGTTAAAAGCTCCATCTGTGAACATACAAGCTAGCCAGAAGGTGGGGGTAAAGTAGAAAAAGTAGAAAGTGTTTGGGCTTTTAGAGTCTTCTATCCGTAGGATGATGTACAGAGTAAAGTAAAATATTTTATTAGAACTTGTTAAATACCATTTAAAGTTATTTCCTATGAAAATGATTTTTCCTCCAAACAACTTGACAGGTAATAAAATCTAAATCTAACATCTAGATAAGCCTTCAAATGTTCTAAAGATTTTCATAGAACCTAAGCCATCTCCAGTTCTCCCTAATGAGGTTGTTGTACATTCTTGGAATTGGTTCAGAGAACAGTTATGCACCATCTGTGTGCCATTTACAGTAGGAAAAAAAGAGTATTTTAAAACTATTTATATTCTAAGGTTTTTAAAAAATTTTTGTTGGACAAAGAATCAGTTCTGGTTTCAGGAAGCAACTTGGCCTTATATTCAAAGAATAAATAACTGAGACAAAAGCCTTGCTGAAGAAGAAATCACAAGAAACTCAGGTGCTTGTTATAAGAAGTTAATGCAAATATGAACTTAATCAATATGCCAGAGTGATCATTAAGCTATTGGTGTTCAACTGAAACTAACTCACAAGCTTCTACTACATGCAAAGAAGTATTTGTTTTCAAATGGTTGCAATGACTCAAAGGTATGGCCTGTCAAGCAGTAATACAATCTATTGAGCTAAGAAGAATTGAAAGTACAAAAAATAATCTCATCCATTACAGAAACTAGTTCAAGGTTGGTCTATATATATAATCTCACTGTGAATTAAAATAGTTTTAAATATTGTATGATTATATTTTTTACTCATTAAATTTATCGGTACATTTTTTAGGTATACAATATGATGACATTCATCATTGGGAATTTGTACTTTTACATGATATATCTTGGTTCTTATTTTTACCACATTCCCCTGCTCTTCCTTCAAACTCTCCACCTCTCCCTATTTATAGATTTTGTTTCCATTTTTTTCATATTTTTTCCAAGGTGTAAATGAGGACCAAAATGTATAATAAATAAATGTGAAATAGGAAAAAAAAAGGTACAAAAGGGAAGGAGAAACAATAGTAGTGGGGTAAGGGGAAAAAAGAAGGGAAAGAAAAATATATATTTTATTTTTATAGCTATGTATTACCATGAGAATCAATGTTTCTTCTAATTTAAAAAATCTTAAGAAAGAAGAGACCTCTTACTTGAAACACAAACTATGCTAGCTATACACAGGCATAGAATCTTAAATCATATTTATAAAAAATAATTTGATATAGTTAGTCGTATCTGTATCATTTTTATATTTAGTCTAAAAGAGAAATGCAGTAGTAGTTGTTAATTGATTTCATTTATAGAATGATCAAGTAAAATCTTAAATTTTCACTTTTTCGCTTGCTACTTCTTCAATGACTTGAATGACTTTTATTTCAATGTCTTTAGTTTTTCTTCTAGTATCTTTGATTCACCCCCCCCTATTAATTGTGATCACTGACAATTCAAGCACAAATACACAATTCACTGGTGTTGAATCCCAGGATGTCCTGAACAATTAGGATTATTTAACACAAACACTGCCCCAGCTACCTTGCGCCAGTAAGAGACATACAGGTTTCCCTCATTCATTCCTGCAGCAGAGAGTGCTGACTGTCTTAGCTAAGAAGACACGCACTTGGCCCAATAGTTGATATCCATGTGTCTCACTAAGAGGTTTTGTGTCTTTATAAAATGGTACCTTTGCATCTCTCTCTCCTTCACTTTGCTTTCATTTTTGAAATGATTTTCTATAGTCTGTCTGGTATGTAATGATAGGTTTTAGTGGGATATCTATAAAGTAGGAAATAGGAGGAGAATCAGGCAAAGAAGAGATACCTTACATGAGGTAGTTTTTTTTAGGAAAATTATGTTCTCTTGCATCATATAAGATCCTGTTTAATATCCAATGGCCAAATATCCCTTACATTGAACAGTAGAGATAAAAAATGATAAAAATGAAAAAATGAGTAGAGATTCAGACTTCTGAATATTAATAAGATTTCTAGAAAATATGTAATTAAAATCCTCCAAGGAGAGGAAAACAAGGCACAAAATATTATTGAATAAATAAGATTGAAAAGTCCTTAAATTGGGGAAAACTGTACATTTGGAAATTTAAGAAGCTCAATAAAATAAACACTAATACATATAAAACCAATATAATCATGCCATAGTCTAACTACTAAATGCCACTGATCAAGAAGAAAAATCTTCAGCATAAAATAGTACAAGGTAACAAAGAAATCCAAGAGATTTCCCTTTACAAATAATATAAGCCAGAAGACAATAGAATGATAGCTTTAAAGAATCATGAGAAAAGAAAGTTAACCCCAAATTCTGCATGCACCCGAAAAAAAAAATTCAAAACTAAAAGTAAAGTTAGATCTTTTTAGAATAACAAAGGCCAAAGAAGTTTGTCCTTGAGAAAACTTCACCAAATCGTAATTCAAAAACATTCTTCAGCTTGAAGGGAGTAAATTACAGACAAACACTCATAACTGCACAAAGGTGAGACAAGTTTCTCAAAAGGTAAATAGGTAAGAAAATATAAAAGACCACTTTTCAACTTAAACTTTTATTAAAATATATCTGACTGATTAAAGCCAAAATGGTAAAAATGAATAATGAGATGTATAACATATCAACTAAAATTATTGACAAGAATCGCACAAAGGACAAGAAGACAGAAAAGTGAAGAATATTGTTATACTACTCATATATTATACATGAATTTGTAGCATGCAAAAAAATGATTCCAGAATTATCTAACTTAGAATATCCAAATGGATGTTATCACTGAAAAGTGTTCTATATGAAGGTTTTCTTAGTTTCTCTGCCACCAGAAGAAGGTACCATCAAAAACCTGGAAGAAGGCACCATACGATATTTGCAGAAAACCAAATTAAGTTTGATTCTGAAATGCATAAAAAACTCAAACATATTCTCCTTGTGATGGGTAACACTAAACAGATATACCAAGTTCGACTCAGATACACCTGGGGAAAAATTGGTGCTAAATATAGATAGTTCACGAACAGCAATATACTTTTTGAATTCTAGAAAGAAAATTAAGTTTGTTTTTTTCCACATTTAACAAAAGTGGGAGAATAAAATTCTGTCAACATGATGAACTCCGGGAAGGTGTCATTAACAAGTAAGAAGAATATCTATAAAAATTTTCAGGGAAAGAATTCTAGGAGAATTTCCTTACAAGAAAATCCCAAATGCATAGCAGAAATCATTTGGAAGGTGGTGAGAGAGGAGGGGTAATATAAAGTTCTTTCTTGTATTTTTAATTCCTTTGGCTTTCAGAATAGGTTTGGGAAATTCTTGCAGGTCAAAGTGAATTTTCACAGGACATGTATTTCACAAGGAGTTGTCTATGCATCTGCTGTGTTCAGTTGTAATAAATGAAAAAATTAAGCATACATGCATGTGTATGTTGAAACCTTAATCTAAGGACCATAGCAATGGATGAGAACCACTGTCTGTTAAATTTTAATGCCCTCACAAGTAAGGTATTTTTTAAAAACTTGTGGAGGTTATACATTTATTTCAAGTATATGATTGACTCTTAATTAATCCTGCTAAATTGCCTGACTAGGTAGTGAAGCTTTAAGATGTATTATGCTAGCATTCAGGGAAAGTATTTGGATATTTAGATAATTATAATCATACGTCAGAAAATTAAATAAATGTCTCAAGACTTGTGAATCATTTGATGAAAATAATTTTACCAAAATAGAATTAATGGTTTGAACAGAAAGTTAGCATTAACTAATACATGGCATGAGATTCCACAGTTGTCTCTTTGCCAAAGTGGCAAGCTTGTTTTTAAAGCTTATTATAATCAACTGTATTTTAGGCAGGTTTTTAAGACATTGAAAGTTTGGAAAGTGGGTGCATCTTTCTTCCAAACAGATAATCTTTCTAGCACATAGTCAGTGGAGCTTATATCCTAGTATATGCTAGTATGAAGCAAAACAAATGTTGCTCAAAGGTTAATCAAATACTACCCTAGTTATTGCTTATTCTCCAGAAAATAGACAAAGGCTTTGGCCTCAAGGGAATTAATTAATTTTTGTATCATGTTAACATTCAGAATTACTGTTAGATTAAATTATCAAAGTAAAGCTACATAGACAGAAATATGTTGTTTTGGTTAGAGTGACCAGGGATAGTCTCTCTTTAAAGCTTCCGTTTGAGTATAAATTGAGTGAAATGATATTTTTTATCTATAAGTAAATAGATATATAATTTCAGCTATAGATATTTATCTAGGCAGATAGAACAGCAGTTGCAAAGGTCCTGAGGTGGAAATTTGCTTGGCATATTCAAAAGCACCAAGAGAGACAACACAGCAATATAGAGGTGCACAGAGACTAATCAGAGAGGTAGGAGATGAGGACACAGAAACAGACAGGTGGGAGAACAGGTAGGCACTTGTAAACAACAATAAAAATAGGAATTTATTCTAATTAAGATAGGAGGTACTGAAAATATTTGAAATGAAGAGTGATAATCTGAGAATGGATTTGATTCTGCTTATTAAGTGGGGAATTAAAAAGAGCAGTGTAAGCACAAAGGATAATTGCAGACAAATGTGATACCTAAGGAAAAAACAATGGTAACTTTGCATGAGGGGTTAATGGTGACATTGGTTAACAAATGATTGGATTCTGGAAATATTTTAGAACAGAACCAATGAGCTTTGTTAATTCTTAAGATCTGGTGTATGAAGGAGAGGGAACAAAGACTTTTTTAAAGAAAATTACTTGAACAGCTCAAAGATAGAGATTTTATTTATAAATGTATGGCAGCTGAGGGAAAAGCAAGGTCAAGGGGAGAATTCAGAGTTCAGTTTTAGAAAAATTAATTTTGAGACCCTTTTTAGAACTCTAGTAATTGGTGTCCAAGACAGAATTGGGTATGAGTAGACAGGAACAGTTCAAGGAAAGGTAAGAATGAATTTACAAACATGAAATCCATCAGCATAAATATGCATTCTAAACCATGGGCTGAAATGAGACCACCAAGAGTTTGTTCATATGTAGAACAAAATCTCCTCCCAACCTCCCCACAGGTATTGAACTCAGGACCTTGAGGCTTGCCATCCAGGTGCAGCACAACTGAGCTACATCCTTGGCCGAGGATCCCAGGTCTTAATCCTAAAACATTACAATTTTTCAGAAGTTGGGAAAATGTGATGGAGACAAGAAAGTGAGCTGAGAATAAGTTATTGAAGGAAGAGAAATTGGAGTAGAGTCAAGTGAAAGATGTAGTTAGAGAGTTGAGTGGTGAGTTAGGCCAAATGCTGCTGATTATTAGCTTTTCATTGGCGAATTACATGGTCATGTCTAAATTTTGTAGAATTTTGTCTTTTCTTTGTCAATTCATCATAATATTCTACTGCAGGGTATTCAAAATATCTATCCTGAGTGACAATACCACATGGTCCCTGGGGCAAAACCTGAGGGTCAAAAGTTATAGGAAGTCAAATCTGATTTACATATGAATCATACTCACCCAAAACAGTGCATCTTGTGGTATTTCCCTCTTTAGTTTTTCAAGCTCCTATCTCCTCGCAACTAATGTATGAATTGTTACAGAAGAATATAACAATCGTATATCATATTAAAGTATTCACAAGTAATGGCAAAAGCCTGTTTTGAGAAGACATTTCTGTTTTGTCTTTAGGTTAATGGTTAGAAGAGTGAGTCTACAAGAAACTCAAGTTATTCCAATAATAATTATCAGCATGGCTTAGATTTGGAGTAACTACATTTTAGATTAGTGATTTAAAATTGAGTCTTTACACAACCAGCCTGGCAAGTGCAAGGTCCCGAGTTTGATCCCCAGTACTAAAATTAAAAACAAAATCGAGTCTTTATGTATACTCTCCATATCTAAGACATATCAGTATCATTTCTTTGCCATCAATAATCAAGAAATTATTGTCTTTAAGTTAATAATATAATTAGTGCTTGACCTGCTCTGATGATGCTTTTAAACTTCTGTGTCCATAACTAAATAAATGCCCTCTTTTAAGCAATAATCAGGATGTTATTTTAGTATAAAGAATTTGAACATTATACTATGATAACTAAAATATGGCTTTCTATAATGACAAAGAATGTGTTTAACTCACTGTAGTTGTACTATATCACTCATATAAATATTACTAAATAAGAATTTATAATGATAGAATATACTTAATATTCAATTGAAACAAAATATATGAGAATCTTTATTTTATAATCTGAAAATCAAACTTACCAGAGAAAGGTGAGAAAAAACATTCAGATAAAATGAGTTTCATGATCAAGAGATAAACTACAAAATAAGCAAACCTGTATCCATGGTATCTTCTATTCTGGAGAAGGTGTACAGACAGAAACTAGGATTTGAGTTGGACTTGAGACTATGAAAGCATGCATGAGACTCTGCCAGGGACAGCCTTTTTAAAACCTCAGGCAAAGAAAAATTATAGGCTACTGTTTTCCTAAGGCAAAGAAAAATTATAGGCTGGTGTGACTCTGGGTCCTACTAATGGATTCTCTACAGGATCTTAGCAATGTGTGTATGGGAAGGTGGAGCCTGGACTGGTTTCCCATAGTAATTTGATGCCATGAGCAATTCTCTTCTAATGGAGTTATAATAGACTCTACTTCAAACAAACATTGATGTTAGTGGACGTTAATTTTCATGGTGTTTTCCTCTGAGCAAGGAGGGATTTTGTTTATGACAAGAAGACACTATTTCAATTTATGAGATGAAAGTTTTCAGAGAGGAGAGAAAATGAATCATCTGTGTTTTTATGCTTTATCTAGGATTTGTCTCAACTCTCTTTTGCTTTGTCCTCTGGTCATATCTATATTCACAATTTACTGCAGAACAATTGATGGCTTTGCCAAATGACTACTCACTTTGGTCTTTACAGTGAATTGTGTACATTACAATGTTTGCAGTAATCACTTTGATGGTCAATCTGATATAGTCAATAAAAGCTGTCTGAAAAGAAAGCAAGACAAAATATACCATGTTGATTGGATTTTGTGTTGATTTGATTGATTGTTTCATTTTGCTTTTTTATTTCACACTTCAAGTTTTCTAGAAAACGTTCAAATCCAATATCCCATATTGGATTGGGCATTGTTTTGGAATTGAGGAATACATCGATATCATGGAAGACAAATATTGGGAACTAATATATGAGGTTTAGGTTTCCTTGCCTTTTTTTTCAAGACACTTAGATTTTATGATAGCAATGATTAGATCCAAACCCTGACCCCGGGTTTAATTTCTAAGTATGATGTTGATATCTACTCTTTGAGGAAATAGCACTTAGATTCACAAGTGCTATTCTTCATCTGTTTCTACCCATATACATATAAGCCAAAAAGTCTTCTTAATATTTTAGCAGAAATAGATTATGAATTTGGAAACTTTTCATTATGGTGAATGAAATATGTGCCATACAATTGACTATGAAATTTCTAGTAAATCACCTGAAATTTCATATTCCTTCAAAAGTATACTAGGTTTGTAAATATTCTCAAAAAACTTGATAATAAAATGTATTTCTGTATCACATAAAAAAGTACTAGGTAAACGTAAATCAATTTGCTGCTATTTTCCACTATGAAATGCAAACTCATTAACATTACCTACAAAACCTTTTATGATATGGCACATTCTAGGCAAAATATCTCGGAATTTATCTCTTTTCTTTGTTGTTTCTCACCTGTGTGTTTTTACTAAGTCTATGTGTATTATGCTTAACATTACTTTCCCTTTTCCTCTCTCATTTTCTGTCTTGCCCAGAGAAATTGTCTTTTCTTTTGTAAGATTTCCCATCATCTTGCTATGAGCCTCTGTTTCCCCCCGAGGCATCTTTCTGTCAATGTACTTGCCATATGAAACCATCATTAACTCTATTTTTCTCTTTGTCCCCCAAGATACCATAGACTTCTTAAAAGCAAGGACTGTTAAACTTTGATTCCTTGTCAAGAGAAATGCCTAGCTAAAAAAAGAAAGTGAGCAATCACTAAATATATATTTGTCAAGTGAACAAATTTATGAAGCAATGGCAGTAAAGATGGTTAATATGAGATGCTACCAGTTTTGGTGTGTTTATTTTATTGATTTTGTTTTATCTCATCTCTCCTAAATACCTTGAAAACAAATGATTCTTCAAGGCTATACCATGCAACTCACTATGATTTAGTTCAGAAGGAATTTGAGATACTTCAACAACTGAAAGTATTAGCAAGCCCTGAGAGAAAGCGTATTTGTGCTGAAGTAGAGCTGTAGTCATACCAAAGAAAGAGTCTTAGCTCCTGATTTATTACTTGAAAGTTTTCAGTGTGAGTACAATTACTACACTTTTAGAATAGCTCCAAATGATGAAGGATTTAATTACATCAGGGAGCTCTCCTCCAGTGCTAGAAATGTAGACATAAATTTGTGTTTCAACTTAATTTACTTGAAAGAGTTTGGATTCTAGTCACAAATTTGAATTTAAGTGAATATAACTGGAAGAAATAGTTAAAGTTCATTATTCCTGAGAATCCAATGATTAGAACTAAAAAACATTTACATTTGTTTAATTCAAAGCAATAGCCCCATTTCCATACTAAACAGCAAAGCCCACATTTTATTTTTCTTTAGACAACAGCCTAAGAAGAATTTTCACAAAATCTTGCAATCCATTTCTTTACCTTAATTGAGTAAAAAATCTTAGAGGTGGCAAAATTTAAAAATATTGTACACTAGCATTAGATATGGAAATTTACATATATTAATTAAACAATATTATTTTTTCTTCATCACATTTTAAAATATTTTATTGAGGGATCAGGGTATAGCTCAGTGATAGATGACTTGTCTAGCCCATGCAGGGCTCTGGATTTGATCTCCAGCACCACTGAAAATTTTATTTGTATATTGGCAGTGCTATTCAACCAATACCATTATCTAATTCCAGGGCATATCCTACTTCTTCCCAGATCCTGCAAAACAACAGAATGCTCCTTTTTGTCTTTTCATATTTGCCTATTGTGAACATTTTGTTGGTAAGATTTCTATCACTGTAACAAAATATCTGAGGTAAATGAAATATAAGGAGGAAAGATCTATTTTGTCTCATTGTTTCAGAGATTTTAGTCCTTTGATTGGCTCCATTAGTTTGGGCCTGTGGTGAGGTAGAACATCATGGTGAGAAGCACAATGCTGAGGAAGGTTGCTCAGCGCTAGGAAGTGAAAAGAGAAAAAGCAAATAGTGATAGTCCCAGAATCCCCTTCAAGATTCCCTATCTCCCAACAGCTCCATCAGCTGGAAGAAGAGCCTAAACAAAGGAGACTTTGGAGGATATTTAAGATTCAAACCATAGCAGACGTGTTATATAAAAGGTGTCAAGGAATTTGTGGTCCTTTTTGACTGAATTATTTCACTTAGCCTATAATTTTCAAGGATCACCATGTTGTACTGTGCATCAGTATTTCATTATTTTTTAATGTCAAATATTTTTTGCTTGTATGAATATACCATATCTTATTTATCTACTTATTTTTCTTGTATATTGAGATTATTTCTACTTTGGAGTTTTTAAGAATCGCTGTTATATGAACCTACACATGCAAGTTTTTCATGGCCTTTTAAAAATTTTCTCTTTGGGTATGGGATTTAGCTCATTGTTTCCACCTCCTGCTTTGCAAGTGCCAGGTCCAGAGTTCAATCCCTGGTAACACACACACACACACACACACACACACACACACACACACAATTTTCTTTGGTATATACCTAGAAGTTTAATTTCTGATTCAAGTTTGCTTAACTTCTCAGGAATGGCCAAAAGTTTTACCACAATGGCTATGACATTTTATATCACCCTCAATGCTATATGAAGTTCCAATATTTTCATATCTTCTCTAACTTTTCCTATTTTCTCATCTTTAAAAATGACAGTCAAAATAGTAAGTGTGAAGTAGTAACTCATTGTGGTCTTGTATCCATTTCCTGATTTATTTCCTTGATTAATGAGCAACCCTACATGTACTTACTGGATATTTGTGTGTCTGTTTTGTTTGTTTGTTTACTGTTTTTGTTTTTGTACCAGGGATCAAACTCAGGACCTTGCAAATGTGAGGCAGGTGTGGCACCACTGAGCTACATCCTCTGTCTAATTTTATTTGAAGAGATGTCTATTCAAATTCTTTGCTCATTTTTAAGCTTTTAAATTCTTTTTATTGTTGAGTTTTTAGAGTTTTAAATATTTATTGCATACGCCAGTTCTCTGTTATGTACAAGGTATTCAAATCTGTACTATATGCTGTGGGTTGCCTTTTCCCTTTTTAGTAGTGATCTTTGATGCACCAAATTTTTTTATTTTGATGAAGTTTAAGTTACTTACATTTTCTTCTGTTTCTTAGGATTTACAACCACATTTATGAAAACACTGCCTAATACAAATACACAAATATTTACACTGTCTTACCTTCTAAGATTTTTATAATTTTAGCTATTAAACTTAGGTCATTTACCCATTTTGAGTTAGCTTTTGAATATTGTGTGAAGTAGGGGGCCCATATTTACTCACCATTTGTCAGAGAATCTTTTCTTTTCCTTATTAAATGGTTTTGGTAATCTTATAAAAAATTTATTGATCATAGACACAATTCTAGATGTTTAAATGCTATTTTGTCAATATGTCCAATCCTAGTATGACACCGTTTTAATTATCATAACTGTGTGCTAAGTTTTAAAATAAGAAAGTATCCAAATCCTTCCACTTTTTTTTTAGATTTTTTGCCACATAGGGTTAATTGGATTCCACATAATTATAGAATAACTTGTCCATTTAAGAAAAAAATAAAAGAAACATTTGAGATTTTTATGGAGATTATATTAAATCTGTAGGTTGTTTTAGGGAGTATTCACATGTTAATATTAAATTTTCAGCATGCAGCCTTCCAGTGACCCCGCCCTGTCAATGCAGAGCAGCAGAGGAGACCAGCAGCAGTGTGAGGCTGTCTGGTGAACCCTCTCTATCAGTGCAGAGCAGCAGAGGAGCCCAGCTGCTCAGACACCAATGCAGCACCCCCCCACCCTGTGAACAAGAGAAAGAGGGTCTCTCTGAGGCTCCTACTTGAAAATTGAAGCCTACTGGGAAAGTGATGAAAATTTCTGCAATAAAGGTACACCAGACAACCATAGTTGTTGTCCCTCCTTAGATTATGTAAATGAGAATGTCTCAGAGTCATTAGAAACCAAAAACCTGAAGACCAGCTATATCTGGAAGATCAAAATATTAATCCAGGAATTAAACGAAGGAGAGGACCAACAACAAAAATAGAAATGAGAAGACATTTAAGCAAGGCATGAACACAGACTTCCAGCTCACCAAAGGTAAATGAAAGACACGATTAGAAACTCTAGAATAGAAACAGAAAAAAAAAAAAAAAAAAAGACAAGCTCAGGACCATGATGGAAAACCCTGAATGCCCAACATAGTAAAGAAATGGAAATCATGAAAACACAACATAGGAAAGAAATGGAACCCATGAAACAGATTCAAATAGATATCAAGGAGATTAAAAACTCTATTGACAGTATTCACAGCAGAATGAGTGAATGTGAAGCTAGAATATCAGACATAGAAGACAGGATTGTAATCAGTAACCATGAAAAGAGAGGTCTTTTAAAAATAGCAAGGGATTATGAGAAATTGACCCTACAGCTCCTAGATGATGCAAATATTAAATTTTCAAATCCACAGACATAAGATGCCTTTTCATTTGTTTGTATTTTCTTTAATTTCTTACATCAATTTTTGTAGTTTTCAGTGTGCAAGTCTTCTGCCCTCTTAAATTTTTCCTACTATTTTCTGGATTTCATTTTTCAGATTATTAATTCCAAGTGGATAGAGATACAATTAATTGTTGTATATTTACCTAGTATCCTGTAACTTTTCTGAACTTATTTGCTTTATTTTTTGTGAATTTTTAGTGTTCTATATAAATAAGAACGTATTATGTTAATATAACTTTTCTTCCTCATTTCTACACCAAGAACATTTTATTTATTAATTTTGTCTAATTGCTCCATCTAGAACTTTTAGTACAATATTAAGAGGCATTGGCAAGAATAGACATTCTCTTGGACTTGTGGGGGCAAGATTTTATGTTTTTCACCACTAAATATATAGTTAAGGATTTTTTTTATCAGGTTGAGGATATATTCTCATATCCTTGAATAATGTTTCATGTGAACTTGAGAAGAACATTTATGTATTGTCTGTTAAGTCTAGTAGTTCTATAATGTTCAGATATTCTGGTCTAGTCTTTCTGATATTCCTTCTAGTTCTCTACTTTCAGAAGGGATGTCTGTAACTATTACATTGAGCTATGCACTATCCTATTTAATATTTATTCTTCCTATTTGCCCAGTTAGTATTTTTTACATGTTTTGAAGCCAGGTTTTTAGCTAAATATATCTTTATAGTTGTTATATATCCTTGATGGTTTGACCCTTTTATGATTATTTATTTTTTATACTCAAAATTTTTTGTCTTAGGATGTATTTTTTATGATATTAGTATAATTACTTAGCCTACTTCCCCTTTGGTTACTATATACATGAGATATCATTTCTCATTCTTTCACTTTCAACCTGTGTGTATCTTTGAAAGCACAGTGGGTCTATTACAGAGAACCCATAGTAGGATCATATTTCTTCATGAATTCTCTCAATTTCTATCTTTTATTTGAATAGCTAATCAACTTACATTTAGTGTAATTACTTATAAAAAGATTACTTTTGTCATTTTTCTATTTGTTTTCTAGATACCATATCTCTTTTTTCTCAGTTCATTCATTATTGCTTTTTAAATGGGCATTTTCTCTTGTACTAATTTAATTCTCTTGTCTTCTTTTACTACATCATTTTTTTTTTTCGCTTATTGGTAAATGTAAGGTAAACAATACAGTTACATTCATCCTTGGAATCTTGTACCTTTACTTGATGCATCTTGGTTCTTATTTTTCCCCATTCTCCTGCCCTCCCTTCACCCCATTCACCCTTCCCTATTTACAAAGACTTTGTTTCCATTTTTCCCTTTTTTCATATTTTTTCTTTTCCCTTCTCTCCCCTACCCTTCCCACTTCCCCTTCTCCTTTACTTATTTTCTTAATGATTGCCCTAGAGATTTCAATCAACATCTTAATGTATAATAATCTAATTTTGATTAATATAAAATAATTTATAATAGCATTCAAATAATTTATAATAGTATTCAAAAATAGTATCAAAATTTACAATGATATTCAAAATAATTTACAATAGTATTCAATTTCCCATAGTTCCACCTTCCCATTTATACTTTCATTTTCACAAATCTTGTCTTTTTTCATTATATGCCTATTTCATACATTTATATTTTTGTTTTTGAATCTGTCTTTTAAATCAAATATTTAAAAGAGTACTTACAAACAAGAAATACATTAATGCTGATTTTATATTTACCTCCATAATTAATTGGACTAGTGTTCTTTCTAATTTGGTATTGATTACTGTCAATATGCTTTCATTTTATCTGAAGTGATTCATTTAGCACTTTTTTGTAGGGCATATCTAGTGGCAACAAACTCAGCTTTTTATTATCTGGGAATAAATTAATTTCTTCTTTAGTTTTAAAAGATAGTTTTAGTGATTATAGATTTTCCTGGTTGCCATGTTTTTTGTTTTATTTTGTTTCTATAGAAATTTTAATACATCATTCCACTGCTTTTTTCCCATAGATTTTCATGAGAAATAAGCTATTTTCCCATACTATTTTCAAAATATTTTCTATGTGTCTTTCATGAATTTGATTATCTCTCATTGTAGTTCTCTTTTAGTTCACTGACTTTTTTCAATGTGTCAACATTTTACTTATAATTCAAAAAGTTCAGTGACATTATTTCTTCAAATTGTTTTTCAAATCATCCTTTGTAAATCTGTTCCTATGATTTTCATTGCGCATATGTTAGAATTTCAGAGGACCTCAGTCTTTCCCTTTTTTCTTTTTATTTCTTGCACTGAATAATCTCAATTGACTAAATTTATTGCCCACTGATTCTTCTTTCTGCTCAACTTCACTGTTGACCTCCTTTAGTGAATTTTTCACTGCATTTATAATTTTCAACTCCAGAATTGCTTTTTTGATTTCTATTTTTATAGTTACTATCTCTTGATATTTTCCATTGCATGATATAGTTTTCCTATCGTACTTTTCATTCTTTGGACATAGTTTTCTTTAACTCTTTGATGATATGCTTTTCTGTCATTGTCTAGTAAGTCTAGAGCATGTCAGAGGTAGTTCCTGTTTATTTTTTCCTAGATATTTGCTGTACATTATTTGTTTTCATGACCCATACTAGACTTTTTATATTGAAAACTGAACACTTTGAATATTATAAAGGACAACTCTAGAAACTAAATCTGCCATTCCTCCAGCCAAGGATTTTTTGTTTATTTTGTTTTTTATGGAGCTAATTGTGTTTTGGTTTACTGAATTTTCTGAATTGATTTTTAAAAGTCTGTTTGTAAAATAACTTGTTGGTCGAAGTAGAGTTTACTGAAATCTCTATTATGCTAGCTCAAAGGTTAGTGACTAATTAGATAGAAGTTACCTTAAATGTCTAGAAAAAAAATAATAACTTCCATACCCTCCACTTTCTGTGGATGGGCTTTTTTTTTTTTTTTAACTGAGAGTACAATAGTGCTTGCTATATACATGACCTTGTAATTTCCTAGGATTATGTTTGAGCTTTTGAAATCCTTATTCTCAAATGTATGTTATACTGTAGCCTTTTCTCCCAAGTTTTAATCTGTTGTTTGCCCCAATTTTGTTCAGTTTTATAGATTTCACTGATTAATGCATTTGCCTTCAAAATGTTTTTGACAAATGCCCCCTAGGGTGGCCTCTCCTATGTTAGAAGTTCTGAGTTAGGAGAGAGAAAAGAAGCTCCTTAAAGCTTATCCCTGTGGAACCACAAGACTGGTCAAAACAAACAATAATTATTTGTAAATGAAATCCTCTTAAAAAGGTACCAGTAATTATACGCAAAATACAGGCTTTCTGTAGCCCCTACTGAGCTGCAGAACAAGAGATGGGGCCATAGTAAGTTAAAATGCCATGAATTGTGCAGTTATAAGCAAAAGCTGCACGGATTTGCATAAAATAGTTTTATCTTGGTTGCTGTTAAGTCTTTGTTTAGACTTAGGAGTTCTGAAAAAGATGATTCTGACAGTTTTGGCAGATATCTTACTCTGCCATTTTCACTGACATCATTCTTCAATAACTTTCTAGAGTTTTATTGTTTGTTCATCCACTCATTAAGCATAGACTTAAAATACTAAACAGATATTTTTCCTCTTGGTATTACTGTGCCTATGAAAATTAACAAAGTAAGTTTTAGAGAAGGCCTTAAAAGTAGTGATTGTTTTCTTCTTTCAACAAATAAAAATAAAACAGACATAGAACTAAGGAATAAAATATGGCCATGATCAAGATAGATGTACTCTCCAATTTGAAACAACTTGAATTACAAATGTAGTGAAAATATAGAATAACTAGATACTGTGTACCATTTCCCTTTGTCTTCACACTGAAATGAGTTAGTATGGTAATGAATAAAAGAATAAATAACTTAATTCACAATGTTTTGTTACGTAAATCCTGAATGTGACTTGCGGAACAAGACTCAAAAACTGCAGTTAGAGGAGAAACAATGTCGAAACTGTGTCTGAGGGAATGACAGGAGGAGAAGAGGACTGTGATGTAGGCAGACTGTTGACAAAGTCTTTGAAATAGGGAGGGGTGGAGGGCTTTAAGGGAGGGCAGGAAATGGAGGAGAAAAAAAAAGAACCAAGATATGCAAAGGTACAAATTTTTAATGATGAATGTCATCATATTGTATACCTAAAATGTACCAATAAACTTAATGAATTTTTTTTAATTAAAAAGAAAGTAATTCAAGAAATGTTCACCTTCGGCAATACTCTCCCTCAGGGCTTCCTCACTCACGTTTTGTCTTCTCTCACTCTTGTTCCAGCAAGAATGAAATTCAGAGCTCAATCTGGTCTGGCTGACACTATTGGAAATGGTCTCCCAGCAGCTTCTATATCCCAAATAGTATTTTTACCTGAAACAATGTACTATACAGGCCTGAGAGTATTTTCAACACAGTTTTTTATTTCAGTAAATTATGACTACTCTTTACATGGATTAAATGGGACTCTAAGTTACCCTGAGAATTTTTTACATTGAGATAGAGAGATGTTGAGAAACAGTTAATGTGAGCAGCATGACATTTATGTAAGAGGCTCACCAGTGAACTTTGTGGATTTCGCTTATTCATAAACCAGGGAAGCCCCAAGTTTCAGGAAACTGTACACCTCCTCATATCCTTATTGCAGCCACAGGAACAAGTTCTATTTGACCCCAGCCAGTGAGCACCTGACAGACTCAGCCCCAGCCCTCAGTGAAGGCCTCTGTAACACTCTGCCGGGGTGGGGTAGCCCTCTGCATGCGCCCCCAAGGACATCCCAGACCTTTTCCAAAGGTCAGGCCTTTCACTGACAGAAGGCAGGAACTCATGAGTGAGTAGATGCTTCCTCCGTTCTTACCGTAAGAAGAAAGTCCTGCATACCCTTTTCAAGGCTCTTCACCACGCCTCCTGGGATTCAGCACCCAGCTGCACCACAGCACCATCACTGGTCTTTCCATGGATTCCCCTTTCTATTCTGCTTCACTTTTCCATCTCTCAATTTTATTTCCTGCATCACATTGTCTGATAAAGAATGTCCACTTAGGGATTTTGTTATAGGATTTAATTTCTTGGGAACCCAGTCTAAGGTACCCTGACTTTAAAATAATCCCTGAATAATAAAACAATGAATTATATTGGCAAAAGTTTAAAGTTTAAAACAAGATGCAAATAAAAATGTATAAACATTTTTAGCTGAGTTTATATTAAGAAATGAACTGTTAAACACGTATGCAACCATACAACCACCCCTTTATTTCATCTGATCAAAGAATTACATTTCAACAATATGGTGTTTCAATTCAAATATATAATTGTCAGGTCCAGCAGTTTTGATTGGACAGTGAAAGGAAACACTTCTCTATGTAAATTATAATATTAGCTAAGGACTCACTAGGCTCAATCTTTAGCTTAAAGAATAGAACAAACGAACCCTCAGCGCTAGAAGTACAGTGTGGACTCTTAAATGCATGGTGCTTTCTTTAAATCTTTCCTGATGAGAAAATGAGGAGTGTTTGGTTTTAAAATTCAGGAGCAAGTTATCATGAAACAATTGAGAACAAAATCCAATAGGCAGGCTCAGAACGGAAAGCTTTGCTTGATGTGTCAGTAAGAATATGATGTAGGCTCGTTCTGATAGGCACTATCACATTTTATTCACACAGCGCCACATGTTCACACTGACTTATCTGAAATCCATGCACTTTAACGCTTTGGCCAGCTCTCCCTGAAGATCACACTTGCTTCATTCATAGACTGAATGCTCCATATGTGTCTTATAGGGCTCCAGTGCAAGAACTAACTAAACCGTCTCCTGTGCACTGAAAGTTCTGTCGCTCCATGTCATCATTGGTCCTGCTTTGGCTGAGCTTAGACACTTTGTTTTTTGCTGCTGGAGGAGGAGTGTGAGAAAGCTTCTGAGTGACAGCAGTGGTATCGGCAGATACAACTTGGCATCCTTACTTTGTCCAAATCATGCTCCAGTCTTAAATTTCAAATGTTGACTTTCCACTGGGTAGTTTTTCCTCTTCCAGTTCTAAGGATTTCTGAATGAATAAAAAGGAAAGATCATCAAAAGCTAATATGTTTGGTAGCATAAGCAGGGCTGGTCAAATATGAGGACACAGTAAGTGATTGCCTGTATGGTCTGTCGTCTCAGAAGCTGGGAAAAATTTCTGTGTATCTTGCTCAGAACAAAACAGGTGGCTGAACTTCCACCATTATCTATTGAGTAATGAATTTAGTCGGAAAACTGTGTGATAAATGATATAAGTTTCTGTCTTTATTTTTACCACCAGTAAAATATGAGTTACAATGCCTATGTGGCTACTTTTCAGAGGTGCAGAGAGGGGCAAATTAAGAAAAAAAGCAAAAATATATATTCAAACTATTACTAGATATATTCAGTTTGTGACCAGAACTGTGGAAAAAATTGTTTGTGAACCAAGGTATATATATTTCAATAATTATACATATATATATACGAGTTATTATTAGTAATAATAATAGAAGTAATTTATCTTCATTACTAATAGCATCCATTTATGTAATATCAGCTATTCTTATATTTATATGAACTTGGGGGATCTAAAGTTGTATTTTCATAACCGTACACTATAGGATTTGAGGCAAGTGAGTGGAAATTAGTGTTCTGAGTAACAGTGGAAGAAATCCAGAAAGAACAGTCTGAAGTTTTGAAAATACATTTTGCTGCTTTTTAATAAAGCAGACATTCAGTTTTGACAAAAATCACAGCCTCTCCCTTTACGGCCTGTGAGGATAACTGGCAACGTGTGTCCTGGGCCAGCACTGGTGAGTGCTGCTACTCACGCCCTTTGTAGCAGGCTCCAGGGGCCAACACCACTCACGCTCGGGATCCTGTGGAGAAGGGCAGAGGTGGCCTTCATTCTTCTGTTGAGGAAGTGCTGTCTGCAGCCACTGGAAAACAAGCCTGGGTAAGTAGTGAGGAGTACTTTCAGAAGTTAAAGAAATTTTGTTCACTCTATTCACAAAGGAAGGTGAAGTTGCTGATTTTAAAAATAAAATAGTGAAACTTCAGGGGTGTATCTACTGTAGTGGTATGTCTGCTTCCTCTTCTGTGAGTCAACACATAGCACAGTATGTTTTTTAAGACCCTACAGCAAATGTTTAAACTTTTAAAATTATTACAGTAGAAGACATATTGCCATCAATGCCACTCAAAGCACTCATCTCAAGCATATTTTAAACACATTTTCGCATCATTCTTTCCACTTTCTGAAGCAGTTCTGGAAGTCCTCTTTCATGAATATTTTTAGCTACACTCATGGCTGCCTCAGTGTCCTGAACAGGTTCCACGTTCCCCTTTCTTGGTCATTTGGATTTGGGGGAAGAGCTAGAAATTTCTTCATGCCAGATTCAGTAAACAAATGGGTGAGAATGCGCTGAAGTGTCTTTATTTGATAAAAATCGCCATAAACTTTTAAATAACAATGTTTTCAATTGTGCAGGACATCGTGGCAGCCACAAAAGGCACAAAAGAGAACTTCCAGAACTCAGAAAGTGGCAGGAACGAAGGGATATGTGTGTTAGAAGTCTGAGAAAATACTTTGAGGAAGATTAATGGTTGTGTATCTTTTATTGTAGTACTTTTCTTTTTATTTTTTTTGGGGGGTATCGGAGATTGAACTTGGGTCCTTTTTATTTAAACAACTATTTTTATCCTACTGAATATGTGTCTTGAGATACTCATCACATTCTGAGGTCATTTTTTATTCAGCCTTTTTATTCTTTTCATGCCATTTCAATTTCAACAATTCTGAGGACAGAAACGTTATCCCACCTGCATAAAATACAATGTCTTGAAGGAGTTAGTGATCAAAGAAAGAAGAAAGGAATGACTGAAAAATAGACACTGTCATTATATATTATTCTAATATAACAGGATCTTTCTTGATAATAGATCGAGGCCATGCACATTAGTGATGTGAGTAAAATTTAAAGCTGAGCTTTTATTGTTTAGTCAAGCCAGCCTGATAACTGCTTTTTAAAATTTCTTTTCTATACATTCATGATAAAAATATTGATTCAGATTTAATTTCAAATATGTTTGACTTGTTTTTGAATAAGGAAAATACTAGACTTCTTATATTTTAAATAAAACAAAATTCAAAGAATGAAACCTGAGATTTTTCATGTCAAAATAAAAAATGATCTAGGTTGGTCATGGTGGCACACACCTGTAATTCCAGCACTCAGGAGGCTGAGGCAGGAGGATCGCTGTGAGTTCGAGACTAGCCTGGGCTACATAGTGAGTTCCAGGTCAGTTTCAACTACATAGTGAGACCCTGTCTCAAAAAACAAACAAACAAAAAAAATAAATAAAAAGAAAAGAAAAGAAAAAAAGAAATGATCTAGAATCTCTTGTATATAAAGGATTAACCCAACATAAAGCTGTTCTTAAAAGAGGACACTAATTTCATAATACAATTTTTTTTCCATGGATTCCCTAAAGAAGAAAGGACAGTATGACCTAGGTAAAGCAAAGCAGAAAAGGTCTAATAGCAAAAAACATGGTTTTTCCACTAGAGGAAGACAAGTGTAGTGAAACCATTAGCCCACAGATGAAATTTCTATGAGAAAGCTATTTTGCAGAAATGGAGAGGCCTCATACTGTGTTCAGCACAATGGCACTAGGAGCTGGGGAGCCTGGGGATGAATGTGAAGTACAGGATGGCCTGCTGTGTAATTAAAGAGGGAAGTTAGAAAGATTTAGAAACCCCATACTGTGTCCACAAAGAACATAAATACTTTTAGGGAGATGTGATGGAGTTATACAACTAGTCACCAGGTTTTCAAAATAAATTAAAGGGTACCTGTTAATCTTACAGAGAGATGAAACTTATTTTTCTTTTCAGAAGAAAAGTGCTGATCCATTATTGATTGTTGCTTATCTGTCTTTGATACTACTTTGTTTTCTTTTCCTTTTCAAAAGCCAGACAATATTTGGAAGTGTAACAGTTTTTGAAGGGAGAGCTATGCTTACGATTTTATAGAATAAAGTAAAGTATCTTAAAAGAATCCACTCAGGTATGTTGGTTGACAGGTTCCTTTTTTGGGAAAAGCCAATGCCGGGAGACATCACATGACATCAAAGAGCCTGATCCTATGGATAGCTGAGAGTGGGTCCATGAAATCTGGAAATACATAAATAAGTAAGTAAAGTCTGCTGTACCTAGGAAAGTTAAACATATGTATGTTTTTGAAATCTTAAAACTCTGGAGCAAAATAATCCAATTAAGCTATGTCATTAAATTTTGAAAAACCTTGGACAAAAAAACATGGAAAAGTAGAGGAAAGCACAGGGTATGAGCATATGAAGAGGTCCAGAGAAACACATAAAATCATTTGGAGCTCTCATGTTGCCTTTTATGGTCCGTGAGTACAGAGGAGTGATGCGTTTTGAATTTTCTTAAAAGACGGAAGACCAGAAGTCTGTTGTGACTTTGCTTTTTGCCTGTATACTTGGTATCTGTGCCTGGCACAGAGAAACCACTCAATAAATATTTAATGAATGAGGTAACATAATGAAAGATAATTTCCACTGAGTATTAACTATCTCACCTTCATTTACACATATTTTATACTTGTCTCAATCTTCCCTCAAAGCTGATCTTGATTTCTAGGACTGGTAGAATTCAACCTTGCCTGTGCATTTGAAAAATCTAGAAAACTTAAAAAAAAATTCCTGAAGCCAATTTCCAGATAATCTAAATTGCTTGAATGGAGTTCAGGTACTGGAACAGTTAAAAACTAAACCAAATCAAACAGACAAAGAACAACAGAACTCACCTTTCCTGATGAATCTAATGTACAACCAGGGAATTATTCGTTCTTAAAACTCAGTGAATGTTATTCTGCTTGACTTCACCCTACTTTAACTCAAGCTAGGTCATTTTATTCTTTTAATTCTGATTAGATATGTTGACGATGAATGAGTAAACAAAATAATGGTTTGTGAGAAATAATAGCTATAGTTGAAGTTATTAGGAGATGCCATGAATATTAGTATGTGCCCTAAGATATGTACACTCACTTGATCTTAACAATCTTAGCCTCTCTGGTTCCACATCACCCAGTACGTACTGTTGGTTCAGTAACAAACTGGATTTCTGATTGAATTCCTGTGTTTGCTAGTATTTGGATTCAGTCATGTTAAGAATCAAATTTTAACACTTCCCAGTGGCTTTTACCTGTAACTGAATCTTAAAAATGCATGTGGCTTAAAGTAGTATATCTCATTCCAATCCCAATCAATTATGACCGTGGCTAGTAATCTTGCTCCCTACTCAGCTCACATATCAGGAGAACACTGGAATAACGTAGAAACAAGACAATAGCATAGAAGGATGCATAATCACTATCTACCAAGCTCAATATAAAGTCTTCAAATTCAACCTGGAGTTGAATCTACTGATGCTATGAATAAAGTAAAAACAGACCAGAAATCCACAGTCAACTTTTAGAAATATTTTCTGTGTAGACACTTTCCCTAAGCCCAAAATGTTTGCAGGAAGTGAATATCCATTGTAAACATTTACTTTTGTAACTAAGAATGGAGAACAAATGTAAATAGCCTTGACACCTGGCTCAGGAAGTTGTAAGAAGGTGGAAGAAGATGAAATTCTTATGGCATCACCTTTCCGATACTTCTATAGTTAGGATAGAATGGTCTTTTCTTTCTCTTTTGCTTGTCATTTCTTCTGTCATGGCTTACTTGTTACACCTACTGTGTGTTCCTGGAAAAACTGACTTTTAAATTATAGCAAAAAGTTCACTGCTTTGTTGTATACATCATATTGCCTCGTGGAAATACATCTATAGTGCTTTCAGTGTACTGAAAAGATTGTTACCGACTCTCAACAAATCTGTTACTTCCTTTAGAATATCCATGTCCACTCATCTATAGAAAACAAAACTTTGTATTAACTTCTGTGGTAGCCTTTTACCATTTCATTTTCTCCAAAAAGTAACATGTAGCATGTATTCGTGTACACCTGTCCAGTGACTCAGAAAATCATAAAGAAAGTGGGATGGATGGATGGTGGTATCTCAAACTAAGGCACAAATTTGTTTATGCTCAAGTAAGCCCTAGTAGACACATTTGGAAAAATAATAAAGGTCAGAGAACTATGGGCATCACAAAATGGGCAGCAGGTTGGAGAATCATGACACTAGAACAATAAGTGGACACATTTGTCAAGATTCATGTCTGAGATGAAAAATGTTCTGCCAAACAGCAGTGCTGCTATTCTTTTCACAACAGTGTCACCAACTCCCTTCAACCCTGCCTGAGGCAGGGTCACAAAGATGGCTCATAGAAGAATAATTTGTTGAAGCCAGAGGGGTTGAAAGGAATTAATTCTCAAAAAGGTTGATTTCCAAGAATTTTTTTCATGCTTTTGTAGATTTACACATGCTGTTTTATTAAAGAAGCCCAGACGCTATCTCTGTTATTTATCAACATGGTAAGGAAAATGCATTCCGTAAAATGGGTAAATTTCCAAGATATGTTTTTAACGCAATAACATTCAGATAAATCACGAGTAATCTCTTTCAACTAATTTTTGCCCCTTCTTTAACTAAGACTTGGCAAAGTCTGACCTGGAAAAGATTAAGATTTAAGTTAAGTGGAACTTCAGTCCATGTTTCTAGTTTATAGGACGCCAACCATGTTTCTTATAATCACAACAAATTGTAGCAGCATTACATGCATTTAACCAAGCACAAATGAAAATAATTCTCTGTAGTGTCCAAGCACCTAATCCCTTTTAATTATAGTTTGGAACAGCAAAATTTTTATTTAATTCCTCCTTTATGAAAGGTTTGCTTTACTCTATTTTCACTGCAGTGTGATTGCTATATACCAAAACATAATAAGACTTGAAAACAGACTCTTACAACTTCAAATCTCTAGCCAATCCTTACTCTAATGGAGCAATTCACTCTGCATTCTATAATATGAAACATTAAACTTGGCATTTCCTTGGAGCTATAAAAATTTAAAACTCACCTATAAACAACTATTTGTGGAAAGTAAATCACATCTGAAACTCTTTTACAGGAAGAGTTTGGGAGGCCTCAAACCTCTCTCATGTCTCCTCTGTCCTCCCAGTTGTCTCCCTCCTACTCATCTAAGCTCCAGTCTTCCTGCTGGCACTTTTCTGCCTTCCTTTCCCAACTCACGCGCAGGTCAGCATGAAGCATGATGGGCCCCAGGTGTCCTGGCCTGCACTGTGTGCCAGAGCAGCCTCATGTTTGATTCACGTCTGTATCCCACGCCCTAGCACAGAACCCGGAATACAGAAGGAAGTCATGGAAAATGTGCGAGGAAACAAAGATTTCTTTCAACTAGATGTAGAACTAAACTGTATTTTAGAGATATCTAAAGTCCAAAAATGTTTTTATAGGAAACACTCATTTCACTCCCAAAGTAATGTTTCGTGCTGCCAATTTGAAAATAAAATCAGTCTACAACTTACGATGTTTTAATGTAATTCATATGGTTGCATAGACAAATCTGAAGAAAAGATAACGTAGGATGATGGGGCAGGTAAAAAAAAAGTAATGATCATATTTTATCTTTGTGCCAGATATGTTGATAGCATATTTATTTCATTTATAATACCTAGCAGAAGATATATCATTCACAAATAAATAAAATGATTCTAGGCCGCAAATTAAAATACGTATTGTTTCCTATTAAGCATACATGGGACATGAATTTTTTTCTGAGGGAAGGATTCAGATGTTGTATTGAGGTCAAACTTACCAAGTCTTATCCCTTAAAATTTTAAATATTTCAGAAATTGAGGGTGTGGCACAGTGGTAGAAAGCTTGTGTAGCCTACAAAAGGCTCTGCTTTGAATCTTCAGCACTGCAAAAGCAAAGTAAAATAATAAAATATTCCAGAAATTCTGCTCACTTATTGTAAAACCTAACTTTTATGCAAATCATAGCACTGGTTTTTTGCTATTATAACATTTTGTGGACTGCTGGGACATACTGAATAACTAAAGACATCAGCAGATGTATAAGTTTGGTCGACTCTCGAAGTTGTTTATTCTGTCCTGAGATGTTCTCATGACATTAACACTGATATTTCATCCCAGATATTCATGGAAGAAAAAACACAAGCACTTCTCCTAAGACTCACATTTATTGAATAAAACCAGAAATAAATTTAAATCGAATGGCTAATTAAATATCCTGCTTTGTTCTTCTCAGTGGGAGAGCATAGAACCCAACATATATACAAGCTGTTCTGAAATTTACTAAGCAATCTCAATTACATGATCCCTGATGGCTCCTGCGATTGTTGTTTGAAGTAAATAGGACACAGCTCCCCTTTGTGATTGTCAAGAGCTAGAATCAAGATTTACATCCAGGTTGTCAGACCACCTATCTGATGTTCTGAGTAGAAGCAGAAAAAGTATCTGCTGAATGAAGGGTCTATGGAAACTTCATAGAGTTTCCAGCCTATCTGAAGGACTCTTCTTATTCCTCATGGATAAGGATCTTGAAGAGGCTAGGATGACTTCTAACACCGTTTGGGGATTCAAACTTGAGTGTGTTGCAAGACACTCTCTACGTTGTCGTTTGGGGGCTTTCTCTCACACTAGACACTTTCCTCATTGGGGTGCAAAATATTTTAGAACTCTTTAATGTCCCTTAGGTTTGCTCAGGATTTGGAAGTGAATGGAGAATGGTCTTTGCTTTCTTTCTTTTTGGTACCAGGGATTGAACTCGGGTCCTTGCGCTTGCAAGGCAGGCCACCGAACCGCTGAGCTAAATCCCCGGCCCTCTGTCTTTTATTTTCTTTTTTGGGGGGTGTGTATTTGAGGCATTGAGACAAGGTCTTACTATGCAATTCAGGCTGGCCTTGAACTCACTATGTGGCCCAGGTTGGCCTTGAACTCATGACAATCTTCCTGCTTCAGCCTCTCAAGTGTTGGGATTGCAGCCATGTGCCACTAAGTTTGGCTGGCCTTTGCTTTCAAAGTTCTCTAATTAAACAGGTAGCAAGAGAAAACATACTGCTTTTCAGTCTTTGTCTGAACACTCAGTTTTAGCACCAATTCTGCTTTTCATATAAGATTATCACTTACTTTTGTATCTCTCTCTTTCTGTAGTATTTTAATAATAATTACAAGTAAATGTATATTGAGTGCCTAATACGCACTGGGTCCTACATGATGGCATTTAAAACATTGTCACTTAATCTTTAGAATCCAGTGAAACTAGTATTTTAAATACTCATTTAAGGAAAAATAATTTGAATGCTAAAGTAATTAACTAGCTCAAATTTAGAGTAACACAGCTGAGATATAAATCTAGCATTGGCTAGCCACAAAGACACTATTCTTTTAATTTTGCCTTTGCTTTTGACCCACCCTGAAGTTCATTTTGTAATTACTCTGTTGTTCCCGAACTCTCCTCTTTTGGAGACCAAAACTTGCTTAGTCTGGAATGAATGTAGAGTATAGAACTCTGTTTATAAGAAGATAGCAAGTAACATTTGTTTAAATTAAAGATCTTTGAAACACAAATAGAGATAGGGAGAATTAGAATGAATGAGGGTCAGAGAAAGCATTCAAAATTGTTATTTATTTTGCAGATATGATGTAGCTAAGGGACAGGGGAGAAAAATGCTATGGTTAAATTTCCCTGATTGTTGAATATTTCATTTTAAACATTTATGCAGAAAAACAAACAAAATGAGTAGGTAACATTATTACCTGCACAGCATTCCTGGCAAGTGGAAGACAGGCACTCCGTTTTTGCCACGTTCGGAAGCTGCACCTTGCCATCATGTGACAAACTACACTGTGCAAGTGGCTGGTGTCTGTGAGAGCTGCTTGCTGAAAAACCACATCAATCAAAGCAAGCTCCCTGAGCTCAGAGTGCTGGAGATATCACAATCATTAAACAGTCATGCAAATATAAAAGCAATATCTCACCTCATTAGTACTAAATATGTTGTTTATTCTTTCCCCAAGTAAAATGTTTAGAAGCCTGCATAATGAGGGTCTCGTTGACAGAGGTGTGGAATTATGAAGCTGCTATATCCAGCGCGAAGACAGAGTGATAAAATAGATTGGATTTTGCAATAGCTGTGCTTAGAGCAAACTTGGGTGGCTGGATTCCACATTAGCACATTGTTTTGACATTCGTGTACTCAGAGATTCTATTTCACGGTGATGGGGGGTAATGTGACATGTGGATGGAAAAGAGAGTGCAGGCTGAAGTCAAAAGCTATAGGCTATGGGCAGAGAAGGAAATGAAATTGATTCTTGATGTGATACTCTATTTTCTAATAAGGATATTTGCCTGAAAGATACTACAGAAAGAGTCTAGAGACCTAATTAAATCTGGTGGTAATTGAAGGGACAGGATTAAACTCCAGAATGCTTACCTATGTGGGGTAGTCTTTGAACTGTCATTTAATAAAGATTAAAGTCTATCCTTTGAACTCTGTCACCAGGGCACTTCTGTATCTGGAGGGCAGTTGAAGTTTGTAGTCAGCGCATGATTCTTGATATGTCATTGGGGTGGGGCAGGGGAACTTATTTTGCATGAGTTTAAGAGTCCTATGTTTCTTTCTTGCAGTGAACAGGCTGCCATTTCTTTCTTAGGATTTTGCCATCTTAGCTCATATTGCTGATCCAGACATGTAGCTGCCAATTCACCCTTTGGAATGTGGATGAGAAAATGAGCATAAAAACACTAATTGTCAACAACTTATGTGTAGCAGCCTTGCCTGATTCTTCCTTGTACTCCTTGAATTGGCCCAGCACAGAGCACCCTGAAAAGACTCTATAAATAACTGTTGACTGAGGGAAAGGAGATATGTCCTTGTTCTTCTACCCCTCCACTGACCTCCTAGATGCTCCTTGATAACTGTGGGCATCATCTGAAAAGATTCTTAAAGAGGGCCATATAAAAGCAAGATTGAGAAGTTCTTTTACTGCCCAGCCTTGATTTAGCTTATGACCCCCCTACTCCCATTCTAATACCATTGCACAGCTGTGTATGTCATTCTCATGAAAGAAATAAATGGTAGCTGCAATAACATTGTTGATCATCAATGTTTCAAAGACAATTTTTATCTTTTAAAGTTACTGCTATGCTTTACAAATGGCTACTTGTTTCCATTTTGTTGCTCTTTGAAAATCAGTAGGGAAGTAGTTGAGGAAGAATTTCTTTTTTTTTTTTTCCTGTTCATCTTTTTTTCACTTTTGTTTTTATATTTTATTAGTAGTGTTTGCAGTTATCTCTATGAACTATTGGATCGTGTAAGTTTTTCTAAAGGAAAATCTCCTTAGTCCTAGTACTGAGCTTTGAGTTCATGAAAGCAATTCATCCCTTCTTTGTTTGAATGCCCTCCACATGAACCAGAGGACAGAGACTTCTTGAAGAAAGGTCCTAGGAAATATTTCTGTAAGGGCCTCAGGAGAGCTGCCATTATAGTAAAAGATAAATTTGAAAGAACCAGGAGAAGTCAAATTTTAAAAACCTGAATTTGCTTTTCTCTGTGTTGGAAATAAGCCCACAGATTCACTTTGTCAGTGCAGATAATAAAGCACTCAGACACCAAGAAATCTCAACAAGGCAAGTTTTTCCTCCTACAAGAGGGAGCAAGCATGAGGTAGAAGGCATGTAGGACAAAGAAGGGTTGTTCCTTTTATTCCTAATGCAGAAGTAGCTATCCACTACATTCATTGTAGTGATTGACTAACTTAAGTAGTGGATGCGGGGGGAATATATATTGATTACTAGACATTTTTGTGCTTCAGTTCCACTCCAAGACCCTCAAGATATTGTGCAGTTGTTATATCAAGATATGAGGGAAGAAGATATGGTCTCAACTGAGGTTTATCTGCTCTACCCAAATGACTATAACTTCCATTCAGCCCAAAGCATCCAGTGCATCAGAAAGATCATGGCAGTGAAAATGAAAAAAAGTTTACAGCCAAAACTCAGTCCTTTAAGTAGGAAAACATGTTTTTGAAACAAAAGAAAGCCTTTGATTTCTTCAGAAAACAGGGCTGACCATGTGCTCAGCAGTATTCAAAAATTAAATAAATAGCATGGAAAAGTTTGTCTGAAAATGCAGATGAGATGAGGATTATACAGCCCAGTGCTCCAGTATATGGGAGAAGAAACAAGATGGCAACGAATGTGATAAGAAAATACCTGCCCTCCATCCCCAGAACAAGTTCAGGAGGACCACAGAACTCTGTATTTGTTAAGATAATACTTGCTGCTAAAGGAACATATTGGACACTTAATACAATAGCGTTTTATTTTATGTGCAGTAATTCAAGGAAGCTGATCTGATTGGTGGACAGCTTTTCTCCTCAAACCCAACATCATCCTATTTTGGGCTCTTCAATTACCTAGGGCCTTGGCATCTAGTAACTGAAAAGGCAAATTAGATGTGGAAAAGTTTTGCTCTCTCAGTAGATATAGAAGGGAAATACATTGTTTTCAATCACATTGAGTCCGCAAGACTACTGACATTTCCTCAACTGGATGAAGGAAGGACTTAGAAATGCAGTCCCTGGTTCTATAGCCTCCCTGCAACGATAACTCTATACTATGGGAGGGAAAGGTGATATTTTGGTATACAATGGCCATCTCTGCCATTAATGACAATATAAATAGGACCTTAAGACAGTCAACATGTACCCCACTGTCCATCTTTGATTCTGGCAGATGACAAAGTTTAAGGGCACAGCCAGAAGACAAGGCAATACATCTTGTTGACACAGAGCAATTTAAAGACACTTCCTACCCTCAAACATCATCCTCTGAAGGATCCTATGCCTCACAGTAACGGTGAGAGCGTGAAGAACTAACTTGTACCTCCCAGATCTCCATCAGGAGTACAGATGTAATGAAAAGGGTGACCAAGAAGGGGCCGATGAGGGTGGGATGAGGGGGAAGAAGCCAGGGAATGTTCTCGAAATCCACTCAATGGGAACAAGTGAGAAAGGAGTTGTCTCAACAGACACCAGCAATATAGAAACGGATGACCAAGGGCAGATAGCCTCTTCCCTCAGTCAGTGACTCTAAGGGGCCCTCCCAAAATTTACAAATAAGTAAAAGGAGAACAAATCTGGAGTGACTGTGTCTGCCTTGAATTCAGTGTGTTTATCATGAGTTGTCGGGAATAATTGCTTCTGCTTCCAGAGAGAGTGAAGCTCATGCCAGAAACTGAGTGCAATTTAATAAAGTTTCTTTTTGTTTTTGAGGAGCACACCTAAGACTACGGTTCGAGATTTAGTCACCGCTACACTCACAATCTTCTTAGTGTGGCTGTTTCCTGAGCAATTTTTCAATTTCCTCTTTCCTAGCAAGCTTCACTGTGCACTGTGAGTACATACAGTTATTGGACTCTATGTAACAGTCACATTTATCATGTCAAATATCACGTAGCACATGTTATCATATTTATCTTTACATGGTTATAGTTAGATTTCTCTGCATAAATTAACTGACTAAACACATTTCTAATTGAGGGCTATGTGCCAGGAGATGTCCTGCGTTTTAGGGATTGAAAAATGAATTACAAAGACAAAGCTTCTCATCATGCAGTGCAACTGCTAATAAATCAACAGGATTTACCTTCTAGCAAGTACAAAAAAACCAAAAAAAAAATAACTTCAATAAAAAATTAATCAATGTGATCAGGGCTATAAAAAATAAAAAACAGAGAAGTGAAAAAGGGAACAAGGTGAGAGTGGAACTGGGGAGACATTAAATTTTATTTATTTTTTAATTTATATTGTTAATTTGTGGTAAATCGATCAACTATAAATGTATGCATTTATGAGGTTCAAAGAGACATTATATATGTATACAATATGGAATTATATAATTAAAATATCTATTATATAAAGTACTTATTTTTCTTTATATCCTCACTAAAACATATTATATTTTGTTTTTAATAATAACTATTCTGAAATGCGCTCTCTCGTGATTTTAATTTATATTTCCCAAATTATTACTATAGTCGGCCATTTTTTACCTGTATATTTTTCCATTGGTAGGTCTTTTGCAAAATGTCTTCTCAGTCATTTCTCCATTTTTAAATTGCATTATTTGTTTGCTTGCTATTGACTTATTTGAGATCCTTGCATATTCTGGATATTCATACCTTATCAAATGCATGACTTGCAAATATTTTCTACTAAGCCATGGATTGTCTCTTTTGTCAATTGATTCCTCTACTCTACAGAGGCCATTGAGTTTGTTGTAATCCTACTTGTCTATTTTTGTTTTTGTTGTGGGAGGTTTTAAGATTAAATGCTAAAATAATCATTGTCCAAACCAATGCTGTGCAGCTTTTCCCTTATCCTTTCTTTTAATGCTTTTTACAGGTTCAAGTCTTATTTATAATATAGCTTTTTTTTAGTTTATTTGTGTGTGTGGCATGAGATAAAGGTCCACTTTCATTCTTCTGCATGTGAATATTCAATTTTCCTAATACCCTTTATCGAAAGGACTACCTTTTTCCCATTTTGCATGGTCTTTTCATCTTTCTTGAAATTTAATTGATTATTAAGTATGTTGTTCCATTTCTGGGCTTATTATTCTGTTCTTTTGGTCAGTGTGCCTATTTTTATTCTAGCATCTTGTTTAATTATTATAACTTTATTATATGATTTGCAATCAAGTACTGTGATGTTTCATGCTTAGTTCTTTTTTACTTAAGACAGTCTTGACTCTCTGTAGTATTTGTGGATCTATATACACCTTCAGATTGTTTATATTTTGACAGAAATGACATTAAATTTCAATGGGGGATGCATCTGTAGATTGCTTTCTTAGTGTGGATATTTTAACAATGTTGATTGTTCGAATTCATGAACCTGAAGTATCTTCACAATTTGTGTCTTCTCCGATTTGTTTCAATTGTTCCAACATTGTTGGTACAATAGCTTTTTGTAGTTTTCAGTGTTTCTTTGCCTTTTTAAATTTAACTTCACAACTGATAAAGAGAACCTCTGACTTGTGAGAAAAAAATTTTGTCATACATTTGATAAAGCATTAATATAATAAATATGTAAAAAGTTAAAGCAAGTTAATAACAAGAAACCATATAAATCAGTTTAAAAATGTACAAGAGACCTATTTGACATTACTCAAAAGAAAACCAGCAAATGGACAAGTATATGAAAAAATTATCAACACCATTAAACATTAAGGAAATATAAATTAAAACCGCAATGAGCTACCAGCACGCACACACATCAGACTAGTTATTATCAATGTGTTTAATCTTTGTGTTTTATTTTTGTAGCTCTTTAAATAGGATTATTTTCTTGATTTCTTTTTCAAATAGTTCTGTTGGTGATATTCCACAATTTCTGCAGGTTTTCATTATTTTTAAATTCTTTTTTCCCCTCTGATTGAATCATTTTAAATGTTCTGTTTCTTCTGCTTGCTTGAGTCTGCTATTGAAGCTTTCAATTGAAATTGTTAACTCATTGTATTGTTTATAAGATTTCTTTTTTTATTGCTTCTATTTTTGTAGGGGTTGGATTTTCATTTTTCACATATTATTTTCCAAATTTTATTTAGTATTTTCTCTTTTATTCTTGTAATTCACCAAATGTATTTAATATAATTATTCTGATTTCATTGTCCTTTCATATAGCTCCATCTCTTTTTATTTTGATAATTCCATGATTATATATAATTTTTTGTATCTTTGCATTAGTGTCATCACACTTGAGTGGAGAACCACTTCAGACCTTACATGTGATCTTTGGCAGTGATAGACAAGCTGTTATGACTTAGCCTGTGGTTCTGCGTGGGCCACTTGTAGTGACACTACACAGGCAGATCTTGCTCTCATTTTCTCTAGTTGACTGGGCTGCTACCATTTCTCTGAAGTAAGGTGAGGCTGCAGCCTGGGGTCCACTGTCTCTCAAGACCACTGGCAGAGCTTTGCAGTCAGATTTCTGGAAGGACATTATGATCCCTGCTGGTGAACAGGGCATATTTCTAGGTGGAGAAGCACTGCTATTTGGATTTTTCAGTTGGACAGGGCTGCAGGTTAGGTTCCAAATATAGAAGGAGATGTTGCTTGTAGTGGATGAACCCAGAGGCTGTGTTCTGGAGAAATACAATGCTGAGTCTTGCTTCCTTTCCTAGGTTGGTCCTTGGAGTGTTTTCTCCATCTGGGTCAACTTGCTGTTTGGAATTTCATGTCAGGCAGGTCTAATGCATAAATTCTGGAGAAATAAATGGTGCAGCGGGACCTTGAAATAGGCTCTGAGGCTGGGCCTACCCATTGCATTACCCTCTAGATGGGGCAAGTCTAGCTCTTTTCTCTGCAGGAATGAAATGTAGCAAGAATCTCTCTTTCTGGGTCAGGTCTTAAGGTAGACTCTGATTCTAGATAAAGCCACTATTTAGACAACAAGACCAGGCAGTTCCAGCTGGTGGCTGCTACAGAAATGAGGTTTGGCCGGAATCTCCCTGCCTGTACAGAGCCCTGGGATGGGTTAAGAGGGCTACGACAGAGGTGAGCTGTCTAGTGACTGAACTTCCCACCATACTTCTGGGAACAACCATCTTGGCTTTGCTGTTGAACTCTACCATAAGCTGGAGTCACTGAACACGCCCCGTGGCAGGAACACAACTTCCACCAACATCAACGTGCTGCTTTTCTTTGTTTCTATCCAACCCAGCTAGTCTGTGTGTTGCTGTGCTGAGTTGGGATGGCAGAGGCAGCTCAAAGTGAGACTATTTCTTACTCAGACAGTATGGATTTTATTTGGTTCTATGGTGTACACAGGTGTTTCAGTCTCATTCCCAAGTTTAAGGGTTTTCACAAAGGTGTTTTCTGTGTAAAAAGCTGTAAGTTAGACTTTCTTTGAAAGGGAGTGAAACCTCGGACCTAAGATTCTGCCATCTTGCTAATGTCACAGCTCTGATATTGAACTGTAAACAAAGATAAGAATAAAGCCTCACTGCGATGTCCAGAAAGAGTGAAGAAACGAGTTACTCAAATAAGTGAGAAAAGAGCCCTGGACAGAGAAAGCATATATGATGTGTTTGAGGAAGAGCATAGGGTCAGGGTGACTCAAGCACAGTGTTCAAGAAGAAAGTTGGTAGGAGATGAGCTCAAAGAAATAACATGGACTAGTGCAAATATAATCCACTATTGAAAAAAATTATAACTTCATCGGGCTCATGAATTTAGTTATTGTGAGTATAACTCAGAAGATAGTTTTTCTCAAGATAAAGCCAAAATCAGCCTTTTGAAGCAGCATGGCTCTTGCAAGTCTGAGATTAGGCCAATTTTTGTCCAGCCCAGGCCCACCAGGTGCCTTGAGAGCACCCTGGCTGCATCACCATGGTGACTTATCACTGGTGACTTATTCTCCTCTACAGCATATTTCAGCTGGGCTAAATTCCCGTGGCTAGCCCAGTGCCTCTTCTCTGACTGGCAGCACATAGTATGGAAAAAAGTGTGGTCCACACATTCATACAGTAGATTTCTTACCACTCCTGCAAAAGCAATAGGATAGAAAAGTTTCTGTCAAGGTGCCCCTTCTTGGTTTTGTTCTCGTCAGTGATTCCTTTGTTCTTACCCTAAATTGATTTAACTTGCAAAAAATAATGGAGAGGAAAAAAATGAAAAATAATTACATGGATGATTTGTGTCCTTATCCAATAGCCTGGTTTGATGCCTGAGCACCCACTCAAAGTCCTAGAAATGCAACCAGATTTATGAATTCAGGGAAGGCCAGGGGCTAAGTTTTCAACTCCCTTAGAAACCTTTTTGCTCCTTGCTCTCTCTGCCTCACCATCCTTCCCCCATAGTGCATCTCTAGTTGCTTACACAGAGCCAGAATCCAAACCAGATACTAAGGCATAGACCAACAGAAGAGTTTTTCCAGCCTTCAGACTGAGGAAGTCAGTACATTCTGTTACAGTACTTGATTATGTTGTTTTTTCATAACTTTACCAATTATGTGGTGTAAATGTTTCTGATAAAAAAATGGTCATGATTGCTACATTCTAGCTATAACCTAATATATTCCCACTGGCAATTTCAGCATCTTTGGAATAATCAGGATTATTTAACAGCATACTTTGTATATCAAATAGACTTGTTTATCTCTTACTTTATTTAATTGTTAATAATACTGAGTTAAATCTCTTTGGATAAGCACACCAGCTATTAGCATGAATATCTGGGAATAAAAGAAGGATGTTAACTTGGAAAGAATTTTGTTTCCATTTTTAGTAATATCTTTATTAATGACATCTCCCAAGTAATAATAAGTAATGAACATTATGCTAAAGGCTTTTTAAAATGTTGGTGTCATGATAGAAGGTGACAGTAGAAGCTGAGTCTTTCTGTGCTATGATCAGTGTATACTAAACATTGGTGTGTTAATTGAATTCCATTACTACAACAAGTTCCAGAGGCAAGAAACAAATATACAAAGAGAAAATGTCTATTTTGACTCACAGTTGAGCAGTCTCCAGTCTTTGACCCACTGACACTACTCTTCTAGATGGGGCATTGCATCATGGCTGGAATAAGGAGCTGGGGAGCAAAGACACTCAACATATGCTGGGGGAAGTGAAAAAGAAAAGGAAGAGACAGGAGGCCTGCAATACCCGCCAAGGATGTGCTGCCCATGATCTCAGAAAAATTTCCCACTAGGTTCCCCTTTTAAAGGTTCTACCACCTTTCAATAGCCACAGGTTCAAGCTTTTAACACATGGGTCTTGGTGGGCAGGGGAGGGGGCCAGCATTTATGATCTAAGCTGTAGGGGCAGGGATTTAGCTCAGTGGCACTGAGCTTGCCTCACAAGCAAAAGGTCCTGAATTTGATCCCTGGTACTTGGAAAAAAAAAAAGGTGTAGCAATTGATACAGATTGTATCTTCCAAAATTCGCTTTTTGTTCTTTTTAATGTTCTAATATGGAATACAGTCTGTTTATCTCATCAATATTAATACAAGCCCTTTATATTTTTCATAAAATTGTGTATGTTGGAATGAGTTCTTAAATTTTTGTTTACCATCTAGGTTAAGTCTTATCACATAAAGAATTGTCTTCTTTGTGAACAAATGTGCCAGATAGACTTGGAGCTGCTTGACGGTTCTCACACCTTTAACGTTCGTAAGACAACATTTTTATGTTGCCAGATGTAACGCAGATGGTACATATTAATTTATATATGGATATTGGAAAAATATATAGTTTCCATCTGAGGTCTTTTAAGTATGATTTTCAAATTGATGTGATTTGCTTTTTTTTTCAACTAACAGCATAATGTGAGTCAAAATATGGTTCCCAGGTGAATGAACACTTATCTGTTTTATTTGGCACCATTCTGTATTTCTGAGCTCTGACTTTTGAATGAATTCGTGTCTTTGCAGGCTTGGATTCAATGGGCTGAAAGGCAACGTGATAGTGTCAAGTAATTCTCATTATGTTGAAAGACAGTGATGATAAGATAAATTTAGAACATCTTTCAACTCATTTTCAATATTAGCAACTGTTCTATGGTCTTGCCAGCAGACACAAATGTGTGATAAAGTTTAGACATTTTAATTCTTTATTCTCTCCTGTTTTGATAAATAGTAGACATAAGGTGGTACTGAAACATGATCCCCAAATCTCTAGATTTTCAGAGAAAACAGTCCATCATAAGCATATTATAAAGCTATTTACAAAAGAAATTATAGGGCAAACTCAGTAGAGAAATTTGAGAATTGTGATCTTCTTTTGGCCTTGCCTTCATTCCAGAAGAATATGAGGTTCATAGATTAAGAGAAACAAAATGTAACAATCCTTCAGGTACTTCTTACAGGAAAAATGTGTTAAGAATTATCAAATAAAAAAATACATGCTTCACATTTCTCTTCCTCTGTTTCTACCCTTTTTTTTTTTTGCCATATTATCCTTCTCTGTCCTATTGTCACTTGACAGACATCAGTACCATCTTTTCTGTATATCTAGTACAGGGGTGGATAGATGGACATATTGATGGACCAGAAAATTGCGCACAGAATTTATAATTGATATGCTGGGATATCTATTTACTCAGTCAAAATAATGTCAGAGCATCTCAGGTGCTCTTGCAGCCATGTCTTTGGACATAGTGCAGAGGTCTCATTAACAGGTCTCTGTCCTCTATCTCTCTATCTCACCAGCTGTAAAGTTTCGAGAATTAACTTTTGTTTAACTTTACTTATTATTTTTATATACAAATTAGAATGCTTAAAACCTTGAGGAATTTGGTCACTGAATCAAACGAAGAAAGGTAGGAAAGAAAATAGAGGAATTGTCATATCAATCACACACATTTCTTAAAATAATGAAGCATTCAATTACATAGCCAGCATGAATAAAGCTGCTCAAATGAGAATCCCCCTTTTCTGTAATGTTTAATGTCCCCTTTGCAGTTGTATAAAAATGCAAAGATAACCATTCCCCTCGACCTTCCTCATCCTGTTCCCTTTTTTTTTAGTAAATCAGACACGTGCACGCGTGCACACACACACACACACACACACACTGCGTGTCATCTAGCCTGCTCCATAATTCACTTTTGAAACAGCAAGGCTCCACGCCCTGAGGCCTTGTTATAAAGAACGCAGGTTCTGTTCGGACAGAGTAATGCTGTTTCTCATGCGGAAATGATGTGTATCCTCTTTGTCCCCACTCACTGTCACATAAGACAGAAAACCACACCTCTGAGGTTTCCCTGAATTGGGGCAAATGAAAATTTCTCTAACTTCATCCTTCTAAAGCTTTGACATAGAACCCGGGCATAGGTCCAAAAAGCAACGTCTACAGCACACACACAGCTCTCCTCTTGTCCCTGGCCCTTTGGTCTCCACCAGGCTGAGGCAGGCAGATATATGCTAAGGTGGCCCTCAGTAATTCCTTATGTGTGAGGTTTACCCCCACATGTAATAGCTTCTTCTTGAGTTAAGGCTGACATAGTGAGCACATTTAACAACAACAACAACAACAACAACAACAAAGCCACAAAAGTAATGGGTCAGAGCTACAAAAATACAGTGACTATCATCTTACTAGTTTACTCTTGTTTTTCTGGCTTGCATGCATTCATGAAGCACATTGCTATGTAGAGACACCTCAGCAAGAACTGACATGGCCTCGGGTCATAGGGAAATGAAGTTCCAAGACTAACAGAGTGTAAGGAGCAGCATCCTTCCCATGACCCCAAATTGCTCCTCCGCTGAGCCTTCAAAGATGCACCCCCAGCCCAGGCTGACACTTTGAAGCTTATTGGAAGCCCTGAAGCAGAGGATTCAGGGAAGCCATGTCCACATTTCTAACCCACTGTCCATGGAAAATAAATGGGTGCTATTCTAACCCACTGAATGTGTGCTAATTTGTTATATGGCAGTAATCCCCCTGAGAACTGCCCGGAAGTGCTGCTCTGCATGTGAATCAAGTCCTGGCAGTTTAGTTCACCAGTTAGCATAGCCCTTTGCAGAATTAAGTGGATACTTTATGCCAATATATCCATCAACTTCCAAAGAGGCAAGGCGATAGAAGATGTTTTGGGATTATCAGCAGGTTTCAGTCATCCATATTCTCCTATTCTCCAGAATAATTTGCAAGCAATAATCTTACATCTTTAATTTATACTGGGGCTACAGCTATAAATTTGAAAGCCTGAAGTCACAGAATAAAGAAATTGTGGGGCATCCTACTTTCTGGTCCCCCTTCTGTCTCTCTTAGACAGAAGCTTTCCCTCAATAAATTTTTTTCTACTGTTAACCTCCATTGTTCCTAGCATTCAATCTTTGATTTTAGAGAACACAAACTCATAAATCAGATATCCAACAAATTTGGGAGTTACATCTCTTCCCCCTATATCATTTTGGAGGACTTCCACTGAGATTACTGGTCGGAGATAAGAGTTTTCTTTCATAGGTTCTAACTTTGGTCTTTTTGCTTCATAGATTGTAACTTGTTTTATAGGTTTTTATTGGTTTCATAGATTCTGATTTTTATTTCATATAAATTCTCTGGCCTTTGTTTCAGCTTTTGTTTTAAAAGTGTCTTAATTTTAAGTTGTGTGTTATAAATGTTTGAAACTTCTTGTTTTTCCTCTTCATTTTTTTGTTAAAATTAAGTTTTATTCGTGTTTTGTATGTATTGCATTTGCATTTAGTTGTTTCAAAATGCTGTAAAATGTGTATCTTAGGAAATCATCTCAGATAAATACAGTTCAGGCTTTTATCTGTCCCTTATAGAATTGTAAACAAATGGTGGTTATTCTGCCAGCTAGTAATTGATTTTAGGGGAGTTGCCACTCTCAAAGCAGAGGACAGGTTTCTGTGTTTGCCTTTTGGTGAATCCCCATTCCCATTAATGCCAATGTCGAGTGAAATGTTGACCAGATAAGCAATTGGATCCTTTTGGAAACAGACATATGACTGCATGAAACTAGTCAAAACTGAGGGGACAACTGAGAGGTCATGGCCAGGGCTACTCTCTGGCAGATACCTAAAGGTCCCTCAGAAGAAACCATCTCCTGACAGCCCATCAGGCAATCAGCAGAAAATCTCCACATCTTGTCCTATCTGGACTCTTTCGTGAGGTGAAGGGGAACTCTGTCAGTGTTCACGAGGTATCCTCTGTCTCAGAGTGATCTGAAAAAGATGCCATTAGAGCCCTTTCTTAAGCCTCCATTAAGAGTTGACCTACAAGTTTGGATTTCTTTATCTACTACTAGTAAGACAGACCTCAAGACAAATATAAAAAACAAATCATTCATGGAATAAAAACTACCTGAACCTTCTTCCCCCAGTCCTAGGCATGGTCTTCATCATTTATGTGTGTAGAGGGGACAAGGCCTTTTCTGATAGGTTATGGACTTTGGAACATTGACTGTGGACTTCTTAAATGCTATATGGTGATTCCTTTTGTGTGTTTAACCAGCTTAAGCTTTATTTGGATTTTATCTCTGCTAGTGAGTTAAAAACTTTCCTTAAACTTTTCTTCAACTTGCTGGGAATTCATTTGAGAATCTCTCTTAGTTGGACTACTTCTTCCAGAAAGTCAGACTAAGACAACTTGGAACAACATTTGTGTCTTACACTAGGGAAAATAGCAATCAGTAACTTGCATTTATGTTTTTACATGCTAAATAGAATATGGGACTATTTTGGTCAACCTTTCTCTTCCTTCATATGCCCACATGGAAAGTCCATAAATGTGACTTTACTATGTAGATTCTGGTTGCTAGGAAGACCTATGCATTTCAAATGCTTAGTGAATTTAAAATGGACCTTAAAGGAGTAGCCTTATCTTGCTGCTATTAAAAGTTGTGTAAATGACTGGATAGACAACAGAAATTTCTCAGAATTTTCTCTACCCTATGGCCCAAGGCACCTCTAGCATGTCTAGAGGTGATCTCTTTTCAGGAAAAGTGTCCTATTTTCCTCTCTCTCTTTCAAGGAACTAGAAAGCCGTGGCTCGAATCTCTTGCTTTGCTAGCAATACTTCTCTAAATGGGACTGTTATAGGTGAAGTCAGTTGCAACTTGTGCTTTGAGAGTACTTACTGCAGTAAGGATATGAGTTACCTGAGGAAAATAAGATCATATAAAGGTAAAGGGTAGATAGTCCGGTCCCAGTTGTTGTTGTTGTTGTTGTTGTTTTTTTCTGAGTCTCTCTCCAGATGGTAGCTACCTACCCTGGAGTGGAATAAATATTGGGGGATGACCTAGGGGGCAGAGGAATCAAGCAGAGATTTATGGGATGCCATATTTCTTTCTCTTCTTTCAGATTAGGAACTACATATAGGAACCTTGTACTCTTTTGTGGTGTACTAAGGGCAATATAGTATTTCTCTACACTCCTGCATGGTGTGCCTACCTCCTAAAGTCAAGTACACAGAGGAAAGTACTACGATACTATCTCACAATTACAATTACACTGTAAAAAAAAGAAAATGGTTAAAATCATCTTATGTTGAGAATTTCTTTACATTAAGAAGTAATTCTTACTTGTGTTCAAGTGTAAATGTAATGAGAGACACTTCCCCCTTAAGACACTCAGTACCTCTAAGCCTGAGGCTACCTCTTGCCCTTCTGAACCTGAGAACAAAGTTTCTAAGACAACTTTAAATCTTTACCACCAGGTGCTGATGATAGAGTACCTAGGCCAGCCATAATTAAAACCTCCATGAGGCTATATTCATCCTTAGCTAAGTTGTTCAGGTCCTTCAAAGACAATACCCTTTGTAGGAAGTAAATGGCAAATACAGGACTATCTGTGCTCCTGTGGTTGTTTTTTTTCAGTATCTAAGACAGATTAAGTCCTAATAAAGTTTTTGAGTGACGCTGATATGTACACTGAGGTCTTTAGAGAATTTACTCAGACCTATGGAATAAATTAGAAAGAAGTAATGTTACTTTTAAATCAAATTTTGGTTTTTAATGAGAGACAAATAGCATTACATTTAGAGACAAGTATTATTTTAATTTTGGAAGCTCAAAAGGCAGGCAGCCAGGGGAATAACTGGCTTCTACTGGAACACAAGCAGTTCCTATACAAGACCCCTACTAGCTTGCCAATTAGATAGGAGATTAAAATATAAGACATTTTTAGCATGTATTTTTAAAGGTCTAAGAAATATAAGAACTAAGACCTTCAGTTATGTTAAATTGTCAACTATTTATCAAAAAGAGATGAAGACATCCCCAGATCCTGATTTGATAAAAGGAAATACTATAGTTTTTCTCAAATCAGTCTTGCAAAATACATAGATGGTATATTGTTATATGCCCCCTCAAAAGAAACAGCTTTCTAGCCAAGACACCTGTGTTCTGCTGAATTTTCTAACAGTCAGAGTGATATCTAAGGGAACCCAAAGACTGGGGGAAGAAAGAAACCAATTCTTTACTTTCTACAGCCTAAGACACTAAAACACCTAAGGAGATTTCTAGAAATTATAGGCTTTTATCATCTTTAGATAGTAGGATTTAGTGAGATTGTGTGACCGATCTATCAGCCTATAGAAAAACCCAAAAGACAGCCATATTTTATCCTGGGAACCTGGTTCCCAGACCACATTCCAAAAGCTGAAACAAGCACTTCTAAGTACCTGCCTACAGGATACCATTACAGTTGTATGTTAATAAAAGGTAAGATATAGCTTTGGGAATGTTTCTACAGGAGAAGAGAGCTGCTCAATAGTCTGTAGGGTATTTAAGTCATACATTAGATATTATAGATTGAAAATAATTCATTTAAAATGAAAAGCCCCAAACAATATAGTTAGAACACTCATTCTCTTTCAAGAGGCAATAAAGCAACCATTCAGTTTCTTTGATTATTGGTTTAATTTTCGGTTTGGCAATGCAATTGGAGTTGATCGTAGCCTTTGTCTCTAGAGATATGTTTTGCTAAAGAGTGCAGATCCATTATGGAGAAACTCCTGATTTTAATTGTCCTGATTTTAATTGTAAGTAATTCATACTTAGTTCCAAAGAGTGTCATCTAGTCTCTTCTATATAGAAACCTGGCCTGAGTGGACCCCCACAGAAGACAGTTAAAATTACCTTTAATGGTCTGTCCCTTTAGAGAGAACAATCATATGTGGCTATCAGCAACCATTAGAAGCCTGTGTAGCTGGGTATTCCAGCCAGATAAACTGTTAGCATAGAGTCCATCTTAAAACTCTTTTTGTTTTCACAGGTGTAGAAGATTTTTATTCCTTTGATGATTCTTATTATAAGAGATATCAGTTAAAGATATCAGTTAAAGATATCTGTTAAAGATATAGTCAGAAAGATCTGACTAGTCTTATTTATAGTTGTGAACCAAAGAGTTACAAAAGTTATTATAATTCAACTTGGCCAAATATATCTGAATGTGCTCTGATTTAGAAACAGACTATCTTATTTGTCTATCTGTTCAATTTGTTACAATGTGTACAGTTCTTTTGTATGAGTTTTTTTGTTGTTGTTGTTTCTTTTGGCATTTTGGATTTTTTAAGATGTTTGCCTGTAAGTCAAGTTGGCTTATAGAAAGACATGCTTCCCCCAGATTGCCAGATGATCCAAACAATATCAACTGTTTTTGCAAATACTTTACATATTGTTGTCTATATATAATAACTCATGAATTTTTCATTGGTAAAAATGTGTTAATTGTTATGATCTTCCTCTCATAGGTCATCTAAAAATTTGTTAAAATAACTAAATAAAGATTGCTTTGGAAAACTACAGGACAAGACTCCTCTTTGTAAATAAAGGAGCAGCTGCCCAAGAAAAAATTTATTCCAGCCTTTGTTCACAAAAGGGACCCCAATAATTTCCATAGCCTTGTGGAAAATACATTGCTAAACATATTATTGTGATATATATAGATTGGTCATGGTCAAACGGCTAAGTTTTTTATGGAAAAACAATAAGGTTTTGTTGCAAATGCTCTTGATACAAAATAAAATTAAAGGACAAAGGATTTAATGTAACTAATGCTTATTGTTATTTCATGGTGTATATATTCATGTCTTCTGAGTGTACAAGTCTTCTAGGATATTGTTTATACCAGTGATCTCTTTTACTCATATCTTTCTTTCTCTTTCCCTCCAGCTACTTGTGATAAGAGATACATGTCAGGCCAGCATGGGATAACTATAAATAATTGTTAAAAACTTATGTGATGTATGTTATATGTGTCACCATGCTTAGGGATGCTCTGTCGCCAAACATTCAAAACAATGTCACACACTAAAATTAGAAATTGGATATTATGAACTCCTAAGATATATTTATAGGCCAATATGTATGTTCTCTTTAGAGGGCGTCCTACTAAAGTATAACAAATAAGAGTTTTCTTTATGTCATTTAATATCTTGTGATCAGATGGGAGTGTTTGACTGAAAGATTATTTATTCCATAGTAAGATGAACATGTAAATGTTACAAAGAAAATGTTATCATGATTGCCATGATAAAATACTATGTGTGGCCCTTGATCTTAAATTTCTCTATAATATATAACTGTCTTCTGTTAACATTCTATGGGATTCAACTACTAGAACAACCATGGTTGATAAGAAATAACAGCACCTCTAATTGTGTTTAATACTTCAAAGTGCTTAATGTCCAGACAGAATTATAATAGTTAAGCTCACTGCTCCTACTGCACTACTATTGTCACTTATCTCTTCTTGAGTGTTCAACAATTAAAGTTTGGAGAATAAAATTAGAAAGGTAAAGAGGAATGCCAATGTTTTGGCTCTAGCCCCTCAAGGTTTATAAGATCTAGGACATAAAGGAACCTTTCTAACAGGATCCTACATCTTTGGTAAATCACTCAACCTCCTGAGCAGGGAGACTGCTGGTTACCAGAGGACAAATATACTGTGTGCAAAGGAGGGTCACCATAAGGGAGAAGTCTTCCATGCTTTCACTGAAAGCAACATGGTTAAACAAGGCTGTGACCCAGCCTAACAGCTGACGTTGACAGGAGCTGAGAGGTTCTATGAAAGGTTCCAAAATAATGCCTGAAGAGACTTAGCTGACCTTGATAGATAGCAGGAGGTTCAGGTTGATGGACACCAGTCTCACTTTAACTTTGTCTTAAACACCCAGCAGAAAAGCCATAACCCAAAGAGGTATAAAATAGTGCCATAGTAATAAAGCTAGATATAAAAAGGAGCTCCAGTCACTGACCCCTTCTGGCAGTTTCCAGCTCTACCAGTAGCTGACCATAGTTATGGATCATTAGGAAAAAATTATGGTAAAATCTATAAGAGCTCAGATAGAGATTTACATTTCTTAGTGAAATTTGTTCTTAAAATTGTCTCTTATCTTATAGCTAAAACTAGAAAGACTTCCAAGACCAGCAGGTTCAATCACTATTTCAATTTCTAAGTGTGACTTTCTCCTCAACCTGCCCTTTCATTCTAATATCCTCATGCTTAGATTATACACCCTCTAATTTCTTAAAACTTTTGTTTATTCTTGCCTAGAGTCTGCCAAACTCCAGTGGTTATACAAATGGAACTAATGACAAATTTGCTAGACTTCTTTAGTGGGATCCACCAGATCAACCTTGTAAAAAGCTCATAACTGCTGAACCATATAATATGACTTCTATATTGGATTCTGAAGTCCCCTGGACCTTCTCCTTATCCTCTTTGTGTGGGCTATATTCATAGCAATCCTGCTGACCTTATAATTTGGCCCATGCATTCTTAAATGTTTATTTGCCTCCTGCAGACTTAAAAGCTATGCAGCTACCAATATGACAATACCAGGTGCCTACCAAAGGCTCTTAGATAGACCCTCTATAGAGTAATTCTAACTGCTGATCACAGCTTGGATCCTCTTCAAGTAGCCAGAGCTGTCTTCACCCTTTGCTCCCATACAGAAGTTAAGGGTACTGAGCCACACCTTCTCCCACTGGGAGCTGCCATAGCTCCAGCACCAGGAGGGCTGTCTGGGCCCTGATCCAAGGCAGGAAGGATAGCCACGCCTTCTCCCACCAGGAGCCACCATCTCTCCAGCACCAGGAAGGTAGCCATGGGGGAGCCTCTGAACCCCCACAAATCCCCTAACTCCCCCCTGCCCCCGCACTCTCAGACCTCCTGATTGAGCCAGCCTTTGGACCCATTCTGCAGAGGCAGAGGTGGTCATAAAGGGTATTTTTCTGAGTTCCCAACTTTGAACATCTTTAAATAAAGGGTGTGGGAAACCTGTAGTAGAATGGTGTGGAGTTAAACTGTTCAGAAGGTTGGGGAACTCAATCTGGGCCTTGCAGCCTGAGGTCAGTCTGAGTCATGGGGTTCAGGCATCAGCTAACTGAGATCAGGGGTCTTGCATCCTAGCTCTGTCTGAGCCCCCATCCTAAATGGAAAATATACTATATTGAAAAGTTTGTTCACTGCAGACATGTTTTGGATTGCTTCTTGATTTCAACTTAATTCAAATGGTTTAAGGGTGACAGACTAGTGACTACCACAGGTGGTCAGTTTCCAAAATGTTCTTGATCATATTGTGTTTCTTATTGTATCAGTTGGAATAAAGGATTGTGGTTGATTTGATGAGCTGTTTTCTCTGATGTTATGAAAATGAGAATGTCTGTGAGTCGTTAGAAATCCAGAAGCTAGGCGCAACTATATCAGGAAGATTTGAGTGATAACCCAGAGATTAAACCAAGGACAGCCTGACAACAAAAATAAAAATGAGAAAACACTTAAGCAAGACACAGAGACAGACTTCCAGTTCACCAATGGCAAACAGTAGAGCAAATGAGGATGAAAAGGCCAATAGTGAACCACCAGGACACCCTGAACTCAAAGCATAGGAAGTAACAAAGCAGATCAATCAGGCTCTAGAAAAATTCAAAATAGAAATAATTTCCCAGAGAACCATAGAGATGATGAGCAGAATGGAAGTCATGATTTGAGAGTCTAGAACAGAAACTGACAAAAAAATAGATTAGCTCAGGACCATGATAGAAGCCATGAAGGCCCAGCATAAGAAAGAAATGGAAACAATGAATGCGCAACATAGGAAAGAAATGGAATCCATAAAACAGATTCATACAGATATCCAGGAGATTAAAAATGCTATTGAAAGTGTATGCAACAGAATAAAAGATTGGGAAGATAGAATTTCAGATATAGAAGAGAGGATTGCAATATAGAAGATAGGATTGCAGTCAGTGACTGTGAAAAGAGAGGCCTCTTACAAACAATAAGGGATGATGAGAAATAGATCCAACAACTCCTAGATGATGCAAAGAAGAATAACATAAGACTGATAGGAATCCAGGAAGTAGCAGGAGAAAATACAAATGACTTAAAAAAGTTGTTCACAGAATTAATGACAGAAAATTTCCCAAACAGAGAGGAAGAATTGGACATTCAGGTAAGTGAGGCATATAGGACCCCAACCAGCCACAATCAAAAAAAAAAATCTACACCTAGACATATAATAAGCAAGATCCTAGAAACCCAACAAGCAGCAAGAGAAAAGAAACAAATCACAAGCAAAGGAAAGCCCATCAGAATCACAGCAGACTTTTCAACACAAACCCTTAGGGCAAGGAGAGCCTGTAGTGAGATATTTCAAGTACTAAAAGAGAACAACCTCGAACCTAGACTGATGTATCCTGCAAAACTCTCTTTCAAAATGGATAGGGAAATAAGATACTTCCAAGACAAAGAACATCTGAGAAACTACATGAATACCAAACCAGCACTACAAGCAATTCTAAACAGTATCCTAGAAAAAGACAATGAAGGTAACAACACCATGTGGCCCGACAGAGCAAATCAAATAAGAAAGGCAAGAAACTAAAAGGAGAAGGTGAAAAAATAAAAGAGTCAACAAAAGGTCAATAACAGGACAATAATAATTCAGTACATATCAGTTATAACCATCAATGTCAATGGTCTCAACACACCAATCAAGAAAAATAGAGTGGCAAAATGGAATAAGAAGCAAAATCCAACAATATGTTGTATCAGAACCTGGAAAAGCTGTTGCTGCTATTGATGCATAACATAATGCTATTATTGGTCTTTTAAAATAAATAAATAAACACACACATATATATATATAATTTGAATTTTTGGAATCTTTATTTATGCTGTTGACTTTGGAAAAAGTTATCCCAATTTACTGCTTTGAGTTGGCATTGTACAGAAATTAACAGGCATATTGGTCTAGAAATGTTAATTTCTTTTTCCTTTTGTACAGGGGCAACCCACTGTATTAAATATGTAAGGTCATATCTTCGGGGGTTTCATTACAGAAACTAATAAAATATTCTCTAAATAATGAAAAAAATATAAGACTACAAGAGCAAGAAACAATTTAAATATGTTTAGGGACAATTTTCATCTTCAGAATTTTAAGGATTACTTTAATTTTACATCATCGCCTTTTCTCTTTTACTTTCTTTTTTAGTTTTATTTTAGGATTCCCTATTTTTAATGTTCATAGAGATTTCTTAGTTTCTCTGGTGTGAAAAACTATAATAGTACACAAGATCCTAATGAGATAATTAATAATGTGAAATAGGAAGTAAAGGGCTAAAGGTGTAGGAAAAGTGGGAAGGGTTGGGGAAAGGTAATAAGGGAGAGAAAAAAATATGAGAAAATGAAAAAAATGGAAATAAAGTGCTTGTAAATGAGGAGGGGAGGAGGGGATGAAGGGAGGGCAGGGACAAAGGGAAAAAATGAGAATCAAGACGTGTCATGTAAAGGTACAGGATCTCAATAATGAATGTAATTGTGTTGTATACCTAGATTGTACCAATAAACTCAATTAAAAAAAAAGAAGACGTTAGGGTTACTTTTTCAGAGGGGGGAATATTGAAGATAGGTCAGTTAATTAGATATCTTATAGGCAGTTAGACAAGGCAGCCCTCAAAGAGCCAACACAGCAAGGAGCCAACACGGAGGACAATCCAGACACATTCACTTAAGGCCAGAATTGTAAAAGGAGAGAAACTACTATACTTTTGTGCTTCTCCTGGGGATAAATAGCAGTGATTGATATTCTAAATAGGTGTCAATCACCCAGATGGGAGGCCAAGGTCTCAATCCAGCTTTTCCAATTAATATCCAGGACCCCTACCTATACTAAAAATCCTTGTATACTTGCTATGTGACTTGCTCCCCCATTTGATTTTCATTTAATCAATATTACCTGGGTGACTGTACCTGTAACCTTATAGGTTGGTCTTGGTTTTGCCCCACCTCATGCCCACCTTGTAATTTTCCACTGGGTCTTATACTTTTGTCCCACTTTTTACCTGCCTCACCACATGGCTTTGCTCTGTAAAACATCTTGGAGAAGTGGGGTGAGCGCACAGCCCACTTTCAGGTTCCCCTTCTGTCTCTCTTAGACAGAAGCTTTCTTTCCCTCAATAAAATTTTCCTACTCTTAAAAAAAAAAAAGAAAAAGAAAAAAAAGAAATTGCACACAAGTCCAGATGCTATACTTTCTCCAAGCTACTTTATTTTATTTTCATGTTCTCTCCAGATAAGATCTTTTCATTTAAATGGCATCTTTAATCTAGTGATTTAAGATATTCACAGGGATTAACCAAATGCTTCGTGATTATTGGTAGAACCCAATGGTTATGATTAAATTGGTAAGATGTGCCCTGCTATTTAAAATGGACAGCACATACGTAGGATATTGCTGAGGTTTTTTATTTTTCCTACATAGTTTGAAGTGTATTTTTCAAAATTGATTTCCAGTGTCCAACATAAACCTCCAGAGCTATTTTTGTTGACAGCAACAGAAAATTTACCACTGATTTTAGCACCACAGAGATGGCTACTGCAGAAACAGTAGCTAAATAGAAGATGGTGGGGTAAAACTGGGTGAAGTATTTGCCGCTGAACATGCATCCCCACTCCCCTCCCTCTTTAAAGCACTGCATCCACGTGGTATGGTTTGGCAACAACAAAAGCTGCAATTTAATGGAAGTAATGAAAACTTTACTGCATTATTTTTTTTCCTCCTTTTCCCACAAATTAGAAAATATGCTTGGCTGTTTTGCTGACAGTTCAATAATGCACTTCATTTTGCTATGATTCTCAATGACTTCCTCAGTTTTTTATTTAATAAATCAGTGCCAAAATAAAACTTGGAGGTAAACAGATTTTAACTGAGTCTTTGTGATGTTAAGTATCTGGGATTTGGAAATTGTTGAATCATAAATAATTTTGGTGCTTATTTTATTTGAATATTTGGCATAGAGTACAATAACAGCTTTTTCATGGAAAGACAAACATCTAAGAAGTTCTCTTTGTGAGGTCTCTGTGACATTTGGGGAAACAGTTGGGGCTATTTGGGGAAAGTTTCTGCCAGATCTCTGGAAGTCTCCCAACTGATCTTCAATGTGATTGTCTTGATCCAAACTGGGAATCCTGGGACTGAAGATTAATACTGCATCACTAATTTGTCAATTGGCAAACTTGGATCTTTTGTTCATTGCATACAATGTTGGGTTTTATTTGTCAGAAAGGCTGACTATTGTATCAATATTTAGAAATGTCACATACACTGTCATGGGTAATACCCATGTCAATACCTGCCCCAAAGCACAGCTACCATAGCCCTGGCTGAATGCCCTTGTCTCATACCAAAGGGCATAGGAAGGAGATACATTTAATATCTGAATAGTCAATGCAAAGGGTCTTTCCATTAAGCACACAGAGCCTTCACGAAAGGATTGTACTCTTTTTCTCTCTAGCAAAGTTCACCCTAGCAGGATATTCCCACAACTTAAAGTGGGGACAGCAACAAAAGGTTACTTTCCCTGTCACTCTTCTTCTTCCCCATGAATGCCCTACAGCTACTGCACATCTTTACCCCAAAAGCTATTACCCAAAAGGCAAAAATGCAGGATTTGAAACTAAATTTGACAGTAAGTTTTCATTCCTTAGCTAAAGTGATAAAAATTGTGAAACTATGTGTGAAGGCACATAAACAGATTTTCTTGAAAGAAAAATGTGAAATAGGAATCGATGTTAAATGGCATATTTTACAACTGTGCTCTATTTTATATTGCAAAAAATGGCCACAATGATACCTATCATACCACATAATCTTCTTTCAAAGTAACCTATGCCATTCCTCCTGGGGAGAAAGAAGGTCTGCATTTCCTCTCTTATATCTGGGTAGATTCTTTACTGGCAGAAGTTGCAGTATATGACATCCAAGGCTAGTCATTAAAAAGTAAGCAGCTTTAGCACAGTTTTCCAGGACAGCTTGTTCTTGGGCATAGCCTCCCTGCTGCGGGAAAGCTGAAGCCTCACATGGAGTGGCCCAGGTGGGCAGCAACCAACAGGTACCACTCTGCAAGCCCTGCTGGGGGTTCGGCATCAGCCTGTGACAACCACATATGAGTGGGGAATCTTTGGATGAATTCAAGGCCAGCTGCCAAACTGTCCCTGGCCTTCAACTCACCCCAGCTGATTCTGTGTGGAACAGAGATAATCAGTCCTTTGTGGGCACAATCTAGACAGAGATTTTTGAACAAAGTGAGTGACTGGCTGATCTGTTTGACAGTTAAGGGGTAACATGCATTTCTTTCTTTATGAAGAGGAAACATCAAAAATTCATAGATTTTACTAGTAACACTAACATAGTTAACTACGGAACTTGACTTCAAGTTCAGTCTTCTTTTTATATAAAAAGAAAGATTGTCCTGGAATAACTTTTTGGTAGAATTATACATATCGAAAGTTTGCCATCACTGGGCATTGTTTTCTCTCAGCAGCACCTACAGATCCTTAGCCCTATGTCTCCACTGGGAAATGACATGTTCATGGGTTAGATGTTTCCATGGCCTATATACAATGAAGAAAATAATTTCAGATTACTGTGGTGATGAGGTCATTGCGGTTTGCTAGTTTCAAATCATTCACAAGCTCATCTCATCTAGATCTTCTTTGCCTCCATTCCTAGGATGCTGGCTAGAACTATGGCAGCATTTTGTTTAGGGAATAAAGGCTGGGAACCTGATGCTGCTATTAGAAAGAAACAGTGGAAATACAAAAAGAAGGGAACTGCTCAGCGTGTCATTTGCTTTTCCATATACACATTGAGTCCAATTGTATTTGGTTTCTCTTCTAATACTGTTCATTTTGCAAAGTGTAACTTTGATGAACATTTTCAGCTGTGCCTTCTTCTCTGCCTAATCATTTCAGGTATAATCACAAAGCAGGGAGTGCTACCAAACTGTTTCCCATGGGACTTAAACGAGACTGAAGGGTGAATGGCATCTGAGACGTTATGCTCACAAAGCAGTCTCTTAAAAACTTGTTTATTGCAAATCTTCCTTTTCTTCTCATTTTTCAACTAATAATTATTTAATATATTACACACATTTGATGTATGAGACTGAAGTAAAGACAAGAGTATAATAAAAGGCTTGTAAAGGATTGTAAGTAAGAAAGAAGAAAAAGAGTGTGATAGAGACTTTTCTGTTTCTAAATTAAGTCATAAATGCTAGGTGGATCCTCTCAGGATTGTTAGTTGTATCCCTGTAGAAACATTAAGAAGTCTTCCTTTTATGGTCCCAACCCTCTGCCTTAAATCTTTCATTTACAAGATGGTTTGGGGCCTCAGCTAATGTGCTGCAGTCAGTTTACTACTGAGAGCACTGCAATAGAAAGGAGCTCTCTGAGGCTTTACCAAGGTCCACTCAGCAATGATGCTTTGGTTGCTAGAAGTTGTTTGCAGGAACCTAAAGTGTGGATTCACAGCCTTCTTACCGGTTCCACACCATTTGTGAAGCCCAACAGGAGCCTGGGGAAAAATGAAGCTGTTGCCCCAGAGTTCACCATCAGCACTCCTTGAAATTTGGATCTCCTTGCTGTAGTCAGCACGGAACAAGTTTGAGGGAGAGTGGTAAGGACCCAGCATCATGAAGAAGCCCTTGTTGAGGATGGAAATGGCCAGGAGTGGTTTTGGTGTCAGCTGTGGAACTATTAAACAAGCACTTTTACAGCACCAAAAGCACTGTAGGTGCCACGAAGGCGGCTCGTGAAAGCAGAAGAGTAGCACGGGCAGAGCTGTGCACAGAGGTAGGAATAGCTGCATGGTCTACCAAGCTGCCCCTTGGGATGTTCTCAGGTGCCAAGACAGAAGGTGGGGTGGGGCCAAAGGAACTCTGCAGAACCTGTGAATGAAACCTGAGCATCAGTTGCTTTGAATGTGTAAATGTGAAACTGTCAGCTATGATAGCCATCAGAAAAATAAAAGCATCTGAAAGAAAAAGAAAAAGCACCTTGGGTGTTTCACAGCAGTAAAGCAACAGTGGAAGAGTATTTGGAGCTAAGGTCCTCCCCTTCCTCCCAGTGTGTTTAAGTGTAGTTTTTTTGTTGTTTTAATCGAGGGCTAAATTTTTCCCCTTTCTAGGACACAAGAGAAGTGCCTAAAAAAAGCAATTACCAATTACAGCTTTGGAAGAACCAATTAAAAGTTGTTTGTAAATTACAAAAATAAAAGTACATTGTGAACTCTCAAAAAACACGGTTTGAAAATTCTGACTCTCTTTAGAATAAGAGTGTCAAGTTGCTTGGCAAGGTCGATAATGTACCCAGTGATAAGACTGGATGTAACCAGAACAAGCAAAACTTTTCACATGAAACATCTACAAAAGCACAGCAGCTTATTTTAAAACTATATAGCAATATTTTAAACTACATAGCAGAAGCATGAAACTATATAGCATGAAGCATTAAGTACCACTGTCTATCTTCAGGGATGCAAGTTCAAGCTCGGTCCACAGGTTTGATTCAATAAGAGGAAAAAACACAGAGCTCTGTCACTGGGTATCTATTATGTCTAAGTAATTTGATAAATATTTCCTCACTTCATTTATGCAAAAGCCCAATGAGATAGAGTCTGTTGCTCATTTATAGCCAAGGAAAGCAAAGTTTCAAAGTTAAATGACTAAACCAAATCCACCAGCTCCAATGAAGCAGAGACAGGATTCAGACTATCCAGGGCCAAGTGCAAGCCATGGCTTCCTGTGTTGTGGCTCTCTAAACAGACGTGTGTTTATGTACATGCCAAACGCTGAGCCCTCTGTCTGCTCGAAACCCACAGTGAAGGCATCTTTTGTAACCTCCCACCATCCTTTGATCAATTGTGTGACCTTATTATACTCTCTGGGCATTAGTTTCCCTGTCTCTAAAGTGAGGATAATTTCTGTTATGGATTTAGAGATTATACAGTGCCTCACAGAGTGTTCAATAAATTATAGTTGTTATTATTTCATGATATAAAGGATTTAAGCTTTCAATCTTATTTCACTAGCTCGTGGGAGGCAAAAACAACGAGCAAAGTTATTTATGTTTTAGTCACCATGGCACTGTAGGAGTTTTACTGAAACAGCCCTGACTTTTTAAAAAGACCTTCTTGTCCTTTTAACTTTTTTTCCGAAGCACTTGACAAACAGCAGCAATTTATTTATCCTTTTCCTTCTAATAATAGTTTTCGTGGTCCTCCTTGTCAGACTGCCTTTAATAATTTATCAATTATGCCTGATCAGGACTGCTTGGCTGGCACAGCTAAGCTACGAAGAAGAACAGGAACAGATGTCATAAATGCATTTGTTTTCTCTTTCTTGCCAAATGCCAGGCAAAGAATGGCACCGTTCTGCTTGCCTGCCCCTTTTACTGGTGAGGAGTGCAAAATAGTTCACACAACATCTGCTTTCAGAAAGACCTGCTAGCACTGCCCACGTACGTCCAGATGTTGTCACACTCAAAACACAAATATCTTAGCACTGAAAGTGAACAAACTCTCTCGGGATGATAAACCCGGTGTTATTTTATTCTTTTTTTCCCCACCGCCTGGACTTAGAAAAGTGGCAAAGGAAAGGCAGCATGGCCTTGGACATGAGATCTAGGCTCTTTTTGATTCTATCTGCGAAGGCCCTTTTTTCAAATAAGGCAACTGTGATTTTAACAGCATAAAGCGAAGTTAAAAAAGAGATTGAGTCCCTCAACATTGGAAGAGATAGGAAGGGATAATCCACTGCAGAAAGCACCTTACTGTTATAACTAAGCCCACACCAAGATCCCAGAGAAGAAAGGAATATATTTGCTTTTCTTTTCAGGAAAGTTATGAAGCCTTATTGCGTTGACCTGAGGATTATGAGGAAGCCCTCTCTGTGGTCATAGTCTCTCTCTCCTCTGTTCTCACCGTCCTGCTTAAAATTCCAGACCATCCTCCTCCCCTTCATTACCCACCTTAATCTGTTGGTCTAAGATGAGGAATATCAGTCATTTGTTTGCATCAAATCTCTCCCGTAGTTGCTTTATATGGGTGAAGTGGAGAGTTCAGTTCAGACCTTGTATTTATTTGGAAAAGATGAGGAAAGTCCAGCACCAAGGTGAAGGATGTACAAGACCAAAAGTTTTACTCATTCAGAAAATACACATCAAATATAATATAGGGGATTAAACTATTTACATCTCTTCCTGACTGTCCTAGTTTAATCTGGGCCACACACCTAAAACTAACACGGGAATGTCCTGGACTCTTAAAGTAGGAAATGAATTGTGTCATGGCAGAATGAAAATAGAAGTGTTGATTTGAAGTTGTGCTTTTATCCCTTCTCTTCCTGTACAAATCTCTAAGCTTATCCTGTGGCAGCTGGAAAGACAAATGGGCACATCACCGAAAGTATCTGTGTTGTAGTCACTGAACATTCTATAGTAAAGTTAGAGGCACAGAAGTTTTTCTATAAAGATTCATATATTAAATATTTCCTGATTTGTAGGACGTATGGCCTCCATCACAACTCCTTGAAATCTACCATTCTAGCAGAAAATAGCCACACAAAACACAAATGAATGATCATGGCTATGTCCAATAAAACTTTATTAATAAAACTGATTTAATCTGGTCTTGTCCCACAGGTCATGGTTTGCCAATCTTTATTGTAGAAGGTAAATATATATTCCCTATCACCTCTCTGTAATGTGAGGAGGACTCATCCCTACTCCTTTCTGGACAGCTCATTCCATGATTAGAATTTCAAATTTCTCCTATTCTTCTTTGACCTCTTTTCTTTACTCAAAGTGTATTTAAAATGACGTAAAAAATATTGGGCTATTTAGGGAAACTTTTGTTTGGCAAAAGTTTGATAAAAGGTGAAATTAGGTTGCTGTGTTGAGGTTAGAGTGCAGTAGGAGGCAAACTTAGAGGGTTAACACACTATGCCAGGTCACCTCAGGTTGAATCTCCCCTTTCTCTATTGATATGGAGTAGAAATGAGTAAAACCATGAGAAGACATTTTTCTTAGGTTAGCACCGAACTAAACGCTTTGGTTCCTCACTCCTATTGCTATGTGGCTTTGTTCAACCTCTCTGTGCTTCACTTCCCTCATGTTGAAAGAGGATAATTATAATAAGACAGTAATGACTGCGATGGGTTGTTACTAGGATTAAATGAGTTAATAATTATAACCCCTTTGAATGGGCTTACTCAGCATTGAAAGGTACTAGCCACTCACTAAATAAAAAGAAATAGAAATATTCCAGCATTTGAAGAGAGAGGGCCTGAGCCCAAATATTAGCACTAAAGTTGAAAAGGGGGGAGATATTAAGAGGTATAATAAAGATATATATATAATTTTTTTTGGTACCGGGGATTGAACTCGAGATCTTGTGCTTGCACAGCAGTCTGCAGAACCACTGAGCTAAAGCCCCAGACCAAAGACTTATATTTTAAAAGATAGCGTATTATTGATTGGATGAGAGGGGCATCCTTGGAGAGAACTGAGAAGAGCGGATAACATTGCTGTTTTGTTATCGGGATGAACGGTAGTGATGTTTCTGGGGAGCAAGTCCCTGAGAAGGAGGAGAGTTGGTGAGAGTCCTATGGACGCTAATCATTGTTTCTCATCCACAGTTCTTTATTTAGAAAGCCACCTTTCTTTCCACAGCCCCCGGAAGTAGTATTCCAGCACAAATTGGTTGTCTAATTTACTATCTAACTTGGAACACTTGAATGAAAATTAGAAGCTATTAATGACTATAGAAAATTGGGCATTATTTTTTCACTGAAGATCACTTTTATAATTTTAAAATTTTTGTTAGTGCATGTTGGCAGTACATAGTGATTACATTCACTGTGGGGGATGGATACGCGTACATAACAACCTCCAACAAAATAAGAATCATTAACTGGTAAGCACCAGCGAGACATACCCATCTACAGTTGCCTGGAGTGAGCAGCTACTTATCATATTCGAGTCATTAAAATTCTTTCTTCTCAGATTTCAGGATTAAAAGTTGAAAAATGTTTCATGTAGTTAAAAAATACTTATTGATTACTGACTATGGTGTAGGAAATGCTCCATGTGTTATTTATATAGCAGGGAACAAAAAAAGAGAAAAGAAAAGCTCTGCCTTGTTGGAACTGTATTCTGGTAGAAAAATAGATTTAAAAAGTAAATATCTGTGCAATGTCACATAGTGCTAAGTACTATGGAGAAAAATAACAAGAGTAAGAGGACAGAAAGGGACTTGATGCTATTTTTAGATTGAATGATTACAATTGGAGAACTATTTGGGGAAATGATATGAGCAGAGATGTGAATGAAGCAGGAAATAAGCATGAAAGATATTTAAGATGGAAACTTGCACAGCAGGTCTGAGGAAGAAGATGTCTTAAAAGTACCATGAAAGAGATTGATAGAAAAAAAACAGGGACATTGAATCCAGGTATAATTGTAGGTTGATCATTAAGAGCCAGGATTGAACTTGATTCCTCGCTTTGGAGACACATTGTTGATCACTCCTATCCAACAAATGCTCTCATGGCCCTCTACTCACAGCAGAAATGGAAGATCGATAGCCCCCGCCCCTGGTTGGGGACAGGGACTCGACCACATTCGGTTAAAGGTGTGGTAAAGTCAGATGGGATTCTTCTTTAGAAGCTGCCTTCTATCGAGATGGCAGGAAGAGGGATGGAAGGGAAGGAGATGAAAAAGAATTAAAATGTGTTAAATACATGTACCAACTCCTCGCAGGTAATGTAACCATTACACACTGCAAACATGTATAATAAGAATAAAAAGTTAACAAGCAAAATAAATAAAGCCAGACTCTTCTCCCCTCCCCCCAAAATTGCCCTCATTTTTATTTTTATTTATTTCTCTCTCTTTTTTTTTTTTTTTTTTGCACCAGTGATCGAACTCAGGACATTGAGCTTATGAGGCAGGCAGAGCAACCACTGAGCTAAATCTCCGGTCCTTTTCTTCTCATTTTTGAAAATAACTAAATCTTCTTCCCCCGGATATCTGGAGTTGCACTAGTCATTCTGGAACTAACAAGGGAGCTAGTCTAAACTTAAAAGAAGACACAACAATAGAGGGGTGAGGGGGAAAGGAAGGAAGGAAAAAGAAAATAGAAGGAAAAATGGAAACAAAGCTTTTGTAAATAAGGGCAGGAAAAGGAGTTGTGTGTAGGAGAGGGGACTGGGGAAAAAAGAGGAATCAAGATGTATCAAGTATAGGTCCAAATTCCCTATGATGAATGCAATCATTATGTATCTCTAAAGTGTATCAATAAAATTAACTTTAAAATAAAGATAATATTAGAAGGTTAAACAAAGAAAATTATGGAGTAAATGATTACCAGCTTTGAATTGTATTTTTAAAAAAAGACACGGACATTGAGTAGGAATTTTGAGTACAAAATTGAGTGAGCTCACTGAGCTGCTGAACTAACCAACCCTGTAATATTACTTCCTTGTAACATAAAACCACAAAATTTTGCAGAGGAAGAACCAAATTGACTAGGTAATTTTGTTTATTAGAGCCCAAGGCATCTGAAGAATGCACATGAAAAGCACAATATGAAGTTTCCATATTCCTAGGAAGGCAAGATTACATGCACCAGAGTGTGAGCCTGGGCAGACAGGGAGAGAACAGTCACATCCACTCAGAGAGAAGAGACTCCCACAACTCTCCAGTTCAGTCCTTACCTGCTGACGCTACTTGTCAATTTGTCCCTGGATGGCCATGTACTTTGCATTGTATCCTTCAGTAACTCTCTGAATGAGAATAAATTTGGGTAAGCTTGTTCCCCTTCCAGCCCAGGACATTAGTTTTAGTTTTGACTGCCGAGTTTGATGGATCTGTGTGTCTGTCAAATCAAGGAGGTAATGTCTAAGTGGAAGTTAAATATTCCTATATGAGTCATCTTTTCCTAAGAGAATCATTAACCTACCCAGCCACAGAAACTGATGGAATCATCCATGTGGATTTCACACATGGATATAAAGAAGGATAGGAATAGACAAGAATGCTGGAATTTAGGGCAACTTTCGAGTAGACAGTCCTCAGGGGGTGGACTGAGGGACCTGGAATAAGAATCACCTGAGGGGAATATTTTTAAACACCTGCTGCAAGCTCTGAGGCATTCTGACTTAGCAAGGCCATTGGTGGGCAGGGGAGGAACCAAGGGATGCTGAAAAGAAAAATCCCAAAACATAGAAGACACCTCCCTCTCACTTCTCATATCTTATGATCCCTGCTCTAACTTCTCTTGGTAAGTTCTGTGCTGGGAGAATCCAGCTAGAAGGAGCCTTGGAAATGTGCTGCCTGTGGCCGCTCACCTCTTCAGCACAGCTGAGAACTGCGCTTCTGCCTGTTCCTGCCCCTCCTCCCAGCCACACCTGTGTGCAGCCCAAATCTCATCTCAAGAGTATGTGCCAGGACCATATTAGGAGGAGGTGTATTTTTAAATCCTCTGGAAAATAGCACTGAAAATAATTGGCTCTTAGATCTCAGTAAAGCTTACTGATTTGATGTATAAAAATATCTTTCCTACCCCGCTACCCACTGCCTTATTTTCTCTTCATGTTGGGAAACGATTTTTCATTTTATTTCCTACTTTGTTCTGTGAAGGCCTGTACTGATTTCACAAATAGGCAAGAGAAGAAAAATCTCTATATTTGTTTTCTTGCTGCTGTTTAAATATTGATCTTTAGAAATTTATAAAGGATTGCTTGAGGCCTCCTAGGGAGTCTGACTGGATTGGAATTGTGCTTTTTCTTCTTCTTGCTTAGTATGAATCATCAGGAATTAGTATTTTTGATGATTATTTTTGAAATAACACTAACACTTTTCTCAAGGCTTAGTTTATTGTTGCTTACAAGGCTCCCAGCAGTCACTGCTGTCTTCAAGTATGTGCAGAAATTTAGGAAATCCACCTTTTTTTCAGTGCAGTGCTATGATTCAGGCTATATAGTGAATTAATGAATGTCCAAGTTAATACAAAACTCTTAAATTAATGTTTTTCACGGTTGGTTTTTAAAGTCCTATTAGATTCTAGAAAACCTATGAAAGATACGCTTTAGTAACCATGTTCCCAAAGGGAGGCCATCCCCACAGGGAAAAGCTGTGTTTCTAAGGGAAATCCTGTCACAACTTCAGGTTGCTCTACGAAATCAAATAAGATGTACAGTGTTCTTCACTTCTTTTGGTTTCTGTTTCTTTGGGAAATAAATGCTGATGTTGGGTCTTTTTATGACATACACAAAATTGATGATATTCAAAGCAGTATTGCTTTTTTAAAGGCATTTGTGGGAGTGATGGGGTACTGCCATGGTGAAAGCATCCAAAAGACTGAACAACAGGTGTCAGCTGAAAAGGCTGAAAATACTCATTATTGATCCTGCATTCCCAGTACCACAGACAGCAGCCTACGCTAAGGGAGCGCTGGCAAAGAGCAAAGGTGCTAAATTAGCAAATAGGAAAACTAGAATAGGTTATTGCTAGGTTTCTAAATAATAGAAGCCCAAAGTGCTCAGAAGACATTTTCTTTTAGATAATGAGATACCAAGACTGATGCTCACATAGTTTGGAGTTCAAATCTTTTGGTGGAAAATTTCAAGTGCATACTCTGTAGTTATATTTCATATGTGCATAATGAATGCATACTGCCCTGTGATTTAAAGGCCTAATTGATCAGAAAGGTGGCAGAACTGGTACTGGAAGAAGTTACATTTTATGGCTGTTGTTTGTTCGCTTTTTGGTACCGGGAATTGAACTTGGGACCTTGTACTTTTGAGGCAGGTGGCTGATTCTCTATATGAGTTGAACTTCCAACTCCAACCTGGCTTGACTTTCATGGCTTTCTATACTTTGCAGCTGGTGGGATTTAAAATGAACCCTGCAATCTGTCTTCAAAATTGGAGATTTATAAAATTAAACAGTTTGAATATTTTTTTACTCTTGATGAGATAGGAACTATATATAACAAAAAAAATTAAAAAACAAGTAGGAATCAAAATTACTCCCTGTTTAATTGTTTTAAGATGCAGCACATTGTTCAGTGATGTTCCTTTATATAAAGAATGTTTTCTTGCTGTCTTTTAAAAACAAAGATATGCTGTGATTTTTTTAAGAAAACACTATAAGTGAATGGTTTTAATTACACTAAAGTTTTGGTAACTCTTTGGCTTTAGAAAAGAAATATTCCTGAGGGTCAATAATAATTCTCCTTTCTCCGGAGAAATGCAATAGCTTTAAAAAAGCAACTTAAAACTTTCTATAGCCTGGCATGTACACACAGCTTTTTAAAACAAATATGCTTAATAAGCAAGAGTAAGAATTCAAGAACCATATCTGATATAGAAAAGTTAGGTTTTCAATTAAAAGAGAGGAAGTAATGGTATTTGATTTCTTGCACTTTGATTTATACTTGGGTTCTTTCCATAAAATGCTATCAGTATGTTTTTTTGGGGGGACCTCATTTTACCTTAGAATAACTGCCTTTAAATGGAAATCAGACCCTCAGGTTTTAATTTTTTTTTTTCCAGATGCACATTTGATCAGCATGTGCTGCAGTTTCTTTAGCAGAGGTGGGATTTGCTCTGTATTTCCCAGGAAGTGAACTTGGAGAGGAGAAAATAGCTTAGGTATTAGAAAAGAGTTTCTATAAACTCAGACTTTTAGAGTTATTTCATATGAGTCTCTTCTCTGGAGGCTGTCATCCTAGATTGTTTGCCAGCTTGGTCTTGAAAATGCCAAGCATCACAGAAAAGGAAACCTATAAATGAGAAAGCTGGCCACAGTTGGTCCCGGGGGCCCTTCTAGCACCAGCGCTGTGGGGATTCTTGGTTTAATCAGTAAAACTTGTGCTGGGAGGTCCGCTACCTCTCTACTGCACCCACCAGTGACACAGAGGTCTTGAACAGAAAGCCCATGCTTCCTGCTGTGCAGCAAAAAACCACTTGCGCTACTTGCCATTCTGGAGGGGAAAACAGCCCTGCTGCTGGAGAGCATAATCAAGGGAGAGGAAGCCCGGTCACTTCTGCCACCTCGCCCTTCTTCCACCTGGGAGTAGAAGCGACAACTATTGAGCCATCAGAAGGAAAATCTTTATGGGTCCTGCAGCGCTTCAGGTACAGAGGATGACCTACACTGACATGACTTGAGGAAGGGGGCTGATTGTGTTGTCTGGAAAACTGGAAGATAGGAATCTACTTTATTTCATTTTAATTAGCTCCACCTAAAGCTGTCTCACTTCTGTTCTCTGAGACACATTCAGCAACCACTCATTGCCTGTGATGCTGCAGGCACTCATAAAGATCACATGGGGAATTGGAATAAAAGCAGAAATGCCCACTTGCTCTCAAGAACTGCAGCACCCAGAAGGTAAGTATGATATAAGATCATGACAATAAAAGATACGTGTGTCTCTTTGCATACACAAGACAACGAGTACAATCCTGTGGCCATTGCTGTCTAGTAATATCTCAGTGCACTAAAGTGGTGAAGAGAAGGACTTGAGAGTTGAGGTCCATTCATTATACAAGGTGAAGTTCAGGTGTGTTTTAAAGAACATCCCCTCCCCATGCTAGAGTCTGAGCCCAGGATGTCTACATCTACCACTGAACCATACTGCCAGCCCAAGATGTTTTTCTCATTTTAATGTATTGATATAGAAGCACTGTTGTATCATCTCAGATACATCCCATGGTGACCAAAATTGACAAAATCCACTCCCTACACTAAGCTTTCATGCCAGACAGGCACAAGCAGAGGGGACAAGAGTTTCAAGTGGATCTGGAAGGGAAACAGTAAACAGCTAGCGCACTTCACTGCCTCCCAGGAGAGGCAGGTCTTAGTAATGAAGCGTCCTTCAGGGTGGGCGCAAACCTGTAAATCTGGGAGAGGAGCCTGCAATCCACTGAATGGCATTGATAAAGAAAAGTGGGAGAAGTGGGAGGATGTGGAGGACTTTAGAAGGAAGAGAGGAACCAGCAAATGTGAGGATTAAAATAAGGTAAGAAGTAGGGGACCAAGAACATCTATTTACAGCGTGGAAGACAAAACAACTGTCGGATGACTTCAAGCAGTATGCTGTAGTCTATCTGGTGTAAGTCTTCTCTTCCGTCTCCCTTGTGAAATGAATTGTAAATAACTCACTAATCCTTTTGAGAAATTCTGTTATTTATGGTGATTCAGAGAGGGCTTAAAATCTGTAAGCATACTGGCTCATTGGCTCAAGCAAGAATGGAGAAATGGAAAGCAATATGGGATTGGGGACATGATGACGATATGCCTTTGAGAGGAAGAGGTGAGGAGATAGA
>NW_022900917.1:22782584-22785214 GCF_012274545.1 Fukomys damarensis | reverse complement strand
AGAGAGAGAGAGAGAGAGAGAGAGAGAGAGAGAGAGAGAGAGAGAGAGAGAGGCAGAGAGAGACTTGGGATGGGACCTGAGATCTTCATGAAGAGCCTGAAGCTCCTTGTAGGGAGAAAGTGATACCAAAACTTCCTTTTTTTCCTCTCTTCTGATACATAGAATAGAAAAAATAATTCATCCAGCATCCAGTCAAAGCAAGATGACTTCTTTTTAGGGTGCAAGTGCTGTGCTACACTTTCTATCCTCCCCCGAGTTTTGAGGTGTTGGCTTCTCAGTCACTGATTTATGATCTCTCGTTGGGGGAAAAGGAGGGACCAAGGTGCTGGACTCCTTGCCCTGTGTAGCTTACCTCAGAGCCTGGCTTTCCTACATCAGAGACCCATGTTAGTGGCTTCACATAGAAGTTAGCTAAGGTTGAGTTCAAATCTTGGAGCTGCCAACTTTGTAGCTATGAGGGCACTGGCCAGTCACTTAACCTGTGTCCTTCAGTTCGTGACCTACAGCACAATCCCACAGAGATGTTTAAAAAAATCAAAGGTGATAATATTTGGTACCTGAGACAAAAATCAGTGTCAATTCATGCTATTTTTCTTCCCTCTCCACAAAAACTTGATCATGTGCTTTTAGAACTATTTTCACTCTTCATGCCACAAGAGGTAATGAATATTGCTAACTTTGATTCTGCTCTATTTTTCTTCTAGGTGTCAAGTTCTATTCACTGTAAAATAAAATAATTCCTCAGAATCAGTCAGACTTCACTCCCCTTTGATAATAAGTTGAACTTTTTTTGAGTGCTGGCTTGTGCCAGGCATTGTTATCAGTGCTTTTACATATGGTGAATGACAAGAACAAAGCTTTGTGTAGCAGATTTGATCATCACTATTTTACAGATGAGGAAATTGAGATGCAGAGAAAGCAGAAAATTTGCCAAGGTAACATAGACAGTAACAAAATTGGAATCTAGCCCAGGGAGCCTGTTGCAGAATCCAGATTTTCATTAGAAAATAAATGTATCATTTTTTTGTCTATGAACAGAATAAAGCAAGCACACCTCTGATTATTGTCAAGTCATACAGCTACTGGTCTATATTTGACAAGCAATCTATTAAATACTGTTTGATGTGAAGTGGACCCTAGTGCAGAGTCTGGTCCCATTTCTTCCACCAACTTCTTCCTCAGCTCTCTATGTGCAACATTTGGGGCTTGGGAGAAATGCAGAATCCCAGTCCATTTCCATTACCATAGATCACAATTACCATTTTTAAAGGATTTCAGTGACCATTGAAGCATTGGGAGCATTGCTTTTCCTTCTTTCTACATCAATGTCTTCATCTGTGAATTGAGCATTTTGGACTTATTTTTCCCGCTCCCTTCTGGAGTTCGAGTGTGTGGTGTACACTTGTGGGAATGATCCATGCTGTCTGTGCCTGATGAATTCATTTGTCCTTGTCCATCTGCATTCACAAAATCCTCATTTAAATAGCCAGAAAAATGAACCTGTTATTCTATTATTTACAGAAGCATAAGAAACAATTGTAAAACCTTTAGGCAATCTCTTTTTTTTCTTTCTCTCTTTCTTTCTTTTTCTCCACCTATCTTTCTTTCTTTCTTCCTTTCTGTTTTCCTTCCCTCCCTCCCTCCCTCCTCTCCTTCTTCCTCTCCTTCCCCCCCTCTCTTCCCCTCGCCTCTCTTTCTCTCTCTTTCCTCAGCACGGCATAGAGAATTGAACTCAGAATCTTTGCACTGGGGTACATTCCCAGTCCTTTTATTTTTTATTTTTGAGATTGGATTTCACTAAGTTACTAAATTGCACCTAGGCTGGACTTGTAATCCTCTTCAGGCAACCTTTTTCTTTAACTTTGCCATTGATTATTCCATCTTCACACTTTACATCTGTAGTTTAGTTATTCCTCAAAGTCAGAGTGGCTTTAGTTTGCATCAGTTAGCAAGTAACTTCCTCCTTTAACAGAGAATACAAATGGCCTTTTTATAGTTAACACTTCCCACAACACCCAAGAGGGTGCCCTTTATTTTCCATTCTTCAGGTATTATTTTGTTACTTTCCCTTGGTTCCAAGTAAAAAGCTTAAAAGAAAAAGAAGAGAAATGACAACTGATACTTTCATGTGTATGTTTATTTAAACAAAATAATGAGAACTAAGACGTTTTCTTCAATGTCTTCCTGGTTCCTACAGCAAACTGAGGTGCCTTTCATTGGCTGTGAAAGTGAACTGTGAAACTGTGCAGAGTGAACTCTGCAAAACCATCAGACCAGTGTGAGCTGACTGGTGAGTGACCTGTGCCAGGTTGATTCCACATATTGTGAGATGGATGGATGGATGGATGGATGGGCGGACGGATGGAAAGATGGATGAATAGATAGGCAGACCAAGGAACTCTCATAGAGATAATGGTTGTTTTCTGCATACATTTTTAAGAGCAGCCCAACCAGCAGGTCAAGCCTGGTTCAGTGGCACCAGCTTGGCAGGCTGAGATGCAGTACCTGTGCCTGTTCATAACCATGGATCTTATTTGACCACAATTAACCCAGATCTCTGACAGCAGAGGCTGTGGTAACATGCTGACCTCATTACATCTTCTTTTTTTTTTTTTTTTTTTTTTTTTTTT
>NW_022900917.1:22705592-22782544 GCF_012274545.1 Fukomys damarensis | reverse complement strand
ATTTTTTTTTTTTTTTTTTTTTTTTTTTTTTTTTTGCAGAAGAAACACATTTCTACAACTGGATATCATGATTCCTTGTATATTTCAATATACTCTCAGTATTTTTTTAGAAGTTGTCACCATCTAATTGAACATGTACTGTAATTATCATAAATAAAGGGAAGAGCCAAAATTCTTTCATCCACTATTCAAGTTATAACATCTTTATGAAAGCATTCTTTAGCATTTTCCAAATTTTATGACTTCATCATCCCTCTAGTGTTGCCAGTGAGTAGAAACCATGTTAATAACTGATGTCTCAAGATGACTGCTCTTCTTTTGTAGAAGTCCCATCTCAGGCCAGTGACCAAGACAGCCACTTCCCGTTCCTCTTTCAGCAGGTGAGAAGACGTGGATGTTTCTGTACAGGTCTGCAGAGCAGCTGTTGCCAATGGTGCTGTTGGAAAAATGGCAATTTAACTCTGAAGCTGCCCAACTGCTCTAATGCAGGCTGGCTTATTCTCAGAGCTTTGTGTGTTCCTACCTAGAAAATATTTTAGATGCTATCAAAGATGATCTATGATTTCGATATTTTTTGACTTAAGTCACATAACTTTTGCTTCTAATTTTCTGTCTAGCCCTTTCACAAATGTGTTATTACATAATAAGAAAATCATAGGATTAAAAAGAATTTCAAAAGTACCAGTCCTAGCACTTCAGGGAGAAAATGACGCACTGTTGTTTTTCAACCCTGGCTGAGTAGCCAACGGTAACAGAGGTGATCTTTGGATCCCTTCTAAATATTTTGTAGATTATCAACCTTTTTTTATCAGTTGAAAAGGTGAAATTGTACTGTCATAGTAATTAAAAATTTTAAATGATGCATTTCTAGGAAAACTGGAAATGTCAGATACTGTCTCATTTATTTTACAAATACCATGTAGATACTCAAAGGAAGATTTCCAATCGTGCAGATACTCTGACTCAGAACTACCACTCCGGCTGCCCTGGAAATTGTTCTGGCCACCATGCTGTTTGGTATTTCTGGGATTGCTTTTCAGGCTTCTTGTGAATATTTAAAATTCCTTCCCACAGTCTTTTTAGCCCGGTGTGCAGCCAAGCGTGTTATTTGTGCCTGGCAGAAGGAGCAACAGGAGCAGAGCTTTGGGAGGTGGGCCCCGGGAACCTCTGTACTTTCTTCTCAACAGCACTTGATGTGGAATCTGGAGACTCCATTCCTGGTCCAGTAACAGCAACCTTTCCCCCATAATTAATTTCCGTAAGCTGCAGTTCATTAGCGAGAAGAATGACAGCCGATGCTAGCTTATGTGTGATTCCAAATCTCTATCACCTTATTTAAAGGTGGTATCGGCCTTTACTGGTAATAATAATTTGAACAGCCTGTAATACTAACAGCAATGTAGCCACCTTAAAATAATTCTGGTTGTGAGAAAACTAAGCAATTTAAAGGCAGCTCATGTTCACTCTAAGTTTTTCATGGCTGCTTCTGGGAATACTTGATAATTTATGAAGGCTTACACCATCAAATTAATTACATTTTCCGGATGCCACATGTCTGTTTTTAAATACCAGGTAGCTCTGAATTATAAGTAATAATGCTGTAGCTATTCATTCCCCCAGTTTATGGAAAATAATAGTTGAACTGTCTTAGGAATGCCATTATTCCAGGCATAGTCAAAGATGTGTCAGCGCCTTGTGTTTTTGTTAAAATTTTCAAGACAGTATCCTAGGTGGGAAGCATTTTTTTTAACACAATGTGAAAAACAAAAACAAAAACCAAAACCATCGCTAGTCTTTTGTAACTAATTTGAGAAAGAAAAAGAACGAGTTTGTAGAGTATTAGAGGAGGATGTGAACAGTTAGGGCTGAAGACCCTAGGAAAGGCAGCTGCCATCGTCCACCTTGAGGACCTAGAAGAAACACGAGTGAATGGAGAGGAGACCTCATCAGATAAGGATTCAAATAATGGAAAACAGAGCAACACCACAGCCCGGGGTTTGCTTGCTCATTAGCGGTTGACCTCTTTCTCTATACAGACTAGCTCAAAGGTAGATTCCCTAACCATTCACTAACGATAACCAAGTAGAACAGGGCAAGTGAAACTATGCCTGCCTAATTTTTCTTATATTTTAAATTTCACTTAGAATGGCAGTCAGATGTCCTGACTATGTACAGCTGTACTGAAATCTGACTCAACTTTTTCTCCTGTAACAATAAATATAATAATAAAATTTTTCATTTATTTCACACATATGCACGGGGCCTTCATGACTAGTGTTGAAATTACTTGCAGCACAGAGTAGTGGTTAGGACTAGGAAAGGAGTGGTCAGTAGTGGTTTGAGTCAGACAAATGAGAATTTAGGGTTTAAAACCTTGCTGAGCTTCTTGTGATCTGTGTCATCCCAAGCAAATTCTTCCATATCTGCAAGCGTTTAGTGTTGTCATCCCAATAGGGACTGGGACTATGCCCAAATCCACCCACAGCCTTGATCGCACCATTAGGCCAAAAGCATTAATATTGCATCTTCCCTCCTTAATCTATTAGGTGTGGGTTTTCTTAGAGGCTTATTATCAGATTTATTGTACTTTGTCCATGGTTTTTTTTTTTCTTTTTAAAAAATATCTGGGTGGGGCCAGGGATTTAGCTCAGTGGTTCTGCCTCCTGCCTTCCAAGCACAAAGACTTGAGTTCGACCCCTGGTACCAAAAAAAAATCCCCCCAAAAAGAAAAGAAAATATTTGGGTGTTCTATTTTATTGTGTGATTTTTTTACATCTACTGGAAGTGTTTCTGTATTTTTTGTTCTCAATGAATATGCTATATTGCTATTGGAAATGAACTGGCTTTGGTTAAGGTTCTCTAGAGGAACAGAATCAATTTATTTAGATAGACATGGAGCATCAGAACCAGAGTGTCCACAATGTCTGTCTATATACTGAAGAGCCCAAGGATACAGTAGCTGCTCAGTCCAAGGAGATGGAAGCCACAGAATGACAGAGGTCAAGAATGCAGGACCAGGGATTTAGCTCAGTGGTGTCGCCGCCTGCTTTGCAGGTGCAAGGTCCCGAGTTCGATCTGCAGTACCAAAAAAAAAAAAAAAAAGCAGTGCCAGTCCAAGACTGCAGACCTACACGCTGTCTGGAGAGTCTTGGGTGTAAATCTGCATTGAAGGGCTCAAGATATTGAAGTCTGATGACCAAGAGGATGACTGTAGTGAAAGATGCTCCTGCTCAAGCAGAATGGAGCTTCACAAATGAAGGCCGATTTCAATTTCTTCTTTCTTCCTCTTCCTTTCCATTCAGGCTACAAGCCAGGATCAGGTGGCTGTTCACCCCTCGGTTTGCTGGCCTACTGTCAGTCATCTCTGGGGGAGCACTCACAGATACATTCAGAAGTGTGCTTTGCTGATCCCCTAAGCATTTCGTAATCTAGTCAAGGTGACAGCCACCAGTCATAGTCACAACTAGTTTACTCAACTTCTTTTTCAGAGAGTTTGTTAGCATACAGAAGTACAAATGATTTTTCAAAATGTGATCTTTGTACTTTGGTACTTTATTGAATCTATTAGTTTAAATTTTTCTTATGGAGTCTTTAGTTTTTGATAAATATAATCATATTGTCAGCAAACAGAACATTTCAGTTTTTCCTTTCCCACTTAGATTCTTTTTTTCCTTCTCTTACTCCATTCCCCTTCTTCTTATTTCTTTTTCTTTCTTTTTTCGTGAAATATTTTTCCATCCTTTGACTTTCAGCTTATGTGTGTCCTTATATTGTTTCTGAATTAGCTCATCTATGTCATTTTTTTTTTTGTTACAGCAGCAGGAATGGACTTAGACAATGTCTTCCTTAAACTTTCCATTGTGTTTGTTTATCCATTTTTCTTATATAATTGAGTTGTTTATCTGTGTTCTCTTATAGCTTTCTGAGCTTTTAAAAACAATCATTTTAAATTCTTTGGCAATTTGTGGATTTCTATTTTTGGAGGGTTAATTCCTTGAAAAAGACTGCATTCTATCAGTACATCATGTTACCTTGGGTTTTCATTTCCTTTATAGTCTTGTGTTGCTATCGTTGTATTATTTGAAGAAGCAATCACCTCTTACTGCCTTGTCTCAGTTGAGAAATTTCTTAACCAATCAGGTGGGCTAGAGAGTCTGAAGCCCTATGAGAATTCTGTGAACTCACCCCCTGCACTCTTCTTGTTCTCTCATGGGTGAGAATTCTCAACATCTTGTGCCTCTTGATCTCACAAAGCTAGGCTGAGTGTTGAAGTCTCATTTCTCCTAGGGTGCTACCCTAAAATGCTCACTTTTGTGTTGCTTTTTTCAATCCAGTAAAGTCAAGCTGCCAGGATCAATCCTGTGAGCTATCTGCAAAGGCTCACGTTCACTGTTTTGGGGGTGTTCGTAAGGAACTGGCTGCAGAGTAGTCTTTTGTGCAGCCATGCTCTAGTTTGGGGGGTTTTCAGGCAAGGTACACCATGATGCTTCGGGTGGACCTCTTCAGTGTGTCTGTGGGGCAGTCAGCAGGATCTGTGAGGACGGGCTGCTTCACACGCTGGTCTCCGAGTCCCGTGTTCCCTTTCCTGTTCCCACACTGTCCCAATTACTTAGCCACGGTGATCCTCTTGGTATTGTAGGTGGCACAGGAAGGTGTTGTCTCTGGAGAAGCTTCCTGCACATTTTCAGAAGCTGTGTGCTTGATCATTATGCTCTCAAGTCTCTTGTGGGAGGAATCTAGGCTGAAGGAGATTTTACTGACACGGAGCATTCAGGTGGGGAGTGATGTTGCTAAAGTGAGATAATTCTTCTCTCCAATGTGCTTGCTATTTTTTTTTCTTCCAAAACCATGCTCCTGGACTCCTGGGTCCCTTAAAGACACTTTCTTCTGTGTGTGGCTGTCAGAATAAGTCACAGTAGGGTGATGATGGCAGATAAGTCCTATTCTATCAGCTTGTTGATATCACTATTCTTTTTTATATATTCATGTGAAAGCTCCAGTTTTCCCCTTAAGCATAGCTCTGGATGGATCACATACATTTTGCTAAATTTAATTTCATCCAGGTCAAAATGTTTCCTATTTTCTCTTTTGAGTTCTTCTTTGGCCTATGGATTATTTAAGAATATGTTTTCTAATTTAAAAATATTTGATGATTTCTACCTTTGCTACCATTGGTTATTTCTAATTTAGATCCACTGTGACCAGAAACAGTACTTCTATGTTTTTAATTATTTTAAATGTACTGAAGTGGCTTTATAGTCTAGCATATGAGCTCTCCTGGAGAATGATAATTATAAACTGGATTAATAGAAGATTTTTAAAAATGATTTCTGTTTTTTTGAGACAGGCTATCACTATGTAGTTCAGATTGGCCTTGAGCTCACTAGTAGCCCAGAATGGCCACACTTGCAGCGATCCTCCTGCCTCAGCCTTCCAGTTGCTGGATTAATCATTAATTATGAATTTGAAAAAGAATGTGAATTTTACATTTATTGTTCAAAAGGTTCTTTATGTGACAATTGTATGGGTCAAATTGGTTGGTAGTGTTTTTCATGTTTTCCATAATCTTATTTATTATCATTTTAGTTCCTATTTCAGTTATTGAGAATGGATTATGGAAGTCTCCAACTGTTAGCTTTAAATTATCTATTTTTCACTGTAAGTTTTATATCCTTCATATTTATTTTTCCCCAGTGAGCCATTGGTACATTTATTTATTTATTTTTCCTCATTGAGTTTATTGGTACATTTTAGGTATACAGTACAGTTACATTCATCATTGGGATCTTGTACCTTTACATGACAGGTCTTGGTTCTCATTTTTTCCCGTTACCCCTGGGCTCCCTTCACCTCCTCCTCCCTTCTCTATTTACAAATACTTTATTTCCTTTTTTCATTTTCCCGTATGTTTTTCTTTTCCCTTATTTCCTTTCCAATATCCTTCCCACTTCCCCTACACCTTTAGCCCTTTTCTTCCTATTTCATACTGTCAATTATACCATTAGGATCATATTTATGATTATAGTTTTTCACACCAGAGAAACTATTCGGTATTTACACATGTGTGACTTATTTATTTTACTTAAGAATATATCCTCAATATGCATTTTCCTATGAATTACTCTAATTTCTCATTCTTTATGGCTGAGTAGTACTCCATTTTATAGAAAAACCACATTTTCTTTATCCAGTCTCAAACTGATGGGCAAATGGGCTATTTCCAAGTTTTAGCTATTACAAATGTTGCCACTGTAAACATGAGTGCACATATACCACTGTGGTGTGATTCTTTTACTGCTTTTGGAAAGATACCCAGCAGAGGGATGGCTGGGTCAAATGGAACCTCTAGTCCCAGCTCTTTGAGGTATCTCCATATTGATTCCCACAGTGGTTGCACCAGTCTGCACTCCCACCAACAATGGAGAAGGGTTCCTTTCTCCCCACAACCCCGCCAACATTTGTTATTGGTTGATTTCTTCATGGCAGCCATTCTTTGTGGGGTGAGGTGGAATCTCAGTGTTGTTTTCATCTGCATCCCTCGAATGACCAGTGATGTGGAACATTTAAAAACAAACAGTACAGTTACACTTATCATTGGGATCTTGTAACTTTACATGGTATGTCTTGGTTCTTATTTTTCCCCCATACCCCTGCCCTCCCTTCACCCCTATCATACATATTTTAACTTCCTTTGTTAGGCATGGATAATTATTATATCTCCTTGACACAGTTACTTTTCTATCATCACAAAATTTTCCACTTTGTCTTTAGTAACATTTTTTGTCTTAAAGCCAGTTTTGTCAATAAACATATATTGAACAGTTAATATGTCCCAGAAATTCTGCTAGCCACTTAGAATCATAAAGAATAATGACATTTGGTCCCAGCCATCAAAAAGCAGGATTATGCAGATGTATTACCAGCCAACTTCACAATAATAGTAAATGTTAAATTTGCAGCAATCACAGGATGCCACTGGAGAACAGAGAATAACTATGCTAATAAGCCCAGAGTTTAAAGTAAGCCTTCTTGAGAGGGATGATAAATAAACTGGAGTCTACAAAAATGCACAAGAATGAAGTGTTCTTCGTGGAAAAATGGCAGGATAGCGGGATGAGAGGAAAGCTCAGTTGGTCAGGCTTTCTTAGGGCGTGAGTCGGATTGATCATGGCATACACTTTCCTTTCATGAGTCTGCTTGAGAACAATCATAGTCTTTTCTCTCTCAGCAACTGTCATTATCTCTTTTACGCTTTGGGTTGTGACACACGACAACCACCGTGACAATAAAGGAGTGTGACATTCTCTTCCTATTTAGGCAGGTTAGGATTTTGTTGTTGTTGCTGATAAATGGGTAGAACACATATGGACTAAAGCCTCTCTCTTCAGGCTATGCTTGGCTCAGCAGCACCGACATATTTAGAGGCTTGTTAGGAATGCAGAATCCCAGGCCTCGTTTCAGACACACAGAATTAGAATCTGTGTCTTAACAAGGTACGAGGTGGCTCATTTGCATATTAAAGATTAGGAAATGATGGACTAGATCTTCCTAAGATTACATTCAGTTTTTCAATGTATATATTATAAAATTTGAGTGTAGTCTGTGAAACTGGAAACATTACAGAAGTTTCTTCTGTTACAATCATGAAGTGTCACAGAATTGAATGGTCAAGCAGAAGACAAAGGATCCAAACAGATAGAATCATGGGTGATACTTCTATCTATTACCATGTAGGATTTAAGACTGCTCTACCTAATGAATTGAGCAGGCAGGGTTCATCAAGTGTTTTCATAAGTCAGCTTTAACCTGTACTTCTATTGTCTGTTTGTCTTTGCTCATTGAGGTTAGATTTCCATGACTCTGAAAATAAAAGCTTTGCAGTTCTATCAGTCTCAGGAACTCTTAGTAAGGTCATAAAATATGGTCTAAATTTAGAAATTAAAACATTCAGATTCTTCATTCAGAAACATACTTTCATTCCCATCTCATAATTAACTTGGCCTCAGAGTGCACCCTGGAGAAGACACATATGGCATTTTCTTTCCTCTTCTGGGCTTACCTCTTTTCGCTTGATAGCTGCTGACTCCCTAAAGTGCTTGGCAGTGGAAAGAGGTGACCAGGAGGAGGACAAGTGAAGAAAATAGAAGAGTATTGTTTCACTGGTACAACCTGAAGCTGGTTTTTGAGACTTCACATTTACCAAACTCCTTCTAGGCTGAGGTCTTTTAGGTGCCCTTTTGGATAGGACCTATTTCATATGGTATTGAAAACTCTGTCTCTATAAAACATGGCAACAAAATTGATTTTTGGCCTTTCAACCTTCTCAACCTTGAAAAAGCCAGATAGGCATTCTACCCTTATATTTAACAGGAAAACTCTAACACAAGTTCACTGTAAATGATCCACTTGTTGAAGGCATCACTCAAGTTCTTTGAAAGGCTCTGGGAAGCCCCTTTTTATACTCAGTTTCAGAATGGCAAGGCTCATAGCATACTGCTATCCTTTCTAGGGAGTTCCTTTCTAAAATTCCTTCCCCAATCATCATGCTTGGCATAAACCTCAAGTTAAATGAAAAGATAATGGCCAGATTTTTATTTATTTATTTATTTATTTATTTATTTATTTATTTATTTATTTATTTTGGTGTTGGTTATCGAACTTGGGTCCTTGTACTTGCAAGGCAGGTGGCAAAACCACTAAGCTAATTCCCATGCCCTAGAAAACCAATTTTTAATTTATGTCCCCTGGTCTAGTACTTGTTTCAGGAATGTCAAATCTATTGAATCTTCATGCTCCATTGAACTATCCAATTTTAAAGGATATATATCCTTGACATGTCTGGTATATAGCTGTGATACCATAAGAGGAGACTATTTTCTGATATAGTGCAGGTAACCCTTGACAAATTCAGTCCTCTGGTGGATGACTCAAAGAATTCCTAATGGTAGGAGTGCTGAGGGGTTTCTAATAGGAAAGAAGAAATCAGGAAGGATGAGCTTGCTGAATATAAACAATAGATATTTGGAAGAAAGTATGAATTTTGATTACAGTCTTTCACATGAATGTTAGTTTCATCTAAGACATCTGACTCCTACATAATGCAATAAATAAAAGTAAAAGAAAAATTCCATAAAAAGCCATCCTCAGTGTGAACTAAAAAACTCTATGTTAGAAGTTTTTCCAACAATGTGTGACCCAGAGGAGGATGCACGTCCATCATTCTGGTATAGAGAAAGAGTTAGGAAAGAAGCCAAGCAAAAAGAACACAAAGAATAAAACAAAACAAACCAACAACTCAATGCTGAGGAGTGGAAATAAAAGAACATTGAAAGGGCTCATGGAATAGGTTAATGCCTGTACCCACAGAGAGACTTAGACTTCCCTGCATGCACAATAGTGTGTCAAGACTATGGTGCCTCTGAGTACTATGGCCACCACACACATGGACTTGTTCATGAACCCATGGGGCCCTCCCATGCACAGCTAGAGGTGTGGTGAGCAGGAGAGACGTTGGTGCAGACAAAGTTCTGTGGGATCAGTTGTGAATTCACAAAATTTCACTGCAAATGTTTGAGTGTTCTTATTTAAGCCACAAAAAATTAAAGGGTTTTTTTTAATAAGGAGAAAGTTCAAAATGCAAAGGTTGATCTCCTCAATAGCTGAGTGGAATCATGGACATTGACAAGAAACTTGCCAAAATCAGATTCAAAGCCTTTAAGAGAAGGGTCAGACTTGCCCACTCAGTCATAAAACCTCATGAAAGAATGAGCCTGCAAATGTACTCTTTTTTCTCTTTTTTCCTCTCATTCTGAGTGTAGGAAGCACTGCAGCAATTATATAAGTCAGAAACCACTGACATAAGTTTAGAGGAACACGTAGGAGCTAAGTTTAACCTTCCCATCATCCAGAAATGGTTACAACCATTTCAGTGGAATTAGCATTGATACAATGCACCTTCACAATTTCTGTTAACAACCAACTACTCTTCCTTTTACTGTGACGATATTCCTTATTTTTTCCATCAACGCCATTTCTGAATTTTCACATTTTGTCCTGCCGATTTTCAAAAATTCTCCATCTTCTTCCATTCTTTGCATTTCCTTTCTCACTTCATTCACTTTGCAAAAATAAAAAAGAAGGAAAATTTATGGGGAAAAAGAATCCACCAGTGTCCCAAAACTAGTTTCCAAACATATTTTTAAAATGCCTTTTATTTATTTTCTTTTGAATACACGTATTTCTGAGCTCTTGATTGGATGGAGACACATATTGTGTTAATATTTTACTGTGCTCAATTTAATGTCTCCAAATCTGAATATTTATTTTGTCCTGCCGATTTTCAAAAATTCTCCATCTTCTTCCATTCTTTGCATTTCCTTTCTCACTTCATTCACTTTGCAAAAATAAAAAAGAAGGAAAATTTATGGGGAAAAAGAATCCACCAGTGTCCCAAAACTATTTTCCAAACATATTTTTAAAATGCCTTTTATTTATTTTCTTTTGGATACACGTATTTCTGAGCTCTTGATTGGATGGAGACACAATATTGTGTTAATATTTTACTGTGCTCAATTTAATGTCTCCAAATCTGAATATGTGGTTGTGACTTGCCTTCTATTTCTCTGCAGATCCATTCTTCTGTGAAGAGTATTCAGCAGTATTGCAAGAATTTTAAAGGCGCCTGAGAGGACTCAGATCTTCACCATCCTTGGTTTTGTTGCATCATATATTTTCAGAGTTAAAATAAAAATCATAGTTTTCTGTTTTTGTGCATAAGGCATGGGTGTGTACTGAGTAGAAACTTTAGATGGTCAGAATATTGTAGCTAAAAATGTCATTGGACAGAGCTTCAAAGAACCCAAATAAATGGTTTGTGCATAAATACAAGAACCCTAGTGTCACAGCTAGATCAGCAGATGCACTGTCATTCTGGGCAGGAGGGTGAAGTTCAAAACTAGTGGGAGCTTCAACCTCAGGACTGAGTCCCTGGGCCTTACCAGTGGGGTTAGACAATTCTACTTCAAAGCGCAACTCTGTGGCTTCTCTAGCCTTTGGATTCCTCATTGCTCGTTATCTGATTTCTTTCTCATAATCAACCTTTCATAAAGGTGGAGTATTCCTTATCCAAAATGTTTGAGATCAGAAGTGTTTCATACTTTGGATTTGGGGGTCTTGGGGAGAATGTTTATATACACACAATGAGATATCTTGGAGATGTGACCCAAGTCTAAAGATGAAATCCATTTATGATTCATATACACCATATACACATAAGCTGGAAATGACCTGTCATATGAGGTTAAATATGAAATTTCCCACTTTTGCCATCATGCTGGTGCTCAAATGGTTTGGATTTTGGCGCATTTTGGATTCATAATTTTGGGGTAAGGGATGTCAACCAAAGAAGCAATCCTGATATTAATAGATTAGGAGAGAGAAAAGTGAGACTCAGAGAGGTTGCCTATCTGCCCATGTTCTCGGCAGTTATCCCACACTGCCTTCCAGTGATTCAACAGCTAACAGGGTATTCAGCAGTGTAAATAAATCTAGCGATGTAAGGTGAAATTTCAGCTTGTATCTCAATATAAAATGGTATGTACAGTTAATGAGCTTATTGACACAGATTCAATAAAACTCAATTCAGGTTCCTAAATACATATCTGAAGAAGAAGAAAAGATCCTTAGAGTTATAATTTCAGTTTTTAATCTCTTTTTTGTATTCAATGACATTTTTCTGATTATGGAAGCAAAAAATGCTTAGTTGACAAATCTAGGTAAGTGAAGAAATTTATTGAGGAGAATAGAAAATTGTAGTTATGTAATTCTGTCAACTGTACAGATCTATTTTTAACATTGTGTTTGGTTGTCTTATTTCAACATGCATTATATGTGATTAAAAGTGTCTGGTTGTATGTACATAGATATTGTAAAGGCATTTGTCCAATATCACACAGAAGGAAGTGGTAAAGTCAAGATTCAAATCCTGGTCTACTTAATACAGATTTTTTTTGAAAAGAAATGCACACAGTTGTGTTTTGGGTCTCAATGTCCCCGCAAAGCCTCAGGCAGTTATAGGTGGGTAAGTCTAGAGTGCGTGATGTTAGGATTAAGGGTGTGCAATTACTAAACCACTGCACATGATGATCGGTTTGGCACTGCCCTAATGCCAGTAGTCTGAATAGGATAAAGGGGCAGAAAGACACTGTTAGGGGCCCTTGTTGTTTTTGATATGTTGTTGCATGTTGTTTCTCCTGTTACATGTTTGCCATCTACACTGTCTTGGAGCCACCTATGGACTGGAACTTCTACAAATTGTTAGTCAAATCAACCCCTGCCCCTCTAGGTGAAGTGCCCAGTATTTTGTCTCAACAACAAGAGAAAAGTAACTAACCAACATGCATATCTAACAGTTGGCATATGTAACACAGATAATCAAGATTTTACTGAAATACTATTGCTAGTAATTTATATTACACATCCAGTCTTTGAAGAACATTTTTACATTTGCATTAAGTTTTATAACCCTGTCAGAAATTATGTACACTCTATTTAAGTTGTTTGTACTGCTCTTCCCAGATCCTTTATGTCCATAATTCCCCCTTCTTCATTTGTGTCTTAATTTGCTAGAGAATATATTCAAATAGTTGTTTCAGGAACAATTTTCAGTAAGTACTTGGATGCTATATTGTCTGATCCTCTCAGATGGCTGAAATATTGGGTTCTTGCTCATAGAAAAAGAAGCTTAATTGTATACTCTAGGGGTAATACTGGATCTGTTCTCATCTTTCACTCAAAATTTCTCTACCATGTTCTTCTAAACTCTATATTAAAATATTAAATCTGTGCTCTGCAAAACTCATTTTCTGTTATATGCATTGTGTCACTGAAAGCCAACACTAATTTTAATCACAAAATCATGACTTTCATATCGTACAGATTTTCTAATCCAAAGTCTTTTCTCTTTATGTTTTAAACATGCATGTTATTTGGCACAATATCCTTTATATGTACATGAGAATACAAGATAGAATGTTTTAAAATTTCCTTGCAGTAAATCTATTTAAAGGAAAGGTAGATATGGTACTCACAGGATTAGTACTTTCTCTTGAACTGTGGTACAGCCTCAAAATCGCGGTGATTTCTTCCTACTTGCACAGGGCAATGCCTGCACCCGAGATTAATTTCAATGCGTTTGGAACTGAGATTGATGTGGACTCATCCTTTTCTTTCACTTTAAAATGAAGTAGATAAAAACTGAGATTTATTGAAGATTTCTTTAGCTAATTTGGTATTTTGTAGGTAGGGAGTGATCAAAAGTGAGCCTGAGTCCTAACAATGGGCAACCACGACAGCTAACTTTGCCTCTAGTCCAAAATGTTCTGTCTTTTAGATGAGCACTGCAAATGAACTCAGTGACACCTTTCCTAAAAGCTCGCAGTCCAGAAGGTGTGCTGAAGCTTCCAGGAGACTCACATTTTCCCTCTACTGGCCAGCTCTTCCCTCTGCTCTGGCCCCTCCTCTCTGATTTGTGTACTTGTTAGTCATGTTGTGGAAGATCTCCTCTCCATGCTTTCTATTACTCTTTCATTACAGGGTAATTAAACAATGCTCAACTCACTGTCTTGCTCAGAAGTTCAGGAATATGGTAAGTACATTTAAAAATTGTAAAGTATGACTTTGGAGTGGGTTACTCTGGATCTACGTTTGGGATCAAGGTGACTTTTGGGAAATGATCTCACTTTTCTAATTCTCCATTTTACCACCTGTAAATTGGGGGAAACTCTTCTGTATTGGGATGGAGACATTAGTCCCTAGCAACAGTGGGATGGTTTCCTGGTGAGGGGAAGCCTTTCAGCACAGGCCAGTCACTCACCACTCCTAATCAAAATCCACCCTCTTCCTTAGGGAGAAGTACTGTGAATGACACTTTTGTATTTTTCACTATTTTTAGCAAATACTTGTTCTTAATGTGGTCAGAATAAATACTTGGAAAATAATGTGGTGAACCTAATTTTAGAGTTTCAGTGAATAATCTCCTAATGTAGTTTCTTGTGTCCTATTTTAATTACCCTCCCCATGGATGTACTTTAGTAGGGAAATAATAAAAGAAATAACACCATGGGGAACAACTACCCTAGTGAGAAGGACTAAAGAATATTCTTCATCGTAAACACAGTGTGAAGAACATGTGGTCCTGCATGTCACTCAGTCACCTCTTCTATATAGGTACCTTATTTCTTGTGAGATAGTAGCAGAGTTATCCTGCTGTTATGGCTTGTGTTTAGATGTCCCCCTAAAGCCTCATGCAGTTATGGGTGGCTTTTTCAGATGTGGCTAAATCTAGAGTGTGCGATGCTGGGGTTAAAGATGTGTGATTACTAAGCCAATACCCTAATTGTCTTGGCACCACCTAATTTCAGTAGTTTGGATAAGATAAAAGGGGCCAAAAGACCCTGTTAAGTTTCCCTTGTAGCATTTGCTGTCTTCTACCACCATGAACTGTTATCCCTCTGCCATGTGCCACCCTGCCTTGGACCCAGCCAATTATTAACTGAAAATTCTACAAACTGTGAGCTAAATAAACCTTTTACCCCTTTAACTTTGGGTGTTGGGTATTTTGTCTTAGCAACTAGAAAAGTAACTAAAACACCTGTCCTGAACATTCCTACTAATCCCTGCCTTAGCAGCCTTGCAGTGGGTAGTAGGAGTAGGAAAAGGTGGATTTAATGAAAATAATTCTGTCACTGAACAGTGTTCTGTTGCCTTTGTGCTGTATCCTGTCAGTACTCAACCATATGGTGTTATAAACACCCCCTAAAATGTGATTTTTTTTAAAGCTACTTTGCAGTTATAATGGGTAATTGTGATCTGCTTCACAGCTAGGAAGGAATGAAAGTGGCTTCTATGATATCACCCAACTTCAAAATGCATTAGAGGAACAGGAGGGAGGAAGGAAGGAAGCTGATCACTACTCCCATCGCTCTATAAATCACAGTGGTTACCTCTAATAGTTTAAGTCAGAAGGGAGCACTAGGGCGGTTGCTTCTAGTCATTATTAGTCCATCAGACTCTGAGCTTTGCTTTTACAACTGTCCCTCTCCGTGGCTCCTTATTCCACCTTTAAAGATGAGTCTCTGTGTCTAGACTTCAGGGCATTTTAACTTCCTTCCAACCACAAAACTCATCTGCAGCCACAACTGGGGATAGTAGAGGCTCCCTCCGGTGGGCACTCCCACCCTGTCAATTAGGTAGGAAGTAGTTGGTCCTAGCAGGAGCAATTTGAGTTTGATTAACTGATACTCTACATTTAACAACAACAAAAACAAAAACATTAAGAGAAACTGTCGTATTTGGCTGGGTTATCTAGATGCTTACACATTCTGGGAGATATTTCTCTATCTCTGTAGTAGTTAAAGGGCTGCCTAATCAGAACATTCCAATTGAGTTTGGGGTCTAGAAGAATATATTATCTAATGTTTGTAGACTGTCGACAGAAGCCAGACTACATCTGCCCATTCCTATCCCTAGAATCTGAGATAGGAGGCTACCCTCACTCCTTGCTACTTGCCCCAAGTCTGACCTCAGGTTCCTCATCTTTCAAATGAAGGAAATGGGCCAGATGTCTTTTAGGGCCTTTTCAACTTTGACATTTAGTGATTTGATGATGTACAGATTTGCTTAAACATTAGCTTTCATACTCCCTTGCCACCTTTCTAGTGAGCAAGACCAAGTTAATGTAAGTCTCAGACATAATTACAGAATCCCCTTTCACTGATATGTTTGAGAGGAAGTTCTAACAAAGCAAAGGACCTTTACTCTCGGACCTAGATTTGGCAGCCAGTCCATATTCTGCTTTCAATCAGCTAAATAACAATGGTACACTTTCATAAAACTTTTGAAATGGTTTCCTCATTTGCAATGTGAGAGCCAGTTTGTTGCAAAGATTAGAATCCATGTAAGAAGAGTGCTTGGAACATAGTGCATTCTTGAATTTACAAACTGGAGTCTGATCTGTTCCTCTCACTGGGTGACTTCCACATCTTCCTCCTTGATTCTTCCCATTCTGTGAGGGGAACAAGAGACAGGAACTGAGGGCCAAGGCTGGTTCCCAAATTTTCAGATCATCGCTGAGCCCTAAAACACTTCTCCTACAAAATATATTCTGTTTATTTGACACATTTCACTCTCATTTCCTCAATTTGAGTTCTCTTACAGTTTTAGTTTCTCAAACAGTTTGTTCTGTGACAAAAAGTTTGCAAAAAATACAGGGATAATTGCTAAAGTTTTGCTCTTTTTGACAGTAATTCAATGCCTTTAACAAAATTTATAATCCTTTGTACCTAAATGTTTATATGTGTTGTTAAACCATAATATAAAAGTATATAAACATTTTCACATGTTCTACCAGATCAAATATGGTTCGTATGACAATAATTAGAACCACCAACCTAACATATTGTGAAAAATACCACATATGCATTTAATTATAGTTTCTGATTTTCAAGCATGCATTCGGAGAAAGAAGGAAGTGGCTTTCTATTTAACTTCTTCACTGCTAACAGAACATGCATGTGTTTTGGCAAGTTTCCTAGGGAACATCTGCCTAAAAGGAAACATTGGGGAGTTAATGGACATCTACCAAGCCTCGGCAACTGCTGTATGGCCCATGCTGTCTCCATTAAACTTCTTAACTGTATCTCCTTTAAGCAGAGTCACAAAACATACTATTGATTCAGCTCTTTGAATAATAATTTTAAAAAAAAGATCCCAAGCAAAACTTAAACTGGTTTATTTATAGGATAGCTTTATTAAGCTGGTAAATAATTTTATCTCTTTCTTTGAAAGAACTGTTTGTAGAAAATGCCAGTGCTAGGGTAGGGAGTAGACTTATGAGAAGGAGTTTGTAAATAGTTTGCAAATCTGTTTCCAATGGCTCATACTAAAGGAATGAATGGAAAAACACTCCTTAGAATTGGGTGGGGAAGAGAGGGCTATGGATGGATGGAGAATAAAACAAACTAGCATTCTGATATTGCCTCTGTTCTGGTTGGAGGGAGCATGATGAAGGATTTGGAAAAAAAAATAAGGAGCTCAACAATTGAGTGGAGTTGGCTGCACAGATATAAATAGAATAAATTAAGTATTCCCTTTCTCAACAAGGTTTGACAAGGAATGCATTAATGGGTGCCACATGAAGAAGATTCATGAAGCAGTAGATTGAATTGTTCTGGTTTTAGGAAAGTTAGCGAGAATGATAAAAGTTGAACTCAGCGTCTTGTGCTAAATCCAAATGGAAAAAAAAAAACTTCAAATATAAATTTTTCTTCACTTCTTTAGTATTAGGCCTACAAAAAGACACTGAGTACTATTGGGATGAGTAAAGGATCAGACATAAATCTTCCAGACAAAACAATGGACATCTAGTTAAATTTGTGTCTGAGATAAACAATGAGTAATTTTCTGTTTTCTAAAATAGCCAACCCTAATCACACAGTCATGCTAAATAAAGAAAAGCCATAAGGCAAAATCAGATAGTCAAGCCTAAAATGGGGTTGGTGAAAAAGGGAAGCTACAGTGAGATATCACTGTAGATGGATGAAAACAGGAAAATACAAACTCTAAGGAAAGCACGAAGTGATATGGAGACTGGAGACGATGGGAAAAAAAAATGTCATCAACAGGAAGAATTGCATGGACAGAGGAAAAAAAATCAGAATAGAATGGAAGTGATAACCCAGTAATTTAGGTAAGACACTTGCTAAAACAACTTGGCCGCAGCAATCGTTTTAACTGAGTGGGTGACTTGCCCATTAGAATCTTATTTCTTCACAGGTCTGGGGCTATAATTTCCAATCCAGGTAGTGGCAAAGTTGATTTCTTCTTAAGCTTTTCTCCATGGCTTGCAGGTGTCATCTTCTGACATCTTTCTCTGATGTTTCTTTTTGGGAATGTCTTTGTCGTAATCCCTTCTTATCAGATCACCAGTCATGCTAGAGAGAAGCCGACCCTAATGACATTATTTTACCTCAGTAACCTCTGGAAATGTCCTATCTCTATCAGAGTCATATTCTGAGGTTCTAGAGACCAGGACTTCAAAATACAACTTTGCAGAGACAAAATTTAGCCAATGATGTGATTTTATGCTTCTTCTGATGAATCCAAATTTAAATTAATTCAGTTCAGTTTTGCAAACATTTATAAATACTTAAGGGTAATTTCTGTTTCAGGTATGGGGAAACCAAAATTAATGGAACATGATTCCTACCTCCAAAAGCACCATGTAGTAGAAGACTAGATATATATGTACAAGAATATTGGCTTACAGACAATAGATCTAGGTCAATTCCAGGACATCCACTTGTAAGTGAGTTTGAACAGTTTTCTCATCTGTTACAGAGGAACGATTATATCCATTTGATAGACCAGTCCTGAGGATGATTTATATTCACATCAAGCCCAGTTTCTGGTGAGTATAGGTAGCTTTTACTATTTTTTTTTAAAGTACTTCAGAAAACATATAAGGAGATGTTAGCTGTTACAATAGAATTGTGAAAACTTCATTAGAGTTGAGGCCTAAAAGACCATGACAGTTTGTCAGAATAAGAGGCTTTATCATCATAACATACATAAGAAACAGCATATTTCAAAGTGCCTGGAAGAGGGCACTCTGATGTGAATGGCAGATAGATAATAAGACCAGAAAAGAAAGTCAGTGCTACATTACAAAGGGCCTTGAGCACCCTGGAATATAACTGAAGATTCTGCTACCGGCAAAGGAAAACATTGGTGTCGGGGCAATTTCATTTGTTATTTTCGTTGTGATTGGTGGCTTATTTTTATTTTTTTCCACAAACTAGCTACTTTTCACAGGTACTATTTGATAGTACCTAGCCATAAGAGAAATGAGAAAAGAACTAATAAAAAGAACAACTCCTGTCCATGGCAGATTCTGGCAAACCGCATACACCAGAATTAGATCTGTCCCTTTCCGAGAATTGATGGGTAAAAGGGTTGCTTCTGTTTAAACAATGGCAAAACAAAATATCTCAGCCTCTGCCTTTTTTGATTCCTCACACTTAGTACATAATGACACTCAAGTTTCATATCTTCTAAAAGCAAACATTTCCTTTGATTTTCTACCTTCTCTTTGGCCATATTTTCACTTTCTTGTTTGTTCTTCTTACCAATGTTTTTGATATTGTTAGGGTCACTATTTATATTTTATCATCAAGTTGTATGTAATTATTGCTGCTGAAATACAAAACCTAAGTTAAAAAAGAAAGGAAGGAAAAAGGGAAGAAAAGAAAGGACAACTCCTTCCACATGCTAAAGAATAATTTAGTCCCTGGCATGGATACACAAACATATTTTCACAGTCTCCAACAATATATTTTGCTTGTGATGTGCTGTTTTAAAAATACATTTTTATTAGAGAAAATTATACAGCTAAGTGATACGGGCACCTATCAAGCAATAAAATACCCAGAAGCCTCCCTCTTCCCTGGGTAACTGATGTGACAGTATTTATCTATTCTTTTCCAAATGGCTTTCTCTGTTCTACATTATGTTTGTGAGATTCATCCATGCTGCTATAAATAGCAATGGTATATTCATTTTTCATTGCTGTATAATACGTTACCATACGAATCCACCATTATTCATTCTTCTGCTCATAAACATTTGGATTTCTTTTTTTATTTTGGGCTATTATGAATATCCCTGCTAAGGGTATTAATGTGTATGTATTTTGGAGCAAATGCATATACATTTCTATTTGGTAAATATTCAGGTAAGAAATTACTGGGGTAGAAAGTAGTCAAATGGTTTTCAGTGCTGAATATGCTAATATACTTGGCCTGTTACTTTACAGAATATTCCAGTGCTTTATATCTTCACAAATATTTGATAGCATCAGTCTTTACAATTTGAACCATTATGGTGTGTAATGGCAGTTCACACTGCTTTTTTATTTTCATTTCTTTGAATTTAAATGAGATTCAGCACCTTTTCATCCATTTACTGGCTAATTAGATATTTCCTTTTGTGAAGTGTAAGTCCTATCCATTTATCCTGTTAATTTCTCCACCTTTTTGTTATGATTTGTAGTTGTGCCTTATATATTCTGGATAAAAGAAAAAGAGCTCTGTTCCTTACATGCTTGCTTTTAAAAAGAATTCTCAGATGTTGACAAATAAACTTTTAATTTAAATTGACTTTTATCAGTTATTTCTTTTATATACAGTGATTAGGGTTTGTGAAGTTTTTACCTTTGCCAAATTAGCAAAAGTACCTTGTTGGGTCATCTCTTGGAAGCTTTATTGTTCTGTCTTTAACATTAACCTATACAACTTCTAGAAGTGATTATTTTCTATGTTAAGGTAGGGACCAAGTTTTATTTTGTATTTTCATATTTATATCCAAATGACCCAGTACCACTTATTGAAAAGTCCATCTATTAATTTCTTGGAAGCATTCGAGGACTACTGGTATAACTCCAGTGGCTAGATATGTGTGCATCTTTTTCTGGATCCTCGTTGTCTTTCTACAAATCCAAATGTACATGGAACATTTATGCTTAGTTTTAATTCAGTAAAAGTAGAAATTTACTTCTTCTGTCATACTACACATAGTTAGTGGCTACCAAGGAAGCACAGAGAAAAATATCCCTATTGTCTAGAAAGTTCTACTGGGTAGTATCACTCTGAGGCCAATTCTGTCACTTTTCATAGCTGTTTTCACTATCTGGCATGCTCTTGTACAGGACCCTGCTTGGTTCATGGTTGAGTGTCAAGCCCAGAGCAGTTTGCTAACTCTTAATGAGTAAAAGATGCCGTGAATGAAATGAGTCCTACTATGTTCCTGAAGCCTGGAGCTGCCTGACAAACCCATTACATTCATCCTTAGTGAGTATCTCTAGGATTCAGAGCAGAGAATTCTACTTTGTCAATTTGGAACCTTTGGTGTGGCCTATATCTAATCCTTATAGCAGTTCTTGATAAAGGCATTATTATTCCTGAACACATGCATGATACTGATAAAAGTTCACTGTGTTGAGTGTACTCTGTATTGTATACTGTTCCAAAGCATACTTTCTATTACATACTGCTCCAAAATTACATTCATCAACTCATTTAAAATCCATCAAACTTATGAAGCAGGTACTATCAGTCCCCACTTTATGAATCCTTTAGTTAGTTTATGAACCTAAAGGCTAAAAATATTCTGGGACATTCCCAACATCAAATCATCAAACAAAAAGGGTACCTGGATTTGAAACCAGGTGTGTGCTCTAAATCCTGGGCCCTTAACAGCTGGAATCGTTGCCTCCAAAGACAACCATGGTAGTCTTCAACAAATCTTTTTTATTTATCCATTAAAAACTAGAATCACTGCTAAGTGCCATGTGGTGTCTTTGGCTCTATTTACTAATGCTCTTTATAACCTCTGTTCTCTCTATAGCGTGCAGACCATAACTGTGGTTGAGTGCTGACCTCAGTGCCAACAGGGCATACATTACTTAGCTATGCAAACTGTCTTAGCCTGGTTTCCCAAGAAGTAGAAGGAAATTTGGTACATCAGAGAAAGACCATGAGGGAAGCAGAGTAGGGAAGGGGTAAGATTTAAACAGGAATGCTGTCCCAGCTGGTGTCCAGTTGCAGGGGCAGGGATTGTCCACAGTCAAGGGAACTGGCCCTATCTTAGGATACTCAGTTATGACAGTGGGCCTCCTTGGCATGTGTGCATGCCCATGTGCAACCTTCAAGAAGGATACTCCTATTTAATACATATTAGAGTTCTGTAGGGAATGAGGCAATTATAAGCCACTGAGTGTTGGGGGTAGGCGGGAGAGCCAGTATAAAGGCATTTTGACTGGCCCAATCCACAGTACACACTCTCCATTAAAATCTTTCCATTTTATTCATTACTTGAGACAAGTGTGAATGCTAGACATGTTCATGTAGGTGACTAGTTTTGTGTGGGTTTCACAAAACACTTTTGGAGCCCAAATGATTGCTGCCAATTCTCTACTTCAGGAATACATGTATTGTTGCACACATTTAAAGACTACCAAATGGAATGAGATCAGACTGGAATAAGAAAACCGTATGAGCTATTTTAAATGGCAACAAGTAAATAAAAACATCTGGTAGATGATTAAGATCCACATCCTGAACTCTGGTGAAAAAAATGTGATGTACCTTTAAGGCTGAGAGAGCACATTAGCAGCTATTTCCCTGACTTTTGGTATCTAACAGGGAGCTCAAGAAATGTAGGCAGGAGGATGTGGAGTCATTTGGGGAACTCAGTGGGATGAAAGGGCACTGAGCATGTCTCCTCCTGTTTTATTGATCTTTATGCTGTGTTCTGTTTATGCTCTTTAGAAGAGTAGTTATGAAAACCCAGATAGTACACTCATTGGTTGTGAATATGACACTGACATCTGCTTTCCTTGGCTTGATGCCTCTGGTAGGTACCGTCAGGAATGCTTTAGCCCACACCTTCTCTTTAGAAATAACAGGAGAGAAAAAGAAAGCTTCAAAGGCTTGAAACACCTGTGTAACCTCTTCTGTGCTGTAGAACTGATTCTGTAAATCTAGCCCTCTGCTCTCTGCCTCCCTTTGAAGATGCCAGGAAGGAGTGATCATACAAGGTCCTGTGGCCTGTGAAGTTCTTATCTCCTGCCTGGCTCTACTGAGGCATGGGGTGGAGGGTGTCTTTAATGCCTCTAAATGCAAAAGCGAGGAGCAGGAATGTTGAGTATCATTTTCCTGTCCTTCCTACAGCCTCACTTAAAAGGTCAAAGCAAATAAAATCTTTTGGTATCATTTTAGTAATGAATATTGCAGAACAAGTCCCACTGAGTCTTTATGACTTTATTCTCAGTTTTCCAAAATAGGATATTGTTTCAATTGCTTAAAACATAGAGGCAAACCATGTATGATGAATGCATTCTGTTTGAAATCAATTTTCTTCATCATTTTATTAGATTGAATGCTCTGACCTGGGGACTATTATTTTCCCATTGTGCTTCTGCCGAACTGCCCACTCTTGGAGCTTTGTGGCTGTGAGATTCTGATTAGTTTCATTGTTTTTCTCTTCTCCTTTCCTGGCTACAAGGACTTAACACTTTCCTCACCTTTGAGTGGCAGGGCAGCAAGCACCACAAGGAAGGTAGAATAAACAGGATGATTAAACAACCAGCATACAGCAAGGGGGCAATATTTCAATAGCAAATATTGCTACCCATATACCTCAACAGAATGTGCTAAAGTAAACAAAATGATAGCATAATTATAGTAGTTCCAATTATGTTAATTAGACTGCATGCACGCTTCATTGATAAGCAACTGTGCTGCAAAGAAACGCTGTTAAGCCTGCTACTTCAGCCTTTAGCAGCTTTGTGTCACATATGCTACTATATTCTGGGGTAACATTTACCTCTCACAATTTTTTCTTTATAATATTTTTGTTAAAAATAAATGAAAGAGCATAATGCCCCACATTTCTAGAGAAGTTAAAAGATTCCCAATTGAATTCTATGCCTGCTAAGTTCCTCAGTGTTTTGGTTCCCTATTTGAACCTCAAATGAAAAGCATTAACATGTTCCATTTGACTAATTAAAATCCAGTGTAAGAAAATGGATTTGCTTTCAGTCTACTCCAAATTGCCTCCTCTGCTTTGATATCACCCATAAAAAGAAAACCCTGGAGGGACAAGGCCAACAAAAGCTGTTGTTTATATAGCAGGTCACATTTTGGGGGAAATAAAAACTGGGGAACTCTTTGGTTGTTGGTGCCAATATTTTGGGAGGTCCGTGGAACACCTGACTATTTCTAAAAAGATCATGAATTACAAAGAAATAGATGCGATAAAAAGACAAATCATGATGAAATTGTAAATGCTTGAAAAGAAAAAATTACAATTCTCAGCTAATTAGAAGCATTTCTATTTTGAAACTGAGTAATAATGCAATCAATATAACAATGATATAAGTATGGAACAATTTAAAAATTTGATAAAATAAAAGTATATTAAACCCAAAGCCAACCAGGAAATTCGAGAAAGGCTCCATAATGCTTAAGTAGTTGAGATATCATCTAAGTAATGTTTTCATAAAAGTATAGTAAATAATTGTTTCAAGATGAAAAAAAAAAAAAAGAGTTGTGCTTCTCCCAAAAAAAAGATTGCCAGAAAATTAGCAATCTAAATAAAATGCTTACAAAATCAGAAATTAAAATGATAAATTGACTAGTATTAAGTAGTCAAAGCAACAGATAATTTTGCTTATTGAAAAGAAACCTCATCCAGTTGAACGCCGCTCCGCTTCCTCACTACATACAGATCCTTCTCTCCTTTTTAGGAGCTCATTTCACCAATTACTCATGTTTTCTCCTTTATTTCTGGTTTTCTGCCTGTTCTTTTGCCATAACTCTTTTCAAGCCTCTCTTCTCTGAAATGAGTTTTGCTTCTTTGTATTTTCCCTTCCCCTGCCTTCCTCCCTTCCTCCCTCTTTCCTTTCCTCTCTCTCTTTCTCTGCCAACCCCTTCACATTCTCTCCTTGCTGGAGCTCTTGAAAGAATGGGTCATGGTCACCTATTCTGCGTTCTTACCTTCACAATTAGTGCCAAGCAAAAACTGCAGTGAATTGGATTTTAAATAATCCAGCAGTCCTTGTCAGAGCAAGGCTAAGTTCTCTTGGGTTCAGTTTCAGCTATCGATACCATTTGTTTGAAACTTTAGAGTCGGTATCCTTAGAGTAAGCTTTCTGTATCTAGTCCTCACATGAAAATCTCAGTCTCAGTTTTTCCAGTGCTCCTGCAGTTTGTTTTCCCTCAGAGAACATACTGAGCAGAAGGAAAAAACCAAAAAAATAAAATCATACTAAGAATATTCAGACCAGGCCACAGTGGTCTGTAAAAATATCCAAGAATGAATGCCCTGTGGGGAGATATTTTTAAAACTGCAGAGCTGATTTTATGGTGACAAGAGAAACTAAGCACTGGTAAGTGACCATCTGTAATTACATGAAAGATTATTAGGAAGAAAGCTGCTGCCAGCTGCTCTTCTCTCTGCTCAGAGTAGAAAGATGAGATTAAATTATAGCTGGAGAGATTTTCTTAGATTTAAGGAAGAACACTTTAGATTGAGGGGGTGATTTTCTCTTAGGTAACTTATCAAGAGAGAGTAAAACCTTTGGTATAGAATTATAAAAAGTTTGAAAACCTTTTTCTTGGTTAGTTTAGAACGTTCTTATACATTGCATAGATATTTGCTTAAAATTTTACTGAATGATTCTGTTTATGAAATATATCTGAAATAGAGTAAATGTGGAGAAAATGAAAAGATGGAGTGTTTACTTTTTGTTAAATACTTTATGTGTCGAGAGCACAGTTACCTTTACTCTTTCTGGTCTCTGTATGAGAAACTCCTACATATTTTTAGGACAGTATTAGTTTGTAGTTCAAACCTCTCCAAGTAGAAGGAGTGAGTAAATGACCACTTTGATCCCCTGTAGATGTTAGTATTCTAATTTTTCTGTTTTCACAGTGAGGTAAGAGCATGACAGAAAAACCTATGTTCGTTGTCCTTCAAATTATCAAAGGACTGAGAAGACATGTGTTTTGACTCCATCATCTGCCATGGAAATGTGTACAGCACCATCAAGCTTGACGTATCTCAGAAACATAAGTCTTTGGGAATAACTTAATGGATAGACTTCTCTCTTTCAGAGACAGTATGAAAAGACAGGTAGAAACTTCTACATTTCCTTTTGGATTAGTGAGCAAAAGATTATATATAGCATCATATTAAAATAGCACAAGATCTATCTGGATGCCTTTCATCTAAAATACTGAACAATACAGAAATAACCAGAGAAGTTAGAAGGAAAAATCTTCTGCGAATAATCACCAAAGAAGTCACAGAGAAACTTGCTAATACTTGTGGATTTTACTCACAGAACTTACTGTCATGTAATTAACCCTGTCTATGGATTTTTCTTTTAGATATTAATATATCAAATTTAATTGATGGTTTCTATAAGCTCTGCAATGAATAGGAAGGAATCAAGAAATGAAAATACTTTGCCTACAAGAAGCAAAGCTTGGAAACAATTGTAAAGGGCCCTGAATTTCAACTGCAGATGTTTATTAAGGTCCTACTATCTCCCAGGTGCAGCAAGATAAAAAAAACAATGTTACTAACAAACTTGATTCTTATCCTTTTGAAATTTAGAGTTAAGAACAAGAGGCATATTCTAAAGTAAATACTATACATTTTTCCATAATATGATAAATAGTGGTAAAGAAATTTATGGGTCCTATGAGTTTAAAATATGTTTTTAGAAAACCATTTTCAGGAAATTGTTTTATCTGAGATTTGAAGGCTGTATAGAAAATAATATTTTGTAAAATAGGTATGTAGACAGAAGTCATGAATATATTTTATATAGATGATATAGTTTGTGCCAAAATCCTGAGGTAGAAAGATACTAAAGAAATGAAAAGACCTCTTATAAGATTAGTTAGATACAATGAGCAGAAGAAGTAGACTAGGGCTATGTTATGCAGAGAATTAAGTGGCTAATCGATGTAGGGTAAGGTAGATTCTGTTTATAATTTAACACAAGAAAACCACTGAACCATTCTCCACATGGGAGTGAGATAACGAAAGGTGTGTTTTTAAAAACATTACTCTGGCCACAGTATGAAAGATGGATTGGTGTGGAGTCCTACCGACTGAGGAAATCAGCAAGAAGCTCTTTACAATAGTACATTTGAATATGATAGGCTGCTGACTAGAATACTCATAGAGGAAAGGACAGAAGTGAAAAATTCCTAAAGGAAATGGATATGCTTTGCCACCATAGTGCTAAGTAAAATAAATTAGACTCAGAGTGTTAAATATCTCATGGTGTCTCATACGTGAATAATATAAAGAGCAAAATAAAAGACAGATGATAGGAGACAGACAGACTTTGTGGCAATGGGAAGGGATTCTGAGAATGGGAGAAGATGGGAGAGAGTGCTTGGAAGAGGAAGTAAAAAGGATCAAGATTCAATGTGTTTATGTACCAATTTTCCAAAATGAATGTATTTATTATGTACTCCAAACATGTACAAATAAAGAAATATAAAGAAAGCATTTGAAAAGTAAATATCTAACAGTCAGATAAAAGGACTATAGAAGCATTCACAAAATTATGAACAGGGATTTTTAGGTTCACATTAATAGATTATGTTTAATGAGAAGAGAGATTTTATAAATTTATGACACAAACTCTACTTTTGAAGAAATTAACTAAGGAAATGGAATATATATTTAGAGGTCATGAATGATAAATGAAAATTCATGGTAAAAGAAAAATGACTATTCAGCTAGAGAATATAAAGGACTTTATCTTTAGAAGAAACAATTTTGAGATTGTCCGGGGATGCATCCCATGGATGTTAGCACTGGGTTCCTGTTTTGAAAATTTCAAAAGTGACTTCTAAGAATCATCCAAAGTCTTAGATAATGGCACAGAAGAATCTTGTTTTAGGTCAGGGACCTAGACTTTCTCTATAAAGTTATATAGTAAATATTGTAGAATTTAGGGAGTCACCCGTGGTCTTGGTCACACCTTCAGGGTTTCTGGAATTAAGTATAAACATCCATAGAAAAATGTAAATGGATGGGCTTGGCTGTGATTCAATAAAATTTCATGTATAAAAGCAGTCAGCAGGCTAAATTTGAACACAGGTCATCCTTTGCCCATCTGTTATGGATGATGAACACGATGATTAATCACATAGACGATATAGCAATGGATCGTGAAAAACAAGTTCAAATTTTGTTTAGCGTTTTCTGCTAAGTCATCATTGAAATTTAAAATATTTGAAAAATCTGGTGAAATTTACTGAAGTTAACTTTGTGCTTCAGGCCTTACCTGAAATTTTTAGAGACCTAAAGCAAGCACTAATTAATTACCTTATTTTTCTGGCAACAAAGGATAAATGAAATTTTGATGGTAATATGGTTAACTCCGCACTAGAAAAGTCAGTTTCAAGGTTTGTATTCATCTTTTTGTAAAAACTGAAACAACAAATATATGCCACATATGCCACAGTATCTCAATCTGACTTCACCCTGCTCAGAAGTGACGTTTTCCTCATCAACTATAACTGTACAAAGAAGATATTCCTTACAGAACCTCTGACAACCTCCATAAATCTTTTCCTTTGGGCACTAAATATTCAAGTAAATTAAATATGGAGAGTATTTGTGCACATGCCATACTGACTCTGGCTAGAATATTCTTTCATTGAAAACAATTTAACAGTTCTACAGAATTAATATGAAAAAATAAAGTTAAAAAGTTTTTAGAAAACATCTCCTTCTATAGTAATTTTTGAAACCCTCAACCTTTATTGCATAAAGTTTAATACACATATATAATCACACATGTCCAAACAAGATATTCAAGCAATTTTTTTGATGACTGGCTCATAAGCTACGGACTTTTGTTGCATGAAAACATAGTTTTATTTTGTATAAAGATATTTTCTATAAATTATATGAATTTTCTCATTCAATATTGAACTTTGTTATGTGTAAACACTTTAAAATTTTTAAAATTCCATAAAGATATATATACTAAAAACACAAAATATATATATCAGAGAGCTACTTTGCAAAAAAAAAGAAAAGCTTTGTTTTGTAGCCCAAGAGATCAATTTTTACTTCATTTATTTATTTTTTTGTGTTGGGGATCAAGACTAGGAGTTCATGCATACAAAACACTTTACCACTGAGCTGCATCTTTAGCTTAAAACTAAAAATTTTTAAAATTTCTTTTGAAAATCATGATTCTCTTAGACATCATACTCAGATCAATGGGCTTTCGTAGCAACTTATCTCCGGAAGAGCAGGTACAGAAACATTCTTATTTGCGATTGCTGAAGTAACAAGTACTTTCCTTTTCTGTACAATTTTATGAAGCTATGAAATCCTCGTTAGATCGTAGGTCATAGGCATCTCTCTTAGAAACTAGTGGAACCAGCTAAGCAGAACAAGGCTTTTGATACCCCAGTGCTCCACAGTAACATGAAAACATAAAAAATTAAAAATATATAACTGTATGCACAGAAAAACTAGCAGATTAGTCACTTTCCCCTGATTGTCATTATTAAAATGCTGTGACACTTTTGACATGCCGCCACTTAATGTTGGACCTAATCTTTAACTCCCCAGTTTTTACTTCTTTTGTCCTAGCCAAGAAAGAAATGATTTCATTTTTATTAATTCAGTGGAAAGGCTAGGTTTACGCTATTAGATTATGTTTAGTGAGAAAAACATTTTTTTAAAATTTATGACACAAACTCTACTTTTGGAGAAATTAACTAAGGCAATGGAATATATATTTAGAGGTAATTGGTGAAAAATGAAAATCATGGTAAAACCAAAATGACTATTCAGCTAGAGAAGCAAAAGAAGAAACAATCATGAGATTGTCAGGGAATACATCATATGGATGTCAGAACTGGGTTTCTATTTTGAAAGATGGATGGATAAGATTAAGAAAGATAGTGTGGTGGGATTTTATGTGTGCTCCATAATAGAAAGCACGTTGAGTCTGGAACCAATGCAGACTTAGAGAACTGTAAAGAGACCATTCTGAACAGGGCAGATTTATTTGCAGATCAGTGAATGAGAGTAGGTTCAATGATCTTTCAGTAGAAGGATTGAGAAGTGTTCCAGCAACACAAAAGAATTAAGTAATGGACAGGAAGAGTCAATAAAATAGAGAACAAATAGCTAGGAAAAAAAATTTTAAATGGTGCCCCCAAATCGTAGAGAAAAGGTCCTTATAATTAAGATGGGCTCAGTAGCGTTGGCACTGATAGGAAAATAGAAAACTGACTTCCAAGTGCATAGGGCTAAATTAGGTTGGTGCACAGAGCAGTCTCAGTTGATTGCTGGGAATATACATCGGACTGAATTCAGTTTAGGACAGGTGCAGACGCAGTGAGTTTGAAATACAAATGCATATCTGAAGTTGAGTCTAAATAAAGATGGCTGGGTTGGCCTTGATTTACTTCCATCCCCTCTCAACACCACAGCGGAATGACAGGAGAGATTTAAAAGAATTACGGTGGTGCAGAAAGACAAGAAAGCACTCAAACCTGTCTTATTGAGGAGGAAAGTTATAGGGATTCGCGAATTATCACGGTTGACTAAAATTTTGAGTTTAAGTATGTTTATTAAAACTTTAATGATTATTTCTCTATAAAATTACATCTGCATCTATATACCTATTTCTATTGATGTAGATAATTGCCAGTAGCACGTAAAAGGCATTTGAGGCATGTGATACAAAGCAGGAGGGATAACTTGTACTAACGGAGTAAAACCATCACACAAATCAATCGTAGCATACTTCTGCGAAGAACTCAGAGCAGCCCTTCAGCAGCACCAACCTCAGCAGTAATGGATGCGGAGAGCAGGATACTGCTAAGGATTCACTGGAGTGAGTGCTACTTTGGAGACAGGCCACACACCTTCAAAGGAAATGCAACCCAGATAAGCAGATGGATCAACCCACTGCTTCTACTATTACTTCACCCCAAACAAAGATCAGCACTCAATGAAAACAAACACTACGAAAGAGAAAGAGAAAGCTAAAGATGAGCAGTCTGAAGGAGCAAAGATGTGCAGAAAAAAGCGCTGAAATTCTTAGGAACTTCAGGGAAATTTTTAAAGGCGCCGAACACGCAAAGTAACACGAGACTCCATAGAAAAGAAAGTGTCTCCACCAAATTTTTTTAAATTAGAAGGGTTAAACAAGTGAACGGACATTGCTGAAGGATGTGAAGTCAAGAAGATATTTCCTTATATGTGCATGTGTACCTATATATACATATCAATACAGAAAACAAAATATAAGAAAAAATATTTAGGAGGTATGGATCCTTTGTGTCTAATATTCATATACTAGGAGAGACATGGAGTGAGAAAAATAAGCATGTCTTTAGATTAAAAAGCCTCAAATAAATAAAATACATAGTTACATCTAAGGAATTAATAACAAAGATGCAAAGCTGAATTCAGTTGTGGCAGGTTCTGAGTATAATTGTGAAACAAACCATCATGAATTCATTGGTAAGACATTACCAATCATTTGTTAAGTCATCTATATTTGTTATGAAATTGCTTCAGATCAACTAGATGGGTCTACAGTCTCCAGTGTGCCTGTCGTAGGGCAGTGATGGATGATTTTCTCGGTGGCTTCTTCATTCATATTTGAGAGTTGATTCTGGCTGAAAATAGGGGCTTCAACCAAGGCTGTTGGCTGCAACTCCTCATGAAGCATCTCTGTGTGGATGGGAGCGTCCTTCTAACGTGGCAATAGACACCCATGCAATTACTCCAAGAAAGAGAAAACCAGGAGGAAGCTGTGTTTCCCTTGTGACCTGGTGCAGAAGTCATACAGCTACTTCCATTATTAATCCTGTAAGTAAAATGTGACCGCTAAGAGGTGTTTGGGGTACTGAAGGCCCAGCGCAAAACTGTTGAGAGGTGGGTCCTCTTGGGAGATCCTCAAGTCATATAAGCTCCTGTTTAACGAATGGACAAACCCCAGTCATAAAATGGTTTAGGCTACAAATTTGATCTCTTATTTTCACTCTCTCTTACCTTCCACATTCCACCAAGAGATGATGTAGCATGAAACTCTTCTCCAGATAATAGTTCTGTGCTCCTCAACTTTTTCCAGAATTGTGAGCCACGCAAGTTTCTGTCCATTATAAATTACCCAGTTTGTGGGATTCTGTTGTAGCAATACAAAATAGACTAAGAAATCACAGAAGCAGGTCACTAAGACCAAACTAAATCCAAGAGGAGAGGAATTAGACTCAGATGTGTTTTAAAACAACCACACGGAAGAAGAATACTTAGGAAACAGTGTTATACAAAATTTAATAACAATCTTGTGGTGAGCAATAAGGAAGAAGAAGAAACATACTCAAGCTTTTGTCTTATTAGGGAGAGAATGTTTTAGGGGTTAATACATTATTAACACTAATGGAAAATATGTTTATGCTTGTTAGAATTTCAATGAGCATCACATTCTTTCATCTATGTATGTATTATCTATCCATATTTATAGCCATATAATTTTCTCCAACTAAGAGCTTATTTCATTAAACAATTTATCTTGCATATTTTCCTTATGCCTTTTGATTGTGCATCTCACCACAGGCAAAACTGTTCATCTACTTTTCATACTCACTGTTATCTGCCAACGTCCTCACTGTTGACCTGTCACTGTGAGTTTTCTGACTCAGTCTTCCTTCCCTATTATGGTGATCTATGAAAATTCAGTCTCTTTTAATAACTCATTATTCAAATTAGGCTCTAAATTCCTGACCCTCCAAATCAGTGAGTGGGATCTAGTAAGATTTACCTATACCAATTATCAAACCAAATCCTGTCCTTACTGAAACTCATGCCTGCTTCTCACTGAATGTTACCCTTACCTTCAAACTCCCTCCACACCATCCTACTGCCTTGCAGTAACATCAAATTCCTTGGTGTTTTTATTTTATTTTAATATAGTCTTATTGCCCATCTTTTTCCTTATGTTATTTTAACTAAAGTGCTCATCATCTTAATTATTATCTTACAAATATGCTAAATATTTTTATACCTGTAGTTTTCTAAAACAACACAAAATCAGTATTACCACACTCTACCCTCTCTTTTTTTACACCAAGAAAAGACAATGATACAAACTCCCATTGCAAAAAATTCAGGTCTTTTGTCATGTAGGAACTCAGAACTGCCAATAAATGATTTTATGTATCCTTTCATTTATCCAGAAATACATCGTTCCAGTGTTTTTACCACTGCTCTTCTCAAGCATCAACAAATTTTTACTCATCTCTTCAAGCATCTGACACTATGTGAGCTCCTTTATTCTCAATAAATTTATGTGTTTCATTATGAAAATCAAGGTCATTTAGGGTAAATTCTTTAGATCTTTCTTGACTTGCTAATACCCCTACATGTAAATGTACCATCAATAATTTTTTTTCATCATTTTAAAAAGGTGAGGTCAACCGCCCCATGCCATCCATGTCTTTGAGCCCTTTCTTTTACATGCTCTATGAAATGAGTCATCTCTCATTTATCTCTCTACAAATCCCTTTATTTTCAGACAATAAACATTCTTGAATCTTTTTTATCCTAAGAAAAGCTCCAAATCTACATTCTCCTAGAGTTATCATTTAATTATTTCTCTCTGATTTCATAAATGAGAAATCTGAACTATTTATTCAACATCACCTCTCATTCTGAGTTCAGCTGACTACAATTTATATTCTACTTCACTCTGTTGAAATTATCCCTATTAAAATTACCAATACCCTCTTAATAATTTCACCCTAAAGGATATTTTCCTATTGATATCACTGAATTTAAACTTATTGGTCACTTTACTTTGGTCAGCACTAAACCATTCAATTTGTTCTATTTTTTTCTCTATCAAAATTATCCACTATTTTGAGTGCCGATGTTCACCTAAGTTCTTTGTCTCATACCTCTTCTCAAATTTCCTTCTTCCTAGGTGATCTCACTCTCCTCCAAAATTTCAGCTTACACTTATGCACTAAGCATTTCCCAAACGTAATTCTCCAGTTTGAATCTCTAGGTTTCAGAGTCACATCAAACCGACTATTACACAACTGCTTAATATTTTCAGTCAAGGACCAGGGATATAGCTCAGTGGCCCTGCACTGCCTGGCAAGTGCAAGTTCCTGAGTTCAATTTCTGGTACCAGAAAAAAAAAATTGGTCAAAAATTAAACTCACCTTCTTTTTTTTTCCTTCCTACAAGTTATCCTTCCAAATTCTCTCTCATCTGATGGTCAGACAATCAAGTTAAAAGTGTAAGTCATCCTCCAGTTTTCTTCATCTCTTCTATATCCGTTCAACATTAAGCCTGGCCTAAATATTTCACCCCTATGTTCTCTTTTCTCCATTACAATTTACTCCAGTCCAGTTCAGACTTTTCACATTGTTTGCAGAATTTTTGAGACGGGACCCGAAGTCATCTTTTCAATTCCATCTTCCTCCACCTGACACATTGAAAAACGAGCAACTGTTACTCAGATGCTGGACTCCTGTTCAAGTGAAGTTGTACACAAGCAAGATAACCCAGGGTTTAAGAGAACAGGATCTGTTATCAAACTACCAATTAGCGCAGGCTCATGGCATGAAGTCTAGATGTGTGCTCTTGGAAAAGTTAGCCTCTCACTCAGTTTCCTCATCTCTCACCTCAAACTGTAGGCAGTATATTACTTCACTGATGTGAGGCGTGAGTGCGAGAACGCCTGTAAAATGCCTACCCACTCCCGACTCACACTTCTGAGTAAGTGCTGAAGTGGTGCTGATTGCTATTGAAAGAGGAGATACCTCTAGACGATTGGAATGGATCAGTGGACATAAGCCAAAAGGTCGCAAGGCTAATGTAGACTTCCTTATTGCCTTATTGTCCCTGCCAGGGACTTTGTCTTTTCTGCCTTAAATTCCACAACTATCATTCCTTTCAAATCATGGAGAAAAGTCTGATCAGTTCTTTCAAAACTGCTGTTAGGTTCAGTGGTTTAGCCATTTGATTAAAATAAAGTCTTACACCAATATGCATTCAGTAGGAAAAATAATTTAAATATTAAAGCTGTTGAAACATTTGAAGAACACATAGAAGGGTTTCTTTTCTCTCCCTGACTGGAAACTTTTTTTTGCAATTTTTTTTTGTACTGGGGATCAAACTCAGGTGCTTGAGGCAGGCGGTGGAACTACTGAGCTAATTCCCCGGCCCTTGACTGGAAACTTTTAAAAGATCAGAACACAAAAATCATTAAAAACTGACAAGTTTAATGATGTAAAAGATTTTAAATTATGCATGACTAAAGTACCTAAACAAAGTTAAAAAATGGATGATAAACTAGGAAAACATTTGTATCATCTATAGAAAAAGATAATTTCCCTGTGTTAAAATTATATTAATTAAATATACTCAGAGTCTTTAAATATAATACATTTTTTTAAAAAGCAAAGGCAACACAGTGTGTTTGTGTATATACACTATAGATAGGTAGATAGGTAGATAGAGAGCTTCCATTTACAGAAAAAGACAATGAAGGAATGTATATGAATATTTGCCCACATGTGGAATAACTGAAAGGATACAAAAGAAACTGGAAATTTGGGGTGGTTCTAGAGAAAAAAACTTGCATCTTATTTTTACTATGTCTTTTTCATGCTGAATGTTCTACCATGCATGAACTTTATTTTAACATCATAAAGCTGAATCTCTTTCCAGTAAACCTGCCATGAAACCCTGAGCAGGGTAAAATAAAAAGGGAAGACAAAAAGGAAGGAAGGAAGAAAGGGAGGGAGGGAGAGAAGGAGGGAGGGAGGGAGGTCTGAAGAGAAACCTCTAATTCGAATTCTTAAAGTTTTTCATCATTACCATTAAAAATGTTCCATCTCTTCTACTAGTACGCAAGCCATTCAGGGCAAAAATATGTCCTAATGTTCTCAGTGTCTTGTATTATGCCAAACATTGAATAGATGCTTATATATACTTTTAAAATAAATAATTGAATGGATGTGTATCTCATGACCCACTTCATGTGTGGTCTTTGTGCTTTGCAAAACTTGCCTCCTGCTACTTCCTGTGCTTCTTGCATGTTGCACAGATTATCCAGCATTTTGGAAAGTGTAAAATGAATACTGCATGGTAGCTAATGTTTTCTCTCCAAAGATGAATGTTTTACTGCTGACATTTGAGTCAGAAAAGTCTCAGAGCCCTGTCATCTTGAATAAATCTTTTCTTTTTCAGAATGACAGAACCACTAAAAAGCATGACATCTACAGATTTGTATATTCTTCAAGAGAGTCCCACCATATAGTGTGGGTAATCTTCCAACAAAACCATTAATGGTATATATTTGCAGTCAAATTACTAGAAATGATTGTTATGCATGGTAATTTAGAGCTTTAGACTGCACCCATTGTAGATATAAGTGGTTGACTGATAACTCTTGGCTACCTTATAGTCAAATTTCTTCAGACCACTGCTACATATTAAAACATATCTCTAAAATGTGGTTTTAGTAATGAGACTCCATTAGCATTCTTCAGTGCTATTATATATAATGAATTTACAAGCATACGGGGTAGATACAAACTTCAGGAAAGAATGATGTGAAACTAAAATTGGGCCCGTATTTTAACAGCAGAGCCAATATCCACCTAGTTGCTCCTGTAGAGTGGGTCTGACCATTGTGAAACTAAAATATCAGATTTCTTAGCTCTTTCATTCCACATTGGAGAGCAGCCTTATTTGTTTATTTAACAGTCTTTGCATCTTCTCCAGATGCTTTTTGACCAAAGATCCATCTCCAAGCTAATTCTATCCTTTGCAAGGAAATTATAAGCACATTTCATCCAAGAAGACAAAGACTGTGCCACTAAAACATGGAAGCGGCAATGAGGAACATATTCAGTTAGAAAGTTAGGCCAAACTCCACATTAGAACATCATATACTAAAGCGTTTATAGTAATATATTTTAAGTGTCACAGTTTCACATAATATTTATTATACATACATGGTGCAAAACCTCATTTTAGGTACAGTGTTGCATATGCCTGTACACATGCAAAAGTGTCCACCTTCAGTTCTCTACTGTATTTCTGGTGTGCTTTCTTTGTGTGGAAAAATTGAGTGTGATTCAGGCCATGACCTTACCTGCATTTTTAATATACATGGGTCTGTCTTTCCAAAATACCAAATGATTCCCTTTCTTATATCACCAACCAAAATGTGTAACCATGAATGTACATATACTTTTGTGTTTTCCTGCCCAAATCCATCAAAGTGTGTGCATCAATCTAACAGCAAGCATGAACTGGAAAAAGATAGGTCAAATATTCTGTGGTCATGCTAAAAGGCAGGTCTAAGTAGAAACATATGGAGCCCAATGACCAGCTCTCCTCATTTGCCTGGCAGTGAGGGCTTTGAATTTAGAGGGGTTTAAGAGTTTCAGTGTTAAAACCAGGAGAGTCTCAGGCCAATCAAGATGGATGGTCACTTTAATTAGATTATTTGTCGTTAGAATAATGTGGTTTTTGTCAGGTACCTCGTCTAGTTTATACAGCTCAGATTCTGATGCAGTTGTTCTGTCAGCTGTCGTTGGAAATCTTCTCAATAACTAGGGCTACTGGCATCCCCCATGTCTCGTAGAAGAATCTTCCTACCACTGCCTAATGCCGAAGAGCTCAGCTAGAGGATGAGATTGTATATTAGAATCTTTTGCAGAACAGTCTGTCACATTTTCCCTGGAGTGTGGCAGACCTCCAACTCTTCCCTCTTCAATTCTAGAATTCACAGTATGCCCAAGAACAGAGAGCACCTAGCATTGTATCCACAGCTGCACGATCTTTAGTCACAGATTTGCAGTAACTCAGAGCCTTTCATTGGGACTGCAGGGGGCTTTGTTTACATGTGTTGATCATAGTTTGCTCAATATGTCTTCGGAAATATCTATTGATTTGAGTGAAAAACTATTCTGAACGATCCTCCCATCTTAGAGACATTTGGAAGCTTGTAGAATTCAAAGTATTTGGCATTAACTACACACTATTTTAACGTTATCATATTACCAGATGCACACCATCAGCAGTTTTGAGAATGAAAGAATTCTGTTGGTTTGAGTTAGGAGAATGTTCATTTTATAGTTTTATAATACAAAATTTACTAGGAAACTAGAAGACAAAAAAGATGAAAACTCAATTATTTAGAAAACTTTCAGAGCTTTACTGAGGACGGTCGGGCCTAGAGTTGGTTGGGAATCTACTAACATCTTTACTGGCATTACCTCATTTCATCCTTGCAGCAGTTCTGAAGTAAGTATTATCATTTATTGATTGCTTAAAGTCCCAGAGCTGGTATAGTTGTCCCCCAGTATTTGCAGTTTCACTTTCTATAGTTTCAGTTGCTATGGTCACTTACTATATGAAAATATAAAGTTGAAAATTTCACAAATGAACAACTCTTTGTTTTTCAATTGCAAATCATTCTGCATGGTATAATCATACCCTCTCGCACTCAGCTTCTACCCGACACATCTCTGGGGCATGAGCCATGCTTTTGAGCAGGGAAGCGGCACCCTGTCCATTAGTCACTTAGTGGTCATCTTGATGGTGAGATCACCTGTGTGTGGTATTTCAGGGCTAGTATTTTAAGGAACCCTAACACTGTAGCCTAACACCGTACCTCGAGGCCTATGTTGCAAACCTCACTTCATCTCATCATGTAGGCACTGTATCATCTTATATCATCACTGGAAGAAAGGTGAATGCAAAATTAAAAAAAATAGAGAGAGAGCGTGCATATAGATGTAACATTTACTTCAGCATACTCTTATAATTGTATTTTGTTGCCAATCTCATAATATGCCTAATGAATACATTAAATTTAATTATAAGTATGTATGTATAGAAAAAAAGCAGCATATATAGGGTATGGTTTGACTTTCAGTTGCCAGAACCTGTTGGGGGTCTTGGAATGTTTTCTCATGGGTAAGGTAGAACTACTGGAAGGTGTGATAAAAAATACAGTGAATATATAAAGTTTTTGTCATTGTCGTTGCTTGTTTAAATCACTAACGACACATTGTTACTAGTCCCCCTCAGAATATTCCCCTTTGAACACACTTATCTCATTGATCTTGCCACAATTCTGGAAGTTCTCCTTCGTGGATGTCTTTTGTTGCTCTGTCAGCTGCCTCAATATCCTGAACTGCTGCAAAACATTTACCTTTCGTGGCCATTTTAACTCTGAGAAAGGGCGAGCTGTCACATGGTACCTGATCTGATGACCAAGTGAGGGAGAAAATGGTGTAATGTTTTTTTTACCAGTCTGCTTCTCCACTGGATGGCATAAAAGAGGATTCACTGTATTGTTTTGTTTTACCATAGCTCCTAAAGACAAAAACAAAAGAGGACTTCAGAACTGCTTCAGAAAGTGGCAAGAAAATGGAATAAGTGCATTTAAAGCAAAGGGGACCATATTAAGGGTGATTAGGGCAATATGTATTTTTTAACCAAGTTTATTGGTACATTCTAGGTATACAGTACAGTTACATTCATTACTGGGATCTTGTACCTTTACATGACAGGTCTTGGTTCTCATGTTTTCCCCTTGTCTCTGCCCTCCTTTCAACACCTCCTCCCCTCCCCATTTACAAACACTTTATTTCCATCTTATTCATTTTTTCTTTTCCCTTATGACCTTTCCTCTACCATACCCACTTTCCCTACACCTTTAACCATTTTATTCCTATTTCACAATGTTAGTTATCTCATTAGGATCTTATGTACTATTACAGTTTATTCACACCAGAGAAACTATTTGGTATTTACACATATGTGACTTATTTATTTCACTTAACAGTATATCCTCAATATGTATCCATTTTCTTACGAATGATCTAATTTCTCATTCTTTATGGCTGAGTAATATTCCATTTCATAGAAAAGCCACATCTTCTTTATCCAGTCTCCAAATGATGGGCAAATAGGCTGTTTCCAAGTTTTAGCTATTACAAACTGTTCCACTATAAACATAGGTGCGCATATATCACTCTGGTATGATTCTTTTAATTCTTTTGGAAAGATACCTAGCAGAGGGATGGCAGAGTCAACCGGAATCTCTAGTCCCAGCTCTTTGAGGTATCTCCATACTGATTTCCATAGTGGTTGCACCAATCTGCACTCCCACCAACAATGGAGATGGGTTCCTTTCTCCCCACAAGGCTGCCAACATCTGTTATTATTTGATTTCTTGATAGCAGCCATTCTTTGTAGGGTGAGGTGGAATCTCAGTGTTGTTTTCATCTGCATTTCTCGAATGACCAGTGATGTGGAACATTTTTTCATATATTTACTTGCTGCTTTTACTTCTTTATCTGAGAAATTTCTGTTCATTATAGATACCCAGTTTTGAATTGGGTCTTTATATTGGGGGGGCTGATTGTTTTGAGTTCTTTATATATTCTAGATAATAGTTCTGTGAGGAGCAGCAGGTAAAAATTTTTTCCTGCAGTGTAGGTTGTCTCTTAATTCTGCTGATGGTTTCTTTTGCAGTACAGAAGCTTTTTAATGAGATGCGATCCCAGTTATTGATTCTTTCTGCTAGTTCCTGTGCTACTGTGGATTTGTTCATAAAATCTTTTCCTATGCCAATATCTTTAAGAGTTCTGCCTAACTTATCTTCCAGCAAGTTTAATGTTTATTTTTTAATATTTAGATCTTTAATCCACTTTGATTTCAATTTAGTGCATGGTGAAAGATAAAGGTCCAGTTTTAATCTTTGGCAGATTGAAATCCAGTTTTTCCAACACCATTTTTTAAAGAGGCTATCTTTCCTCCACTGAGGATGGTCAGCTCCTTTGTCAAAGATGAGGTAGCTGAGTACATCTGAATTTGATTTTGTGTCTTCCAATCTGTTCCACTGATCCTCAGATCTGTTTCAGTACCATGCTCTTTTTATCACAGTGGCTTTGTAGTATTGTTTCAAATTGGGAATTGTTATACCTGCTACCATGTCTCTGTTGCCTAGGATGGCTTTTGCTATTCTAGGACTCTTATGGTTCCAAATGAATTTTTGGATTCTTTTTTCTAGTTGTGTGAAATACATTGTTGGAATTTCAATTGGCATTGCATTGAATCTGTGTAGCAGTTTTGGTAGTATGGCCATTTTCACTATGTTGATTCTTCCTACCCAGGAGCAGGGGATATCTTTCCATTTTCTTATATCCTCTTCTATTTTTTTTTCAGAGTGCTATAGTTTTCTGTGTAGAGGTTTTTTTGCTTCTTTTGTTAGATTGATTCCTAGATACTTCATTTTTTTGGATGCTATTGTGAAAGGAATTGTTTCCCTAATTGCTCTCTAAGTGAGTCTGCTATTTGTGTATAAGAGGCTATTGATTTTTGGGTGTTCACCTTGTATCCAGCTACTCTACTGAATCTGTCAATTAAGTCTGGAAGTCCTTTGGTGGAATTTTTTGGGTCACTGACTGCAATCCTATCTTCAATATCTGAAATTCTATCTTCCCAATCTTTTATTCTGTAGCATACACTTTTTTTCAGCTTTAATTGAGTGTATTGGTACATTTTAGGGATACAGTACAGTTACATTCATTGTTGGAATCTTGTACCTCTACATGACAAGTCTTGATTCTCACTTTTTCCCCTTACCCCTGCCCTCCCTTCACCCCCTCCTCCCCTCCCCATCTACAAACATTTTATTTTCATCTTTTCATTATCTCACATTTTTTTCTTTTCCCTTATTACCCTTCCCCTACCAATCCCACCTTCATGTTGCATACACTTTCAATAACATTTTTAATCTCCTGGATACCTGTTTGAATCTGTTTTATGGATTGTATTTCTTTCCTATGTTGGGCATTCATTATTTCCATTTCTTTCTTATTCTGGGCCTTCATGGCTTCTATCATGGTCCTGAGCTCATCTATTTTTTTGTCAGTTTCTGGTCTAAAGTCTCGAATCATGACTTCTATTTTGCTCATCATCTCTATGGTTAACTGGGAAATTATTTCTATTTTGAATTTTTCTAGAGCCTGATTGATCTGTTTTGTTACTTCCTGTGCTATGGCTTCAGGGTGTCCTGCTGGTTCACTATCAGACTTTTCATCCTCATTTGCCCTACTGTTTGCCATTGGTGAACTGGAAGTCTGTCTCCGTGTCTTGCTTAAGTGTTTTCTCATTTTTATTTTTGTTGTTGGGTTATCCTTGTTTTAATTTCTGGGTTATTAGTTAAATCTTCCTGATATAGTTGTGCTTTAGCTTTTGAGTGTCTAATGACTCATAGACATTCTCATTTTCATAATATCAGAGAAAACAACTCATTAAATCAATCACAATCCTTATCCCAATTGATACAATCAGCAGCACAATAGCATCAAGCACAACTTGCACATTGACCACTTGTGGTAGTCATTAATCTATCACCTTTAAACCATCTGAATTAAATTAAAATAAAAAAGCAGCCCAAAATATATTTGCAGTGAGTACACTTTGCAATATAGCAACTTTATCATTTAGGATGGGGGCTTAGACAGAGTTATGATGAGAGGAGTAGATAAGTGAAAGAATTGGATAAGGTTTCAAGTGAAGCCAGAGGACATAGATAGAATGATCATACAATCTTTAAGAACCTATTAAATTCAAAAGGGATAGATGGAGTGTAAGAATAAGGACAAGAATATATCCCTTTAACAGCAATAGGGGTTCACTTTCCCTTGAAACTATTGACCCATGAGTGAGGTAAAATGAGAAAAGAAAAGGATATAAAGAAAAAAGAAAAAATGATTAAAGAAGAAGTCTGAGTTAGGGCAGGAGCAGGAACAGAAAGGGAGATGAGGGATAATATGGTGGAGCAAGAGACTGAGTTGGAGAAAGAGGACAGAAAGAAGAAAGAGTATGCAGAATGGAATGAGGAAAAAAAAGAAAAAAATGAATTTTAAGGGGCTCTTTCAGACTATAACTCTGCTGTCTTAATATACCACATGCACAGCCATGTGCAGCAAGCACCAAGTCCCCTGATCTCAGCTAGCCAGTGGAAGATCCCCGAAATGCAGACTGACCTCAGGCCACAAGGCCCAAATTGAGTTCCTCGACCTGCAGAGTTGAACTTCACACAGTTCTATTACAGGTTTCCCCCTTCCTTACTTTAAAGATATTCAAAGTTGGGAGCTCATAAAAATACCCTTTATGACCACCTATTCCTCTGCAGAGTGGGTCCAAGGACTGGCCCAATCAGGAGGTCTGAGAGTGTGTGTGTGGGGGGGGTGTTTCCAGTGGCCCGGTTACCTTCCTTGATGGAGCTGGTGGCAGAGCAGGCAGGGGAGGGCGCAGCTACCAGGTCCCGCAGAATGGGCCCAAGCCGGCCAGTGGGAGAGCAGATCTCTGAGTGGCCTTCCAAATCTTGCCTTCCTCACTCTCAAAGTACTTTAAAACACCAAATTTAAACTTTGGAAGGGAGTTTTCCTCCCAGAGAAGTAAAAAAAAAAAAAAAAATTTTATACCATTCCTTCTAAATACAATATTGACAAGCCCTTTACAATCGATGATATACTAGCTTAACCTTAATGAGTATCTAGTGGAAACTAAATTTGATTCCCTTGACCATTGAACCAGAACTTTTAAGGGAATTATTACTTTGTAGATCAGTGGAGGATTTTAAGTTAACCTGTGCTATGTGTAAAATAATATTGCTTTTAATTTGGGGTCCTCATATACATTGTGCCTTTTACTTCATTGAATATAGGCCAGTACATAATACAATTCACTTTCTTTTCTGATTTTTGTTAAGAATTAAGGGTGTTGTTTCTTATATAATTTATGTCACCTTCATGCAAGGTCATAATTAAAGGTTCACTTGTATGCTGACATGCTTTTTTCAACCTTCAAAGATCGTACAAGGATAAGTAACAATAAAATAAATAAATACTTCGTGGGAAACAAATAAATCATAGTGATCTTAAAAGGCTAATCCAATAAACTAATCTGATCAAGCCATAGGTCTTGTAAAATCAATCACATTTGTCTTCAAACAGAAAGACATTTTAAAAAGTTCATAAATGAAATATGTTTTCCATAGGGACTCAGCCACAGATTGATTTATGAAAATAGTCCCTAAGAGAAAGACTAATTTTATTGCTAAAGAATTTTTACTAAAAAATAATGACAATTTATTTTCTTTTCTACCACTCTTTGCTGGCTGGACACATGTAATTTTTGCTGAAAGAAACTTTTTATTGAATCTTTCCTCTTTGTCCTTTTTCTATATGGAAAACAACAGAAATTTCTCTAGTCGAGAAAGGTTGGGCCAGAGTATTTTTCAAAATAAATCCTGCTCCAAAGCTCAGCCTGAAATTTCCATAAGAACAGTGATAACCATGTCATCACCAAATTTTTATTTTTTTAGTAATGTAAGAAAGTGCATTTGCAGTCCATATTTATCTCAGATTTCTAATTGTGAAGGTGTTGCTATATTAATTGCATGTCACGTATATTCTATTGAACTAAATAGCTAAACAACCATCCAAAGTGATCTGTGAGAACATTTGGTTTACATCTGTGAGAAATGTTGAAGACGCTGACTTTCTAGTGCCTTCCAGCCGCCAAAACATCTCACACATCAAGAGAATGACAAGGAACATTGGATTTATTTCTATTCACTTGAATTTAATAAAATAAACTACTTAAAATCATAGGTTGGTTGGATCCTTACTAACTCCTTGGCATGCGAAATGTTTAGCATTAGATTTCTTTATTTCAAATGCAATCTGATGTGAACTTTCAGTAGTTGATATGGAGACTACACAGATCAGTCTTACAAGTTCCAAGTAAAACATTTATGTATTGGTAGATTCTAATAGTTTGGCAAAAAATTGGATGTATAACCCCCTTCTATATGCATACTAATCTATTACAGTATTTTTAAAGAAAAACATACGTAAGTCATGCCTTCAGGTACATTTTTGTAGAATATGACAATTCCTTAAAATAAAGTTTAAGAACCTCTTAGCTAGTATCAATCTTATTTTTCCAGATGTGGAAAATGTCAAAAATTTGAAACAGTATTGCTGAAGAACACATAGGGACAAAACTAAAATTCAAGCCTAAGTCAGTCCCTAAATCAAAGTAAAATATACTTGATGCATACATTGGCCATTTATTCTGGGGCTAGATCCTGAAATAATTTAAAGCTTATAACTCTTAAGTGAAGGATTAGTGGCATAATCCCAATTTTGCAAAGGCTGAAAATTAGAGACATTATCAATCATATTTACAGTACAAATAAAGATCAGAGATTTTTATTGAATCATGTTTAATTTAACAAACTATGCCTGAATTCGTGGCTCAAAACTGTGCTTTTTCTCTAATATTTGAATACAGGATCAAAAGGGATCTGACTTAGAGTAAGGTGAATCTGAGAAATTCCTAGTCCCTTCCAGGGTCCTCTTTTGTGCACTTTTAGCTTGGTTGATCTGGGAGGAACTATGCACAGACCTTCTCGTACTTTAAATTCTATATATATCAGCATTGAAGCCACCTAAACACTTAAAGGTCCTGTGTTCCAGGAGCCAGCTTTGCCTCAGCTTTACTTAGAATAGCTGTCAACTTGATGAAGATTCTAAATTTTTATTTCGGTTTTAGTTTTTGTTTGAAACTGCTGGTTTGGACAGAATTAAGCCAATTTCTACAGTAGCATTTTGAGAATAACAAGGAGAAAATGTTTTTGTTCTGGTTTTTTGACAGTTAAGAAGGAAAGGTTTTGTGCTTTTCTTTTGTGCCCAGACCTTTTGAGTAAGTTTAAATCCCTTAAGTCTAGTGGGTTTCAGTCTTGCTCTTACTTAATATCCATCATAAATCAAAATGCTCTCAATTTTATCACAGCATTGACTACATGTAGTAATTAGCATTTAAAATCATTATCCAGAAGCCCTCAGGGAAATTTCATAGGTGAGATGAGCCAACTTGAGTCTCCAGCTGACTGTAGGTCAGAAGTACCAAATCACCCTCTATAATTGTACTCAATTGGTAATCTCATCTCAGCTCATGAGAGGCTCAAGCCAAATTAGGTTGAATTACCTATTACTCCTCAGGAATACATTCCAGTCTGGCACAGGTCAAATTGCAAAGCCTGACCCGTGGTTACCCAGACGCTGGCTTTGCTAGAAATGCAGCAGAAAACAGAGGTGTGGCAGAGAAAAGGGCTGCTAGTCTTGAGAGAGCTACAACTGGACTGTCAATTATCTTCAAGCAGCTGTTTTAAATGGCCTGAGCTTTGTATTTAAGATTTAGAATCCTAGACAGAGCAAGAAAACCGATAGTCTCAGTGTTGGATGCAAGCAAATGATGAAATAGGAAAGCCCTTACTTCTCAAAATTTAAATGGAATAAATGATGCTGACACTTCTGAAGGCCATTTTTAAAAATGAATAGTTTATAAAAACTCTTATAAAAAGAAAATGATTTGAAGAAGAGAAACAAGAAATCTCTATATTCCTCAAGCTCTGTAATAAACCCTATTGTTGTCTTATTTTTCAGAGGAGGGTACTAATACACAGAAAAGTTCAGTACTGCTCAAGGCTGTGCAGCTGTCTTAAATACTTAGAGGTTGGACCTGGAACTCTGTGTGTTTAATAATAACACTCTGTCTATAGTGCCTGCACTTAGAAAGAAATCACTTCACCCTTTCCTTATGGAAAATGTGGACTAAGCCCAACAAGAATGATGCTCATGCTGCCCTCAATCTCAAGATACCTTGAACTCAAATGTCCTTTCTGGGCTCTTGATGTGTAAGACAAAAGCAATGTCGGGGACTAATTAAAGGTCAAGTGGAGTGGGAATGCCAGCTAAACTGAGTCGGCATGCTCCTAGGCATGGAAGACACACCTGAGAATTGCTGCCTGAATGGCATAAGAGGAGAACAAAATGGGAAAATTGCATGCTGCAGTTACCCCCGAGAAGCTGCTTGTCAATGGCTTTTCTTCGAAGGAGTTTTGGCTGCTGTCTTCCTTCAGGAGCGTTTCAACCCTTGTCTTATCTTGGACACCATCTCCTGGCTTCCTGTGCAGATCCCTCAGCCTTCCAGCACAGATCCTTCGCCCTTCAGGCACAGGCTTTCTAGATTCCATCACTGGCCTTTGGGCCTTCCCAGCGCAGATCCTTGATAGGAACTTGCACAGGACATTTCCTTGGGCACCAGGCCCTGGACTGGATCCTTTGGGTCTCCAGGGCCCAGACAGATGTTTGCAATCTTCTACATCTGACTTTAGTAAGCATTGACTAATTTGGGCAACATGTTCTTTTTCTGCAGCATGGTATATTTCCCAGTAGAAGGGCTTGGTTATCATGGGGTTTCTCATTTTTACTTTACCCTGAAATGTGAGGAGTCCCCTCACATCTTTGCTGATGCTGTCAGAAATCCTCCACTGTACATAATTTAACACATATTATCTAGTAAATCCAACATGTATAAAACATATCTTGGTCATTTTCAGTCCTTTTACCCAGCCATTCCTAATCCTGAAGATTTTCTGCTCAAAGAAGTAAAGACTCAATTTTGGCCAAGGCCTCCTTCTCACACTGTGACACAATTAGCTTGACTAGATAGAACACTTTATAGGCAAGAGGTTTTTTGTATGTATTATCTCATTTAATATTTAATGCATTCCCATGAGCCAGGCAGAGAAGGAATTCTTAATGTCTCTATGTATGGCTAAGAAAGTTGATGATATTGGGATATGGGGGTTTAAGAACCACACTTTGAGGTGTTCTGTTATAAAGTTGCATTTCTTCCATTTCATTTCTACCATGTCATGCACACGTAGAGACTCCATGGTAGCTGTAAATACTTGCAAAGGGTAATACAATCATACCATATGGGGTTGTCTTAAAGCCTTTCCATCCCAACCTCTGGCCTTATTGTGCTGCACAAACCAACAATAATTGTATAACATATTTGTAAAACCATTTATACCAAAAGAATACAATTATTTTGATTTGGGGCATTGTAAAGAATCGAGGACAATATTAAGATGAGTTTTTTGAGGTGGGTTTCGATCAGTCAGTTCAGTGGATTCAATTATAGGATTGTTGGATCCACAGCCTTGACTTTGTCTTCTGAACCATTCAGAAGAAAACTGTTGAATTCCATCCTCATCTAAAACAAATCAAGTGACAATTAGTTGTGACTGGACACAGAAGAAATGAATAAATCAGTGTAGCTTGTCACCAGTTCCAGAAGTAAAAATATGCCCAAAGAAACAGTTCTCCATCCAGTAAACCAAAGCATCTTCTTCAGAGATAGCATATTGAATACTGAGACAGTTACTTTATTTTATAAGAATCCAGAATCACTTTAGCCACAGCTTAACTTGAGGTGCCTTGCTTTAAAAACCAAAAGGAGAACTTGTTACTGTAGTTTCAATTTTCTGAGTACTTCTCAGGGAAATAATGCTAAAGATTCTTCACATGAAGCTCTCTGAAAAAGAATTAATTACAAAAGCCCCTCCCAAACACACATATATAGTAGAGTTAAGGTCTCAACACAGACTAAGTAGAACATGCCTCCTGGTATGTAATTCATTTATAGACAGTGTTACAAACCATAAAAGATGCCTCATGATATGTGATTCATGTATAGGCAGTGCTGCAAACTTTTCTTTCAATGTCTGGCCAAACTTTTGTAACCTGTATAGCACTGATCACAACACCTCACGTGCATGTATGTCCTCAAGCATATTTCTTTATCAGCATTTTCACAAAAATTGACTTTCCCAAGGTATAAGTTGGGTTATGACTTTGGTCTACTCAGTTTCTCACTAGCTCCTAATCTCCTACAAGGACAAAAAAAAAAAATCTCAGCCTTTTTCATGCATACAATTCACTTCACTGTTCTTTCATGCTGCCCCTTCCCCCTGAATTATTTAGCAATCCTAAAATACACCATTCTGGCTCATTTTTAGATGCCACTTCCCTTGCCTGACACATTTCACTTTGCTTTTGTAGTCAACCCAGCTGTTTTCTTCCTTGATATGTCCTGTGAATGGTACATCTACAACTTCTTGTACCTAACTTTGTCGGGGTTTTAAAATCTGCTGTTTGCCTTTTCCACTAACTTGAAAGCCTTGAGAATAGGAATTGTGCCTTTTTTGTGTGTGTATCCTCATCAGCTCCACACTTGGTACATGGAAGACACTCAGAGCATGCCTGTTGAGTGGGTGAGTGAGTGAATTAGCAGAGGAGATCATGAGCAGAGACCCTAATCAGACACTAGAGGCTCTAACATACCATTTCTGCTGTGCTTCATACCCTGTCTTTGACTTGTTATGGTGGCCACGTTCTGAATAGGACAATTAGCTGTCATTGAACCAGGTTTCCTAAGCATCAGGCTGCTCCAGCAGACACTGAATGCTGCACGCTACTTCACATGCAGACAAGCACTCCTTGGCCCAGCTGTGCTGGCCAATTTTGTTCAGTCTGCTGCTAGGAGAGAAGAACTTTTTCTCTCCATTAATCATGAAATAGTGGTTAACCCAAAGTATGAATGTCATGCCATGCATGTGAAATGTTTAATAAATATTAGCTAAAATTATTATATAATTGTTTACAAATGTAAAAACTGAATGACCCTATAAAGTTTTAATATTGATTGATATTGCTTTCTGCTTAAATGACAAACATTTTGAGAATTGGGTATAATACCTCTATATATTACTTTTTTCATCTCTTTGAATACAGACTGAGTCTGAGGGGTGAAAGTTGCCAAATGGGAAAAAAGGCAAATATAAAATGAGAGATAAAAAATAAAACTGACAAATTTGTGAGCCTCTCCCACCTTCAGTTAAAATTTATTAATTTCCCTGACAAGTCACATTTGTTTTAAAAGTCTTCTCAAATGTAGGTTTGCATGTGACATTTCTATTCTAGCAGCTTCAGGGTTTGATAACTGCTCTCATTCTCCCACTGAGGACAAAGAGTCTAATTTCTAAGAAGGTTCACTTGACTTTTAGGGATGGACATCTGCTCATTTCAGTCTCTTGTGGTCTCCCTGGTTTGCAGAGAAGATGATGAATTTCTTTCTTCTTTTGGCCACAGGGGAAATAACTTTGGCCACAGATACAGAACAGAAAAATAATCTATGATTTTCCTGTCCTTTATTTACACTCTTCGTGGTTTCTTTTCCCTTGGGTATTTCCATTTGTGTGTGCTTGATTGTTGATCTTTCCCTAAGTCAGATCTCTATTACTGATAACCAAAGTTTAAGTCTCAGAAATGTATCCTTTACAAAATGCAGTGAAACAACACATACTTGTGAGCTACAGCTTTGACTTTTGCTTGATTATGCAAATAATAAACTGCAGAAAGGGGTTTGGAGGTTGTTGTCACTCTAATGAAAATTGTAGAGCTTTAAAAATAGGTTAGCCTTTGTTAAGTTTAATTTGTACTGTGCTGCACTAACATCAACATATTATCTTCTCTGATCTTCTATTCCTCCATTTGGAAATATACAGTAGGACCATTCATAAATGTAGGCAAACATTAACTAGCACATAGGAGAGCCTAAGCATGTAATAAGCACTCAGTAATTGTTTAGTTATCATTCTTGTTCCCTCTTTGAAACTTTGTCTTCTGCACAAAACAGTCACATAATTGCCTGTATTTGTTTAAATGAGGTGGTGGTTATAGACACTTAGCCAATGCAAAGTGTTAAAAGTGAAATGATTTGGTGAAATTATCTGAGTACATTTATGTGACACTTATTGTCTCTGGGCAGCACTTCTCATGACCCTTCATTTTGATAATGAACATAAAAGACAGCCAGAAATATTTGTAACAAACAGGGTGCACTGAAATGCATAGTTGTCGGTATGAGTTAAGTCCTCCATCTCATTACCAACTAAAGTAACAATAATACTACACCATGCTCATGGTTACTGCTTTGCAAAGTGATTACTTCCACTAGAAATAACTGGAGATGTTGTGGGCACTGATATACCTTGCAGGAATTTGCATGAGGTCTCCTGTAATTAACATGAGCCACCAGTGCACAGAATAAATAACCAACATAATTATGATTTTTTCCAGCCATGAGAAGATATTAGGGATTTTCCTTTGATCTTCTTTGCTTTGGGAACTCACTTTCTCCCATATTTTAACTGTATTTCCTTCTGAATTCTACTCTTTAGTACTTTTTTCTAGGTCATCAGGTTATCATCTGATGCTCTATGAGTTTGTGAATGGATAAAAGAGCATCTGCAGATGGAAGCAAAGATTTAGCAACTCTAGGAAGGGGAAAGTCGCCTTCGATAGCTGACCATCAAAAGGGCCACATGCATCCTAATGTGGCTAATGTAAATTAGTGGCACATACTAATTCGTAAGCCCACAGTTGTTTCTTTCAGCAAAACTAAAGGAGAAAAAAACTGATGGGCAGATCAACACATAGCTGTTTCTAAAAGAAGCAATTGAGAATAAGGAACTTTGGAATATTACGGTAGGTAGCAAACGTGCCCTCCAACCTCACTGTGTGGCTATGACAAGTCTCTTAACCTCTCTGGTAATGTGTTTCTTTGTCCAGAAAAAGAGACTTACTAACTACTCCCTAGAGTGCAGGGAAGACTAAATGAGGTAATGTATATAAAACATGGTGCCTGGCATATATTAAATACTCAGTAAATGTTAGTATGATTACTTTCTATTGACAGGCAGCTTCACATTGAGTATTTATCTTCTTTTGGTTTATTAACTTCCCAGAGGAGTAGATGAACTCAAGTAGGAAGGCAGTAAACAGAGAATGGAGTAAGAGGATGGGGAAATAAATCTCCATGGAGATAGTTTGGGAAAAGTCATTATTAGTCTGTTAAATCAGTTACAGCCTGAGATGGCTCAGTTTATCCGACCACATAATTCATTCTGTCCTGTTCCATTTAACAACTATTTCTTAAATGGGCTGCTACATGGCTAGGCACAGGAAGTCTAGAAAATTGAATTAATACAGTGATAACGTAAGTATAGACATTTAATTTTCCTTTTGTTTTCTATCAAAATCATCCCTTCACCTCATGGACACATGCACAAATCCTTTCAGAATCTTATAGAAATTACCATTGGAATATAAAGGTAGTGGAAAATCTGCTCCAGCTCTGGAAACTATAATGTTATGTTTTCATGTTAGTGTCTATTTCTATGAAACATTGAAGGATTTCCACCAGCTAGAGTGATGGAGATTTGGAGGACAACGTCAGGCAATCCTGCGTGAGAACAAATCAATAGGATCAATAGGCTCCTGGGTCGATTCCTTTCTATATCTTAACTCAAAAAAGACAAGAGCAGACTGTGGCTCATGGTTAGGGTTGCCAGATAAAATAGAGGATGCCCAGGTAAACTTGACTTTTAGATAAATAATACATGGGAGTGGTAACAAGTTTGTCTCATGCAATATTGTAAGCAACTTATACAAAAACTTAATTTAAAGATGATTAATCAGCCAGAAACTGAGAAGGAAGGGTAAGCTACAAGCAGCCTCTGTGGCCCTTCCTGGTTCTGCTTTGAATGCCTAGAATCTATCAGAGATTGTAAATGCCAAAGCTGTGCAACCGTGGGCAGGTGCTTTATTTTCAAAATCAGGTAGATTTACCCATAGAATCACCACAAGCAAGAGTTAGGGCAGAGCTGCAGGCTGGACTCTGGTTCAGGCACTTATGATCCAGAAAAGATGGCGGGACTACAGCCTGGTCCTAGGCAAAGAAAAGAACACAGATTCCTGCCTGGACTGCCTTCTACGTGACCTCTTTCTCCCAAGACTGCAGTCTCTCTGAGCAACTTACATTAACTGTAATCTTCCTTCATCTGGATCTAAAGGTTGCAGGCTGACCCTTGCACCAAGAGCTGACAGAATCTCTCATCGTCTACTTTATCCTGATCTAATATTGGGCAAACATGGCCTGCTCCTATAAACGAATGAACAGCAGATCTATTGGGAAAATGAAACTAAAATATAGAAGTTTATTTTTAATATATTTCTAAATTCCAAGATGAAGGCATCAGTAGCTGAATTAATTCTAAAGAAAATCAAATTATTGAAAGTAGAAAGTAAACTTAGCTATTTCCAGCAATTAGTAGTGAAGGGATGAACACTACACAACTTGAAATACAAATTCAGGAGATTCTGTTTACACAAAATACTAACTTCATTAACAAATAGCAAGTCACAGAATGAAAAAGGAGTAGTCAGAGAAAAAGAAAACTTTCTTCAGATTAAAAAAAAAGTATTAGTTCACAGCTTAAAAGGAACTTGTGATATCAAAACAGCCTCTATACACACTGATGTTTAAATGAATAACATATAAAGTGGTATAAGTAATCAGGTAGAGAAAAATCATAACTATTGTTAAACAACAAAAGCAGACTCCTGTTGGTCTTAGTAGTCACCTATAGAACTCTGAGCAAAGAGGCCTTGTTCTAAGAATCTGTCCCCAGTGGTTCCCATAATGATGACAGCAGGCGTGTTCCGAGACATGTCAGGACCCAGACAGTGTACCACCCACATACCTCTCCTCTGACAGTTAGTTGGAGACATCTTCCAGCTAATAGAAGAAAAAATGAACAATTTTAAAATCTGGAAAGTTATAAGAGATTAAAAGTGAGCGGTATAACTCAATGAACATACTTAAATCCCAATGATTATTTCTAATATAATAATAAAACTTAATGTAAGTACCAGACATTATTCTAGAAAACACAGTGTACAGTATAAAATCATTAATTTCGTCAACATGATCAGGATCTAAAGTGTATAAATAAAAACAGAATTAGCAGTTGTAAAGAAAAGCTTGTGGCAATAAAATTTCTCATCTCATACAATGTAGAATTTTGATTCATTATAATGATTAAAAACAATCTAAAATTTTTAACATTATAGGTGTACCCACTAACAGACTAAAAATAAGACATATTCCAATTTGATAAAGTGAACATTAAAAACAGAAAAATATTTAGAGAGAATACATATGTTGTCAAAATATTAATATTTATTACTAGGCATTTTGTGATCTGAAAAAAATTTTCAATCTCTTATAATTTCAATAAAATTATTATCGAACAAACTACCAACTGAAAAGAGTAAGCCATACCATAGTCTTTGTGGCTCTTTCTGACTTGTGAATTCCCTGAACTTTGGTAAAAAGCTGTGAAACAGCAACATGATCAACCCTCTACCCTGTCATCCCACTGGTACACTTTTCAAGGAATTGCAAACCTAATTGAGGCTGTCTGTATAGAAAACATTAGTTTTCTGCTACTGCTGCCTCCATTTTCCAGCTTAAAACCTCCACAGTTGCTTCTTGCACAGTAACAGGAAGCTTCTGCTATAAAGATGCCCAATCGATCAGTTGGAAGGAAGACACAGCCACGTGCATGCCAGCATGTGTGCTAAGATTCCTCTCAAGATGGCTGCTCAGTAAAATCTACATTATGTAAAGCATCCTTCACTTTGACCTTGACCACAGATTTGTAGCCTGGGAGAGCAGTCATGACTGATCACAGATAATTCATTCTATATTAAACAAGTGCTAAATTCCATAGTGGTTCTTAACAGCAAGGGACTCTCAAAGGGCAAAAGACTGAATAAACTTAAACTTCAGGAAACAGCAAGCTCTTACTTGCAGCAATCAATAGCCTTTTACTATGGAGAGCAACAAAACCTTTTTGGCTTCCTGACTGCTAGTCAAACCTCTGATCCCTTTTCTAACCATCATTCATTTCCAGGGCACTTTGATTCTGTGTCTCTCATGTGGAGGCAACAAGGTGCTGGCCCCCGTTTGAACTCAAGTCCTGTGGAGAAAAAGATTCCCCAACAGAGAAAATAAATACTTCCCAACTTCTTTGTTTGTCTTCCAGGCTCCCAGTGGGCACAGCACTCCTGCTCCCTCTGGGTAGCACTCTTCAACTCTTCCTGCTAATTAACCTCTCCTACCGGGTTGCCAAATGAGCTGCTGACAAGCAGCCCTGAGCAACTAGAAAACACCAGGATAGCACACTGGATTGTTAAATTCTTCTATTAAGTCAAGGAGCACAGAACGCCTTTGGAGTTTTGCTTGGATGCAGCAGTGATAGGTTGACATCACAGTCAGCAAAAGGAAAGCAGTTATGCCACATTTATGCCCTTTCGGTGCAATCAGGAAATACTTCTTGGATGTTTTCTCTTGTGATAGAGGAGGCAATAAATAATAATTGAATTTTGGGCATTCTCAAAATTATGTTGGTCTTTTTATGATAGAAAACCAAAAAGAATTTAAGAAATATTAGAGGTACACTTGAATTTTCAATATTTCTATCTTCTTTCTCCCCACATAAATGGATCCCAAACCAGTGATCTTTTTCTTTTTCTTTCTTTCATTTGTGTGTGTGTGTGTGTGTGTGTGTGTGTGTGTGTTAGCTAAGGATTGAGAGTGACTAACATCTTCAATAAGTTGTGGTTACTCAGTAAATAGTTAAAGACAATGAACATATCATGAAACAGATAGCATATAATTTGTAGAAATAGAATTTATAGAATTCCTCAATAAGCAATCAGCTATAAGTAATATACTTAAAAGACAATCTTTAGCGAAACCTACTAAGAAACATTCCTCTATGTGACCATATGGAAGCATAAATTTTGGTGACCTTCAAAATTCATGCTTCTTTAAGTCACAGTTACCTAATATTTTCAATAGATTAAGTACCAGAGGGGCCAGTACCTGGCTACATAATGAGCTCCAGACCAGCCTGGACTACCCAATGAGACCCTGTCTCAAAGAACTAAAAGAAAAAGAGAAAAAAACACATGTAGGAAGAAGCCACAAGCTCAAAAGAGAATTGTTCAGATAAGAATTCACAAAAAAGAGTGGTGATAGTGGACATCTTTTTTTTGTTCCTGACTTTAGATTTAAGGCTTTCAGTTTTGGACCATTTATAAGATGCTGGCTATTGGTTTATCAAATTGAGAAAAAAAAAACATCTATTCCAATTGTCTGTAGGGTTTTATCATGAATGAATGTTGGACTTTGTGAAATGGTTTTTCCGCATCCATTGAGATGATCATGTGATTCTCATCCTTGGCTCTGTTTATGTAGTGTATTACATTTATTAATTTGCAAGTCTGGAACCACCCCTGCATCCCAGAGATGAATCCTACTTGGTTATAGTGTATAATATTCTCGATGATTTTCTACATTCTGTTTGACATTATCTTATTGAGGATTTCTACATCTATGTTCATTAGGGAGTTTGGCCTGCAGTTCCCTTTTTGGTTGGAACCTTCTCTGGTTTTTGTATTAGGTAAAATACTTGCTTATAGGAGTGACTTTGGGAGTATTGCTTCCTTTTCAATTTCATTAAAGAGTTTGAGGAGCTGTGGAATTAGCTTTTCTTCAAATTTCTTGTAGAATTCAGCACCAAACCCATGAGGACCTGGGCTTTTCTTTGTTGGTAGGTTTTTAATTACCTCTTCAATTTCATTGACTGTTACTGGGTTATTTAGAATTTTTATATCTTCTTAATTCATCTTCAGTAATACATATGTATCTAGGAATCTGTCTATTTCTTCTGTGTTTTCCATCTTATTAAAGCAGAGTTTCTTGAAATAGGTGTTGATGATCTTGTGGATTTCTGCAGGGTCTGTTGTGAATACATAGGTATAGGCAAAGACTATACACAAAACCCCAATCACACATTAAATAATATAAAGAATCAACAACTTGAGCTCTTATCTTATTAAACAGCTTTTGCATAAGAAGAGAAATTACGAACAGCGTGAAGAGACAACCAACAGAGTGGGAAAAATTTTTGCCAGCTGTTTATGAGACAAAAGACAGATATTTAGAATATATAAAGAACTGAAAAAAATCAACCCCCCTAAATTTAAAGACCCAATCCAAAAATGGGCATGTGAAATTAATACAAACTTGTAAGATGAAGTATAAATGGCAAATAAATATATGAAAAAATGTACAACATCATTGGCCATTTGAAAGTTGCAGATTAAAACAATGCTAGGATTCCCTCTCACTCCATAAACAATAGCTAGTATCAAGAAATAAACCAATAACACATGCTGGCAGGGTTGTGGGGAAAAACCTTCTCCACTGTTGGTGTGAGTGCTGGTGCAACCACTGTGGAAATCAGATTGGAAATTCCTCAAAAAATCAGGACTAGAAATTCCATTTGGCCCAGCTATCCTCCTTCTTGGTATCTTCCCAGAAGAATTAAAAACATCATACCACAGTGATATGTGCACACTCATGTTCACAGCAGCCAGTTTGTAATAGCTAAATCTTGGAAACAACCCAAATGCTCATCTACTGATAAATAGATAAAGAAGATGTGTTTTTTAATACAGTGGAGTACTACTAAGCCATAAGAAGGATGAATTTGAAGCGTTTATAGCTAAATGGATGTACCTAGAGATCCTATTCTTTTTTTTAGTTTGTTTGGTTTTTTTTTTTTTTGGTACCAGGGATTGACCTTAGGTCATTGCGCTTGCAAGGCAGGACACTGAAAGAGATCATACTCTTAAATGAAATAAATCAGACACACATGCTTAAATATTGCATTGTTTTTCTGGTGTGAGAAACTGAAAGTGTAAATAAGGAGCAAAATAAATAATAGATATTGTGAAATGGGAATAAAATGTTGAAATGGAAAGGGGCACAAGAAAGGAGGGAGAGGGAAAGGAAAAACAATGAGAAAAGAAAGAAAATGGAAACAAAGCTCTGTAAGTCATGTGAGCAACTTTCCTTTTGTATTAACAAAAGATAATAAATCATTTTGCATTATAAAAAATTTTTAAAGAACTCAAAAAAATTTGACAGGAGTTTTGAATGAGAAAGAGTACCCGTAAGCCACTTCTCTCACTCTTTTCTCACATTCTGGGCCCTCTCTGTATAAGAACAGAGAACTGTCTCATCTGAAAACAGATCCCTAAAGTTCACTTGACTATGCTTTTCCTTTTCACTTAGAAGATACCTCTGTATGTAGTGGGTTATATGTAGTGGGTTAGCTGGGAGTGGTGGCACACGCCTGTAATCCCAGAACTCAGGAGGCTGAGGCAGGAGGATCACTATTAGTTTGAGACAAGCCTGGGCTATATAGTGAGTTCCAGGTCAGTCTCAACTACATAGTGAGACCCTGTCTCAAAAAACCAAAACCAAAACCAAACAAAACAAAAAACCCCAGACAAACAACAAAAAACAAAACAACAACAACAACAAATAAATATGTAGTGGGTTAATAAGTGGTGTTTCCCAAAACTCTCTTGTTCACCTGGAACCTCAGAATGTAAGCTTAGTTAGAAGATCTCCTTCGTTAGAAGGTCTGCTTAATTACAGATGTAATTAATTGGAATTAGTGTGAGTCCAATATCCAATGAGATTGTGTTCTCATAAGAACAAGAGAGGACACCCAGATATACATCCATGAGAATGTCATGTGATGAGGAGACAGAGATTGGAATAATACATCTACAAGCCAACACATCCCTATGGCTGCCAGCAGATACCAGAAGTTAAGAGAGGCATGAATGGATTCTCTTCCAAGTCTCCAGAAGTCAACAACCTGTCCACACATCAGACTTCTACTCTTCTGAACTGTGAGAGAGTAAATTTCTATGGTTCAAAACCATCTAGTTGTGGTAATATGTTTTAGTGGCCAATAAAAATTAATAAATGCCTTCATTCTTTGCACTTCTATCCAGGAATTATAATCTTCTCCAATACCATTTTCTCCATCCAGCTTTTCCTTACTGCATTTTTCGTTCTAGAGCTTTGGGTGGGATATGTGATTTCTTTTTTGTTTTGGGTTTTTTTTTTAGCTTTATTTAATTTTTCTGGAATATCCCATTTCACCCTGCCTTTATCATTTTTGTGTCCCTCCCCATTTACCAGGTTGCAAGTATCTGAATGGAATTAACAATTTAATCACTTCATGTCCTTTTTGCAGCACCATTTCTCATACTTTTATTTATTTATTTATTTATTTATTTATTTATTTATTTATTTATTTTGGTAGCAGGGATTGAATTTGGGACATTGCACTTGTGAGGTAGGCAGCAGAACCACTGAGCTAAATCCCCAGCCCTTATGCTCCTTAAGCCTATATTCCACTGAAAGCAAAATCTGAGATGAAAAGTCTGTGTTAATAGTTTTAGGAATGGAGTGAACAAGAGATATTAAAGAAGAATATCTAGGAAACACTCAATAATCATTTGTCGAATACATAAATTACTGAGCATAAATCCCAAAGAACAGATATCTTATTTATTATAAACTCAGTGTCTAACATATGTATTCCCTCAGTGAGGGAAAGAATGAATGAATGAATGATAAGTGAGGTCCGTTCGAGGGAGCCCACCTATGTGAGTTCTTCGTTGTATGATTGTCCTCTGCTTCAATGAAAAATACTCCCTTCCCTGATGAGAGAGGAGCAATCATAATATTGAAACTTTTGAACTGTAAGATCATCTCTATATTGCTATTATATTTATGTGGTCATCATGTTCATAAGTGAATTAGTGCATACAATCAACTTAACGCTATGTGATTAATTCTGTGAGTAAAACTAAATGTTCATGGCTCGCCTATTTTTACTTGCTCATTATTTGTATTCAAAATTCTGACGTGAATTTTGAGATGAAGTCAAGACCCCAAGCGGTTTGCCTAAGGTCACATAGGTAGAAAATAGGAGAGCCAGAATTTCACATTAGATTCTCCTGATTCCATTGCTCGCACTGTTTTCACTAATCCAAGCTGACTTGACTTCAAATCACTTGACTTTTCCTAACCTCAAAATCCCTTCACTCACCAGCTCAAGTTAATTCCTTTATTTTTACCATCCTGCTAGCTTTGAATTCTCTCTCAGTGCCTCATCGTCCTGTGATAGGAATGCCACCTACTTATGCTGTGCTGACCTCCGTCTGGCCCTCATCAATGTGATGTTACCTTCATCAGCTCTTCAGGGTACTTGCCCTTCCTCCGCCACCTTCCAATACCATATGGCACATTCTTGTGCCACATGGCTTCCATACACGCTGCCTCCTTATGCTCTCCATTCTGTTAGTTCTCTTATAATTATATACAACAACTTTTGCCTGCTCTTGGATTTCTGATCTTTACTTTCATCCCATGTTTCACTGTGGTGCCCTGCTCTTCCTCATCTCATAGCAGTCTATGCAGTTGCGGTTGCAGCATATGACTGTAATTCCTCCGTAGCATGGGGAACATCCATCATGCTGCTGACACCACATAAATTCTGCGCATATGCTTCAGATTTTAGGGGGAAGACACTTCCATCCAAAATGAGCCAGCACAAGTCAATTCGGGGATCCAGCAATCCCCTACAATGTAGCAGCATATGAATGTGCAAGGACTTTTATTGAATTTCTAGAGATTAAATTACATACAGATACACAAATAAAATAATACAACCGAGACACATATGCCATTTTCCTTTTGTTCCTAATTTGTATTACATATTTATGAATGCTGAAATGTTTAAATGAACAATGAATATCCATATGCTCAATGCCTAAATTCAATAACTGTTAACTTTTGCCATATTTTTTTAATGTAACTGTAATCATGTGTGTGTGTGTGTGTGTGTGTGTATATATATATATATATATATATATAAAAGAACTATGTGAAAAATCCACGAAAGACATCAAGATGCTTCAGCATGTTATCTCCCAGAATAAAGAAGATATTTTCATTTATAGGCATGATATGCTATTATCACACTAAAAAAATCAACAATTTTATACTATCATATAAATAGTGATTCACATTCAAATTTTCCCACTAGTTCCTAAAATGTATTTTATTGCTTAAAAAAAAACAATAGGATTAATACATTTCCATGTAGTAATTTGGGTAGTTTGTCTCTTTGGTGTAATATTATTTACAAGGATAGCCTTTTGCATTGCTTTTATTTTGTTGGTTGGTTTGTTTATTTGTTTGCTTGCTTGCTTTTTTTTCCACACACAATTAACCAAGGCTTGCTCTATTTTAAGTCCTGTTACATTCTGGGTATGTCTGAATATTTTGTACTGTTCTCACTTAGTTTCCTTCTCTGTCTTTTTACTTTCTATAAATTATGGGCTATGTTTAAAGTATTGATTAGGTTCTGGCTAAAAATGTTCAAAAGGATGATTTATACATGGTGATGTGTACTTCAAATTGCCTTACATCAGGGAGTGTATAAAGTCAGATCTCTCCCACTATTTGATCTCTTGGTTAGGCAGTAGAAAGCCAGATGTCTCTATTGTAAAGGCACACTTTTCCCATTGCGATTGGCAAATAGTCTGTGAACTGACACTTTGTCAGGGTGTGAATCGGCTATTCCCCGAACTGGTTTCCCATAGTGATTTTAGTGTCCACTGATGATACTTCCTGAATACATTATTGTACTGGCTATTGTTGGCTGTAGATAGAATTATTACCTGTCCTTCGTCTATAAACAAATATTTGTTCTCATCAACTAAGATGAACTTTATTTCCTTAGAGAAAAGCAGCTGATAAAAACTTTGTTTTTTCTCTTTAATTGCAAATTGTAGAATAAGAGATTATTATAATTATAATGTCCATTGACTCCTTTTTTGACTTTTTCTTCCTTTAATCTTCTGCATTTTATTTATTCTATTACCTATAATTATTAAAGTCATGATTCTTATTCATCCTCAATTTATCCCAATTTTGGCTGGTGGGAGCTTCCTGTATTCTTTTGATGTCTCAATATTAGGTTTATTTCTTTGCTTTCTATATCTTTCAAATCTAACTTACATTCTCACAGATGAGAAGTAAACACACAAAAAGGATATGGAGACAAACAGACTGGACTCCTGGCCCATAGCAGAGATATACTGATATGTACAAATGATCACATGGAATAGAGACATATTAACACCACTAAAATTTTTTTAAACCCTCAAATTACAATAACATAAATATCACACTGTAGCATTTATAAAACAGGGCATAACATTTATAACAGAAAAAAATACTTCACTCTGAATTAATATTCTATAACTTAATAAGTAAGGGAAATAGTAACACGAGTAGAATATTAATTTGGTAGTGGCCAAAATCATATAAAAGCAATAAAAAATCTGATATGCTGAATAGATGTATAATATCAGACCAGTGCCTTAAAAAACATGTTCTCTACAACTGAACACCAATAGTTGGATTTTCAGAATTTGTCATAAATGTCAGAAACTAAAATGACCCAGGGGGTCATTTAGTATGTCTAGAGATTGAGACTGCGCAGTCTTTCAAAAGATGTAATAGCATCAATGAGAATTGGGTAACATTTGAGTCTGTTTATCACACTGGGCTTCCACATTTAAAAAATTCTCACGGGAGCATAAGCACCCTACAATGGTTAAGTGAGCTGCAGGAATTTATAACAAAAACATTTAGACATTCCAGGAGCAAAATAAAGTTAGTGGATCACTCCTGAAGTGGGAATTCATAGAAGCAGGATTCAAGCAACTCTAAACAGATGTTAATAAGCGAATGTAAAAGGGGAAATGTGCCAACCTGTTGTTCAGGGACAAAAACAGGGTTGTTTGGTCCACTGTGACACCATGGCTTCATGGTAAAACACATGAAAAGTGTGAAACAATGCTACCTATTTTCTTTCCTCTAGAAAGATGCAAAATGGATAACATCTCTCACATTTCCAGACACATTTATCCTCTAATACACATACATATTGCTCCACACCAATTTTAAAAAGAATACCAAGCAAATGCATCTTTAGTTGTTATGTTCTTCTGAAAGGACAACTCTTTGCCAGAGGTGGTTCCCTGGGGATTTAGGAGCATCCATCTCATAGCTTGAGGGAAAGGCTTGCAGCTATTGAGCTGAGGACATGTCCCTTTCATAACATATCAGGTCTTCCATTAAGTTAAAGGATATTTTTAGCATGAGGTGCTCCTGCTGTGTGGCCAGGCGAAGATCAGCTTTCTACTGTGCTTAGAGCAAGGTCAGGGACACTTTTATCTTGCTAAAGACACTTCAGTCTGGAAAAGTGGAGGTCAAAACTCCTTTCAGTAACTAACAAAAACTGTAGGCTCCACCTGGAAAAATGCACAATATTTTGCATGAAATTTGGATAGAATGTGTTTATTGAGCCCCAGAAACACATCTTTGGAGAGCTATGAGCTTCACGATCTCAGAAAGAAAACCTATATATCTAAGGATGCAGTGGAATGAAACAGGAGTGGAACAGTGTATACCATTCAACTTTCCACCAGAAGACACAAATTCACGTAAACTCAATGAAATTCTTATCCCTGCTCTTTGGAAAGTCTCATGAAGAGCCAAGAATAAGTCAATAATAAATATGATGGCAATCTCAGACATTTCCACATAGCTTCCAAAGTAGTGTAATTATGCCAACAGCAAATGTTAGCCTAGAAGTGAGAGCGGCTTAAACTAAATATCTTAATGGTCACCACTTTTACCATACTGTTCCAATCAGCAATGGATTGCAAATGGGTTTTCCTGCTAGTTTAAGATCTCAGTTGCTTCTCTAGTAGTTAGATCATTTTCCAGGCGCTCCAGGAAAGTGCTTTTCTGTGGAACTGTTAATACTATTAGCTTTTACATTAACAGAAGTTTAATGGACATTTGTGCAATGCCATGATTGCTATTCAGGCTGAAGGGCCCTTATTTGGAGTCATGTTTAGAAATTCATTTGTTTCTAGGTTCAAATTATTTTATGAAGTGAGTTTAGAAAGAACTCTTGTCAACAAGCTTTTTCTCCTAAGGATCCAGTCTGACAAAGTCTTGCGTAATGTTTTTTACCATGACCTCGAAGGCCTTTGCAATCTTCCCTAACAATAACGACAACTTTACTTCCTATTATCAGCCTTCAGATCCCTTATCATTTCCTTCCAGGTCCTGCATCCATACCTTCTACCCAGTGGTGCTGTTTGCCTGGGACGCTGCTTCCTGGAGGTCTATCCAATGAAGAGCTATTTATTTCTTCAAAACCCAGCTCCGTCTGTCCCTGACTGAAGAGAGGTCTCCTACTTGTCCCAGTGTGGGTGCAGGCACGGTACCTTCTGTCACAAGTTGCCACGACCCTGCACTGGAAGGCAGGCAGGAGTAGGGCAAGGGAAGAAAGACAGACGAGCGCTGTGAAAGCCTCGCAAAGACTGTGCCTGTGTTTTGTTTCATTCTATGCACTTGTAATGCTTTCCACAGGCGCTGGTGCTTTGGTAATATTATTGGGGAAATGAAGGAAAGAGAAGAAAGGACGGGAGGGACGGAGGGAGGAGACACGAAGAAAGACAGAAAGATAGGAAGAAAAAAGGGACTTCAGAGCACTATTTTTGGGTGATGTACAGGGGATCGAACTCTGGACCGTGCGCTTGCGAGGCAGGCCGTGGAACCACTGAACTAAATTCCCAGCCCAGAGTACTACTTTTTTGCTCTTTTTAAACCATAATTTAAATATTTGTTTGCTATATTTAGTAATTTTAATACATTTTTCCCATTAGCACATAAATATGTGGTATATCTCTTCAAAATTAATACAGTAGTGAGCCAGGGATTTAGCTCAGTAGTACCTTGTCTTCCTCGGAAGTGCAAGGTCCTGAGTTTGATCCTCAGTAACCCCCCCAAAATTATATAGCTGTTTTATTGGTCTAATTGATATTAAAAGAATTGCTTTTTTGAGACAGGATCTCACTATGTAGTTGAGAATGACCTGGAACTCACTATGTAGCCCAGGCTGGTCTCGAACTCACAGTGATCCTCCTGCCACAGCCTTCTGAGTGCTGGGATTACAGATGTGTTCCACCACGCCTGGCTAGAATTGCATATTTTAATGTGTATATATTTGATACGTTAGAACACATGCAAAAACTCATGTTATCAGCACCAAATCAAAGAAACTTATTCAAAACATCCTAAATTTTCCTCGTGTTCCTTTGCTTACATTTATTCTGTGGTAAGTACATAACATACACTCTATTATTTTCATAGATTTTGAAGTGTAAAATACTATATTGTGAACTAGAGGCAAAATGCTCAACATCCAGGTCCCTAGAACTTATCAATCTAACAAATGAAACTTCAGATCCACTGAACACACTTCTTTCTCTCCTCTCCCCGACTCCCTACCTGCTTTCAGCTGCTCCTGGAGTGTTTGCTTCTATGACTTGGGCTGTTTGAGATACTTTATAGAAACAGAATTGTGAAGTATTTGTCCTTCTGAGACTTGTTCTTTTTCACTTAGCAAAATACCTTCTACCTTTATCCATGTTGTTGCAATTTTTTTTTAAAAAAGCAGAATTTCCTTCACTTTTAAGTCTGAATAATATTCTCACATGTATACGCCTTTCATCTGTTATTGAATGCCTGTTGTTCCATTTTTCCTGGCTAGTGTCAATAGTGCTGCTATGAACAAGACAGTGCAGACATTTCTTCAGGATCCTAATTTCAGTTCTTCTAAATATATACCTAGATTGCGAGACCTAATTTTTTGAAGAAACCCCATATTCATACACTTTTCCATAATGGCTATACCATTTCACATCCAGAGTGAGCAAAGATTTTAAATTCTCTGTGCATCCCTCCCAAAGCATCGTTTTTGAGGGGAGGGGGATATTAATCATCCTAGCAGGTGAAGTTTTGAATTATATTTCCTTGACTATCCAAAATATTTCCAAATATTTTTTGCCTCTTCAAAGCAAAATCCATAGTTTAAACAGCAAATATCTAATGGAAATAAATGTGAGGGTTTTATGGAAATGTGGAGTGTCCTGTTGTTGTTTAATTATGAAAAAAAAACAAATAAGTGATGAAAATTCGGGGCTCCAGTGTCAGACTCATAAAAACCGAACTAGCTAAATTACTATAGCACTATGTGCCTTAAGGCATAACAGTAGAGTAAGACTTACAAGGTGTATATGAGGATTGAATGGTAATATATGTAACACTCAGCATGGTGCCTGTACATAGTAAAGACTTTATACAAATTTAGCTGAAAGTGTTGACAGAGGTGGTGATGGAGGTGAGAATGACAATATTTATTAAAAACAACTAGAAGAGTTAAGAGAGAAAAAATATGTGTGTGTGTGTATATATATATATATATATATATATATATATATATATATTTTTTTTGAATATGCACAGGGAAAAACAATACAGCTGGAAAACCAGAAAAGGCATTGAGAAAAAGTTCCCTGGTATTTCAGATATAATTTTAAAATAAGACAATGATTCAAAAAGAAAAGAAAGAAGGAGGAAAGGAAGAAAAGAACAAAGGAAGGAAAGATGACACAAAGGAAGGAAGGAAGGTAGATAGGTTAAGTAGTAAGCAAAGAGACATCAGAAAAGAAACAGAAGTAATAAGAATCATTAAAGGAAAACAGCATGACTGACTTAAATATAAAGATATTAAAAAGAGGCAGAAGGAAATAAAAAATGAAATGAAAAATAAAAGATAAAAGACATAATATATTGTGAATATATTAGGTATGAATTACAACAGAGATCACATTCTCTAAAGACAAGTATGGTAGCATACGCCTATAATCCCAGCATTCTGTGGGGCTGAGGCAGGAGGATTGCAAGTTAAGCCCAAACTAGAAATTTAGCAAAATGTAGCAAATAAAAATAATAAGAGAAAACTTCTGAAATAAAGATCTGAAAGAGTAACATGAAAAACATATTATGCACATTAAACAAGACAAATTTTGAAGATAACGTTACGAGTAAGTATGAAATCATAAGCAGGAAAAAATTATAAAACTTAGAAAACTCATTTTCAGAAGACAGTGCAAAGATCTGATCAAAATTGAGATCAAAGAATTCTAGGGGCAATTTACTTTCTAGTCCCTCTTCTGTTTCTCTTAGACAAAAGCTTTCTTTCCCTCAATAAATTTTTTCTACTCTTAACCTCCATTGTTCCTAGCATTCATTCTTTGATTTTAGAGAACACAACTCACAAATCAGTTATCTAGCAAGTTTGAGGGTTACATCTCTTTCCCCCTATTGTGGAGGACTTCCACTGAGATTACTGGTCAGAGGTAAGAGTTTTCTTTTATAGGTTCTAACTTTGGTCTTTTTGCTTCATAGATTGTAACTTGTTTTATAGGTTTTCATTTGTTTCATAGATTCTGGTTTTTTGTTTCATATAAATTCTTCTGTCCTTTGTTTCAGCTTTTGTCTCAAAAGTGTCTTAATTTTAAATTGTGTGTTTTAAATGTTTGCAAATTTCTTGTTATTCTTTTGCATTGTGTTTTGTTAAAATTACATTTTATTCTTGTTTTGTATGTGTTGCATTTCCACTTAGTTGCTTCAAAATGCTATAAAATGAGTGTTTCATGAAATCATCTCAGATAAAGACAGTTCAGGCTTTTATCTGCCCCTTTTAGAATCCTAAACAAATGGTGGTTACTCTGCCAACTAGTAATTGATTTTAGGGCAGCTGCCACTCTCAAAGCAGAGGACAGGTTTCTCCAGTTGCCCTCTGGTGAATCCCTACTCCCATTAATGCCAATGTTGAGTGGAATGTTGACCAGATAAGCACTTGGGTTCCTTTCACAGAGGGATTTCTGATTACATGGAACTGGTGGAAACTGAGGTGACAGCTGAGGGGTCATGGCCAGCGCTACTCTCTGGCAGATACCCAAAGGTCCCTCAGAAGAGACTGACAGACCATCCAGGCAATCAGCAGAAAAATCTCCACATCTTGTCCTATCTGGACTCCTCTGTGAGATGAAATGGGAACTTGGTCAGTGATCATCAGGTATCCTCTGTCTCAGAGTAATCTGAAGTAATGCCATTAGAGCCCTTTCTTAAGCCTCCATTAAAGTTGAGCTACAGGTTTGGACTGCTTTCTCGACTACTAGTTAGACAGACCTCTAGACAAATATAAAAAACAAATCTTTCAAAGACTAAAAATTACCAAATCTTCTCCCCCTCTCCAAGGCATGGTCTTCATCTATGTGTGTAGTGGAGAAAAACACCTTTTCCAATAGGTCTTGGACCTTGGAACAGTGACTTATAAAATGCTATATGGTGATTTTTTGGATGTTTAACCAGCTTGAGCTTTATTTGGACTTTTCCTTCTGCTAATGAGTTAAAAACTCCACTTAAACTTTCTCCAACTTGTTGGGAGTTCATTTGAGAATTCCTTGTAGTCAGACAGCTCCTCCTTCCAGAAAGTCAGGCTAAGACAACTCACAGCAACTATTTTGTCTTATACTAGGAAAAAATAGCAATCAGTAACTTGCATTTGTTTTTACATTGCTAACTAGAATGTGAGGCTATTTTAGTCAGCCTTTCTCTTCCTTCATGTGCACGCATAAGAAGTTGATAAAGGTGCCTTTACTAACGTGGGCTGTGGCTACTAAGAAGACCTGTGAGTTTCAAATACTTAGTGAATTTAAAATGGACCTTAAAGGAGTAGTCTTGTCTTGCTGCTATTAAAAGTTGCCTCAATGACAGAATGGACAACAGAATCTTCTCAGAGCTTTCTTTGCTCCAGGGCCCGGGCAGAATCTCTGACTTACCATCTCTGGAGGTGATCTATTCTGCAGGAAAAATTTGATTGACCTACTTTCCTCTCTCTCTCTCTCTCTCTCTTTTTTTAGGGAAATAGAAAGCAGTAGTTTGAATCTCTTGCTTTGCTAATAATGCTTCCATTTCTAAACATTATTGGTATACCTGAAGTCAATTGTAACTTGTGCTTTGAGAGTATTTATTGGAGTAAGGATGAGTTACCTGAGGAAGATAAGATTGCACACTGGTAAAGGGTAGATAGTCCAGTCTAATTTTATTTTCTGGGTCTCTCTCCATATGGTAGCTACCTACCCTGGAGTGGAATAAATCTTGGTGGATGCCTTAGGGGGCACAGGAATCAATCAGGGACTTATGGGATGCCATGTTTGCTTCTCTTGTTTTAGATTAGGAGCTCTGCATCTGAACCTCACACTGCGCTGGAATGTAGTAAGGAGCAATCTAGCATTTCTCTACACCAGTGCCTGGTGTGCCTACCTCCTAAAGCCAAGTACACAGAGAAAGTACTATGATGTTATCTCACAATTAGAATTATACTGTAAAATAGAGAGAAAATGGTCAAAATCATCTTACATTGAGATTTTCTTTACATTAAGAAGTAATTCTTGCTTGTGTTCAAGTGTAAATGTAATGAGAGACACCTCAACCTTAAGACATTCAGTACCTCTAAGCCTGAGGCTACTCCTCACCCTTTTGAACCTGAGAACAAAGTTTCTAAGACAACTTTAAACCTTAACCAGTGGGTACCGAGGAAGGAGTATCCTGGCCAGCCATAATTAAAACCTCTGTGAGGCTATATCCATCCTTAGCTAAGCTGTTCAGGTCCCTCAAAGACAATACCCTTTGTAGGAAGTAAATGGCAAATATGGGACTATCTGTGTTCGTGTGTCTTTTTCTCAGTGATCTAAGACAGATTATATGAGACCTAATAAAGTTTTAGATGATCCTGATGTGTACCTTGAAGTCTTTAGAGAACTTACTCAGACCAATAGACTAGATTAGAAAGATGTAATGTTGCTCTTAAATCAAATATTGGTTTTTAATGAGAGACAAGTAATATTACATTTAGAGACAAATATTATCTTCATTTTGGAAGCTCAAAAGACAGCCAGGGGAATAACTGGTTTCTACTGGAACACAAGCAGTTCCTAAACAAGATCCCCACTGGCCTGCTAATCAGATAGGAGATTAAAATAGAAGACATTTTTAGCATGTATTCTTAAAAGTCTAATAAACATGAGAACTAAGCCCTTCAGTTATTTTAAATTGTCAATTATTTATTAGAAAGAGATGAGGACATCCCTAGATACTGATTTGATAAAAGAAAATATTATAGTTTTTCCTGTCAGTCTTACAATATGCACATAGTATAGTGTTATATGCCCCCTCAGAAGAGCTTTCTAGCCAAGACACCAGTGTTCTGCTGAATTTTCTAACAGACAGAGGTTACAATGCACAACTGCAGCCTTGAGGTAAAATAGTTAGGCCTTATTATATCTAAGGGAACCCAAAGACTGGAGGAAGAAAGAATTAAACCAAGTCTTTCCTCTCCATGGCCCAAGACCCTAAAACCTCTAAGGAGATTTCTAGAAATTACACTTTGTTGTCACCTTTATATAGTGAGATTGTGTGACCCATCTATCAGTCTACAGAAAAATGCAAAAGACAGCCATATTTTAACCTGAGAATCTGGTTCCCAGACTGCATTCCAGAAGATCAAATAAGCTCTTCTAAGGGCCTGCCTACAGGAAACTGTTTCAGTTTGCATGTTAATAAAAGGTAAGACACGGCTTTGGGAACATTTTTACAAGATCAGGGAGCAGTTCAACAACCTGTAGGGTATTTAAATCATAAGTTAGATATTATAGATTCAAGGTGATTTTATTTTAAAAGAAAAGCCCCAAACAATATATTTAAAATGCTTTCAGTCTCTTTCAAGTGGCAAAAAAGCAGCCATTCAAATTCTTTGAATACTGGTTTAATTCTCTGCTTGGCAATGCAACTGGCGTCGTTCATAGCCTTTGTCTCTAGAGATATGTTTTGCTAAGGACTGCAGATCCATTTTGGGAAAACTTATCTTAATTTTCCTTCTATACCTAAGATGGTTAAGATTTAGTTCATGTGCCATACTTAAAGGCACTCTTCTGTCCCTTCTCGACTGCCCTGCCCCTGAGAAATAATGTAGTTCTCAATAATATATAATTCAAGACACTTCCCTCCTCTGTGGCTGCTGGAATTCAAGACAAAGCTTCCAGAATGGAGAGTTTCCCTTTCCTAGAGCTCTTCCAGAATAAAGCTGACCTTCACTCATTTCTGGGACACATAGAAATGTGTTCTAGGCTTAATACTGAAACTCTTGAAGCCTATGAAGCTGTGTATTCCAGTCAAATAAACTGTCAGCTTAGGGCCCATCTTAAAACTGTTTTTGCTTTCACAGGTATAGAAGATTTTTATTTCTTTTGAATCTTAGTACAAGAAATCTCTCTTAACTGATCTACAAAGTTCTGACTAGTCTTTTTATAATTATAAACTTAAAATTATAAACCTAAAAATTATTATAAAACTATTATAAATCACCTTGGCTAAAAACATCTCAGTGCACTCTGGTTTATAAACAAGTTGTCATGTGTGTGTGTGTGTGTGTGTGTGTGCGTGCGTGTGTGTTCAATTTGTTACAACATATACAGCTGTTTTGTTTGAGTTTCTTTTCTTTTGGCATTTTGGATTTTTAAAGATGTTTGCCTGTGACTCAGATTGGCTTATAGATAAATGTCACTAAAGATATGCTTCCTCAGTTTTCCAGATTATCCAAATAATGTCAAACATTTTTACAAATACAGTACACATTGTTGTCTATGTATAATAACTCAGGAATCTTTCATTGATCAAAACAGTGTATTAATTATTATGATCAGGCTCTCATAGGTCATCTAAAAATTTGTTAAGATACCTGAAGACTCTTGGGCTTAGGAAAACTACTGGACAGGACTCCCCTTGGCAAATGAAGGAGTGGCTTACTGGAAAAAAAAATTATTCCAGCCTTGGTTCACAAAGGGGGCCCCAATAATTTCCATAGTCTTGTGGAAAATACATTACTAAACATATTATTGTGATATGTATCTATTGGTCATGGTCAAATGGCTAAATTCCCTATGGGAAAACAATAAGTTTTTATATAAAATGCTCTTGATATGAGACAAAATTAAAAGACAATGGGTTTCATGTAACTGACACATTTTTATTTCATGGTGTATATATTCATGCCTTCTGGGTGTAAAAGTCTTCTAGGATATTTATGGTAATGATCCTTTTGACTAAGGTATCTCTTCTGCTCCAGCTACTTGTGATAGAGATACATGTCAAACCAGCATGAAATAACTATAAATAATTGTTTTCTTAAAAACTTATGTGATGTACGTTATATGTGTCATCATGCTTATGCTCAGTCACCCAACAATCGAAACAATGTCACACACTAAAATTAGAGGTACATTTATAGGTCAGTGTGTATGTTCTCTTTAGATGGCATTCTACAAAAGGATAACAAATAAGAATTAAGTTTTTTTTATGTCATTTAATGTCTTGTAATCAGATGGAGGTGTTTCACTGAAAGATTTCTCCCTACTAAGATGGAGAAGAAAATTCCATCATGATTGTCATGCTAAAATACTATATATAGCTCTTGATCTTAAGTTTCTATAATGTGTAACTGCTTTCTGTTAACATTCTGCAGGGATTAAACTACTAGAATAACCATGATTGGTAAGAAATCACAGACCCAATACTATGCTTTACATTTCAAAGCCTTAAAGTCCAGACAAAATTATAATAGTTAAACTTACTGCTCCTACTGCACTACTGGTGTCACTGATCTTCTCTTCCGGGTGTTCAACAACTAAAATTTGGAGAACAAAACTAGAAAGATAAGTGGGCTATGAAGACAGCCATATTTTGGCCCTGGCCCCTCAAGGTCAACAAAGAATACAGGACATGAGGGAACTTTTTTACAGAATCCTACAACTTTGATAAGTCACTCAAACTCCTGAATAGGGAGATAGATTGCTGGGCACCAGAGTACAAATGTACTATGTACCAAAGGAGGGTCACCATAAGACAGAAGTCTTCCATGCTTTCACTGAAAGCAACATGGATAAGCAAGGCAGTGACCCATCCTGATGGCTGGCACTGACAGATCTGAGAGGCTCTATGCATGATTCCAAAATAATGCCTGAAGAGACTTAACTGACCTTGATAGATAGCAAGAGGTTCAGGTTGATTGACACAGGTCTCACTTTAACTTGGTCTTAAACACCTAGCAGAAAAGAATAACCCAAAGAGGTATAAAATAATGCCATAGTAATAAAGCTAGGTATGAAAAGGAGCTCCAATCACTGACACCTTGTGGCAGTTTCCAGCTCTATAAGTAGCTAACAATAGTTATGGATCATTAGGAAAAAATTATGATAAAATCTATAAGAGCTCAGCTAGAGATTTATATTTCTTAGTGAAATTTGTTCTTCAAATTTTCTCTTCTCTTACAGCTAAAACTAGAAAGACTTCTAAGACCATCAGGTTCAATCACTATTTCAGTTTCTAAGTGTGACTTTCTCCTCAACCTGCCCTCTCATTCTAGTGTGCTCATGCGTAGATTACACCCACTATCATGTCTTAAAACTTTTGTTTATTCTTGCCTACAGGCTGCCAAACTCCAAGAGGTCTTACAAATGAAACCAGTGACAGACTTCTTTTAGTGGGATCCACCAGATCGACCTTGTAAACAACTTATAACTGCTGAACTATGCAATATGACTTCTGTGTTGGATTCTGAAGTCCCCTGGACCTCCTCCTTATCCTCTTTGTGGGCTATATTCATAGCAATCCTGCTGACCTTATAATTTGGCCTATGCATTCTTAACTGTTTCTTTGCCTTTGTCTCCTCCAGACTCAAAAGCTATGCAGCTACCAGGGTGACAATGCCAGGTGCCTACCAAAGGCCTTTAGATAGACCCTCTGTAGAGTAACTCTAACTGCTGATCACAACTTGGACCCTCTTCAGCTGGAAGTAGTCAGAGCTGTCTTCCCCTTTGCCCCCCAACACAGTTAGAGGTACTTCTTCAGAGGGGGTGGTATTACAGATAGGCAAGTAAATTAGATACCTTGTAGGCAGTTAGAGAGGGCCACCCTCAAGGAGCCAACACAGCAAAAAGCAAACATGGAGAACAATCAAGACATTAACTGAAGGCCAGAATTATCAAAGGAGAGAAACTACTATGTCCTTGTGCTTCCCCTGGGGATGAATAGCAGTGATTGATATTCAAAATCGGTATCAATCACCTGGGTGGGCAGCCAAGGTCTTAACCCAGGCTTTCCAATTAATATCCTTGAAGCCCATCCTTACTGAAAATCTTTGCATGCTTGCCATGTGATTTGCTCTCCCGTTTGACCCCCATTTAATCAAAATTAACTGGGAGACCATACCTATAATCTGATGGGTTGGTCATGGTTTTGCTCCACCTCATGCCCACCTTGTAATTTTCCATTGGGTCTTATACTTTTGTCCCACTTTGTACCCACTTTACCACATGGCTTTGATACATAAAATATCTTTGAGCAGTGGGGTAGGTGGGTACAACCCACTTTCCGGTAATCCTAATGTCTCTCTTAGACAGAAGCTTTCTTTCCTCAACAAATTTTTCCCACTCTTAAAAAAAAAAAAAAAAAAAAAAGAATTCTAGAAAGCCCAGAATAGTGGTGGCAGACTATGATCTGAGATACTGGGAGGCTGAGACAGAATTGCTTCAGTCCAAAAGTCAAAGCCAGACTGGGTAACAGTGCAAGATCCCTTCTCAACAAAAGGAAGTTTAAAGCCAATAGTGTTGTTCTTTTAGACATAAACTTAATAGCCTAATGTTCTCAAGCATGTGAAAGCTCAGAGACTACTAAACCTATGAAACATACTGAAAAAACAATCACTCTATGAGGGCTGAGGATTTAGCTCAGTGGTTCCATCGCCTGCCTCATATGCATAAGGGCCTGAGCTCAATCCCTGGTACAAAAAAAACCCAAAAAACAAAAAACAAAAAAATCACTCTATGATAAAATCCAGGTAACTAATGTATCAAAAAAAACTTGGTGCTAAGCACAGCACTGATTAGCACTAAATCATATTAAATATAGAACAAAACATAAGCAACTGTGAACTCATGGCTATAGGACAGTATGAAAATCATATAAATCTTGACCATGTAAAATAATGACATTTTTGGAAAATATAAAAATTTGGGGAAATATCAAATTTGCCAAATTTGGAAGTTGGGGAGGTGAGATGGTAAGAATAACAACTCTTTAATTATTTTATCAAAGGAATAACTAAAATATTATTAACAGTAGGAAATGTAACTAAAATAATTATCTATCATCCTATTAATATTTTAACCATAGTGGTATCATTTAATAGTTATGTTGTGTGTATATGAGATATATAATAAATACATATATATCATAAGCATGATGTAAAATAGTTATTTTCTAGATCATTTGCATTTTCATCTAAATTTTATAGTAAAAAATTGATAACTTCAATAAAATATCCACTGGGGTTCTAATTAGGACTATCTCCATCTATAGATAAATGGAAAAGAATTGATATCTTAAGTATGTCTTCACATCAGCTTAACATATTAGAACTTTTTTTAAATGCAAAGAATCACTTTTTAGCCATTTGAATTTTTAGCTTCATTGCTTTAGCTTTATAGCTACCTCCCACCAGCAGTTTCTTGCTCAAGTGTTAGGAAATATTTATTTAGTCAATGTCCCCAAACTAAAACTATTTATGAGGAAAACAGCATCTGGAGGTAGAGTTGAGGGTAAGAGCAAGATATGCTCAATCTATAATTAAATATATCATTCCAGCATCAATGTGAAATTTAAAGACCCATTACTTTTACACAATTTGAAATTGAGAAAACTGTTTTACTTAATTTCATCAACAGCACTTCCCACTGGAATCCTGTATCTTGTCTCTACTGCATATGCACTTATTACCAAATTAATGCTTCATGAATGAGTAACCTTCATACTTCACCCAGGAATATTTGCTCCTGGCTGTGGTGTCATAAAACTTGATTTATTTTCGAAGGTGAGACAGAACTACTATAAATATTTTTTCAAACTCTACATAAAACATTATTTTCAATGACACAGGAAAAGGGTCATGAAGATGGTAATCAATAAACATCACATTTTATCACTGAAATCCTGACTATGAGAGACTGAGTAGTTTATGGTTGGGCCATAGAAAATTAATAGTTGTATAACTAAAGTTAGCCTCTGAAGAGAAAAGAGAGAAGAGGGAAGGAAGAGGGTGGAGGAAAATTTAGAGTATTTCAGAGGTAATGGAAGGAAATAAATTAACGACAAGGAACACCAGCAATTGTAAAATGAATGCATTTGCAGAACCACTGGTTGAGTTTATTGAGTTTTATTTTCATATAAAATAAAACTCAAGGATTTTTTATTTTCATATAAAATAAAACTCAAGGATTTAAGAAGGATTTTTTAGAAAAATCCTTCTGTATGTGTCATCATGAAATTAACGAGAGATTAACAACAGGACTTTTTTCTGAAAGTTCAGTCCAGGATGCCCTGCACCCAGCTGGTGTGTTTTCCTGAAATGGCTAACTAGTGTTAAGAACATGGTCCTTCATGTTGGGACATAGCATTTTTCTTTAGATATAGTGTATTGAACCTTGGCCTCATATGTTTGAAACTAACCCACTGAGTTAATTGTCCCCAATTAAATTTTTAATAATGATATAACAACATAATTGGTGTTGAAGTCATTGTTTGTTATTGAAAAAATGAGCAAGTAACATTGGCATTTCAAGAATAATGAGTGCCTCACTCACAACAGGCAAGAGGGTTCAGTGGATCTGCTGGCCTGATCTGGTGTGAAATAATTGCATTGATGACTTTCTTCAGGTTGTCATCACCAAATATTGCCTGGCAATTATTCTGAACAGCTGGCTGCTGTTACTGTGCATCTATTTATAAAGCTGTCCTCTTCAACAAAGCTGGGGTCTTACAAGCATCTGTCTGCAGCCAGTTTTTGTCTCTCATGAAAAGATGATTTTTTGCAGACCTTAGTTCTTGTCCCCCCACCCCACCCCGATATTCAACATCCTCTTCTGGATCTTCTTTATTTATACATTGTTTCTATTAGCAGATCTGTCCCTCCAACCAAAATGAAAACAACCCTGAATTAATTAAACCATGACTGGCTTGTGTCATATCATAAAACAAATGAGATTATGTCTTATCCCTGTGCTTACAAAGCTGACTTCCAAATGCATATAGGATGACAGCAATAGCTCTTCAACTTCTGGTTTCCTCCTGTAGAACTTCGGGATTTTATATTCTATTTTATAGATGTAATTAAATGAAAAAGGTCATTGAAAACTGCTTCAAATTAAAGAATAACAGTGTTGGGAGAAAGGCCATAGAAATTTGAGTTTAAAGATATACTTTTTAGATGTGACTCCTAAGAAAAATTAAATAAGAGGAGATAACTTGCTGGTGGCCTTTTTTCTCAGTACACACTCCACTATGTGTTCCAGGTTAGATTGTTTGTTGATACCTCGTGAAAGATCTCATTAGAAAGAAACATCTGATGGAAAATTACCAGAGAGAGAGAGGGAGAAAGAGAGGGAGAGAGACACTATATATATATATAT
>NW_022900917.1:22697779-22705462 GCF_012274545.1 Fukomys damarensis | reverse complement strand
TGTATATGTATAGTATATGTGCTTTAATATATATATATATATGCTTGGGAGTTACATGAAACCAAAAAATAATAGTCCAGCTTTATTTTTATACATGAGTAAAATGGCTTCCAAAGTGTTTTTGAAATGACTTCCCTGAGGTCACCTGGTATTGTCAGAAGCAAAGTTAACACTAACATCCTTTTGAAGAAAATCCTGCCTTTTACAACAACATGGAAGAACCTGGAGGACATTATGCTAAGAGAAATAGGCCAGACAGAGAAGGGCAGATTGTACGTATTACTTATGAGCCAAATCTAAGCTAGTCAGTCTCACAGAAGCAGACATGGAATGAAGGTTCCTAAGAGTTGGGTGGAGGGAGACCCAGGGGAGGGATTCATCAAGGGCCACCCAGTGTTAAGTGTTGGTGACCCAAGTGGCTAAGTCCTACACCCCTGCTATTCAACATAATACTGATAGTTCATAATACTCTAGTGCACATTTAAAATTTTTTCTAAGAGCTTAGAGCTCATGTTAAATGCTCTTATGATAATAGAAATAGTAATAAATAAGAAGGCAGAAGAAAACTTTTATAGGTGTTGGACAGGCTTATGGCAGATTTAATCTATGGTTTCACAAGTATGTACTTATCTTCAAATTCATCAAGTCATTTATATTAAATATACATTTTTTGGTATGTTAGAAAAGCAACTAACATTTTTTTCTAGATAAATATCATTTTATGGTAGTAAAATATACATAACATCATGTTTAACATTTTAAGCATTTTTAAGTGTATAATTCCATGGAATTAAGTGCATTCACATTATTGTGTAACCATCCCTACTATTTCTAACACCAGATTCTGTGGGCTTTCGAAAGGCAGTGGGAGGGCTATATTACTTACTTTATAATTTTACCTAGTGATATAGGCAAGTTCATAGAGATAAAAAGTAGACTGGAGGTTAGGAGAGGGGAAGGGGAGGGGGAAAATGGGAAAACTAGTGTAATTGAAACTCATGTTCTTTCCTTTCCAGGGCTAAGCTGTCCAATAATACAAAACAATGACATAATCTTTGCTTTGATATCATGAACATTTTATTTTAATTGTATATACTAGTATTAATGCAATACAAATATTTATAACATTATAAATTGATATTATACAATGGAATAGTATACAATACTATACTACTAGTAATAAAAAACTGCTGGTTAGTGAATATTTATTACAGGATAGGCATTACCAGAAGCACTTTATAATCTCACAATAAGCCTTTGAGCCAGATCTGTTATTCCTGTTTTATAGAAGAGAAAACTGAGGTACAAGAAGGCTCAACTATTTGCCCAGAGTCACAAACCTAGGAAACAGAAAAGTGGTTTGCAAGGAAGTGGAGCTTACACGTTGATCGCCAGCATTGCTGACAGTAATTCCTGGGAGGGAGGGTCACATTCTCCTGCAGTCTGCTCTGGCTCCTTCCTACAGAGTTCTGTCACCTGCTGTGCAGCCCTGCCCCAGAAGCTGAGCAGACAGGCGGTGCCGCCTGTTCACAGAGAGCTCTTGGCATTCCAGGCTTTGTTCAGCTCCAGGGTGCTGCAGCCACGCTCTGCTGGATTCACCCTTATCACGCTACAGACGGATTCCTTATTTATAAACCCAGTGAGCACTCTCCAGAGGTCCCCCAGTCACTCTCGCAGAATACTCTGAGGTGTTGAGCACTCCCTTCTATCTCAAAGAATTGAATCTCTGTTCTTTTGAGATAACATTAACTTCTTTCACTCTATAGCTATCTTTAGCTTCTCCTTGGTCGCATCATTTGCTGTTTTTATCCTGTTCTGTCAAAACACTAAATACTGGTATTTCTCTACCTCCTCTGTCACTCTTCCTACACCCCTGAGGTGATCGCATTCCACTCTTAGATTCCAGCTTTATGCTCTTGATTCCCAAGTTTAAAATTCAAACTGAGTCTCCTTCAGTATTGTGCGTCCAATTCTCTCCCTGACTTTTCCGTTTGGTAGCTTCCCGAGCACCACAAATGTAACAGGTTGAAAACAGTTTGAGGGGCTCCCCTCATCTGAAGTCTCCGCTTTCCTATGATAACATTTGGTATCACTTAAAAGAAAATCCAAATAAAATGCATGGTTGGGTCGAATCTTTCTCCTATTCATCCCAAGCTCTACCAACCATATGAATAAATACTCTAAATTCGTTCTTTCCTCTCCACCCTGAACCAAGACATACTCAGGAACTGTTTCAAAGCTCCCTCAGTGGGGTCTCCTCAGGCCTTATTTTGCCCCACTACATCTATCCTCTACATTGGCACTATATTGTTATTTTTTAAATGTGAAATGTTTGCAATAAAATCATACTCATACTGTATTTCAAGTGAATTCAGGACTTACTAATTTTGCCTGGCCCTCACTTTTTTCACTGATTACTTCACATCTCACTCTTCGCTCCTCAGGAGGGTCCAGCTATACTGGCCTTCTTTCTGCTCCTCCCATGCTCTCAGGGCCTTCTTGCTCCAGAGTGTTTAGGTATGCTGCGTCCTGGTTCTTCTGAGCTGGCTCCTCTTTTTCTCTTGGATCGCAGATTAAATATCCATACCATAGAGAGGCCTTCTCTGAACATCCTAAGAGGGCTGGTCCTGTTCACGATCCAAACACATTGCCTTCTGCTCATAGCCCTCTGTGTTTTCTGATTATTTCTTTGTTTATTTTCTTTAAATGATGAACTTCAGGGGAGGGAGTGACACTGCTTCATGTTGTCCTGTTATACACCCAGCACCAAGGACAGTGCATACAGAATGGGTCCTTAGAAAACATCCGTTGAATAAATAACTGGATTTAAAAAGTCACACAGAATACTAGAGATTGTTTGGGCATTAATATTTGAGCACCATTTATTAGGAGTGGGTCTTTTCATGAAGGGAAGGGTCTGTGTGAACATTAACATCAAGCTCTAAGATTATTTTGTCCCTAGTATCCTCCAGAATGCTTGCATAATAAAAGTACACTAGGTCTTAGTTTTGTAAAAATAGTTATGGGCTTGGCTTTAGGTATATCCTTAAAGTATCTACTTTGAATGGCAAGAGGTACTGTCTTAGCTACTTTTCTGTTGCTGAGACAAAATATCTGACACTCAAAGTTAAAGGGGAATGGTTCATTTTAGCTCATAGTTTTTAAAGGTTTCAATCCATAGTCAGCTGGCTCCAAGGTAGCACAGCCTGACAGAAGGGCATGGCAGAGAAGAAACAGTCCATGGCAAGGCAGACAAGAAACAGCAAGCCTGCCTATTTTCTATCCCTTTATATTCTGTCCATGCTACAAGCCTATTGATTTGTCCCACTCACGCAGAGGCAGGGCCTCCCTCCTCAGTAAATCCATTCGGGAGCAACCCAAAATTATGCTAATCCAACTAGGGGACTGATTCAGATATCAAACCCTTAATCCATATTTACACATCTTAGATCCAGCCCCCTCTGAAAAGCCCCATCTATTTAAACACATCTCCCAATTAAAGCTTTCGTGTTTATATAAAGATTTAAAGCCTTCCTCTACCTGGATGGTAGAGATGTGCTCCAGGCATAAGTCTGGCTTTTATCAATAGCTCAAAAAAATTCTACTCCAGAATCTTACCAAAGTTCCTGCTGTAAATTTTCAGGTTTATCCCTGCCCAAAGGTCCTGCCTGGGAGAAAGACTCAGTCTGCCCAGGCCCTCACTGTTCCACAGCACCTAGCATTGGCCTCTGCACATAGTAGGTCCTCAGCAGTGTTCCAATTTTTAAATGAATTAAAGAATGTTGTGTGATTTGTATAAAAGCCATTTGTTCAAAAATTACAATGGAAAATGGCTTGAATAATGTATAATTTATTTGCTTCTCTAGAAATTGAAGTATTGATATATTAGATATTTCTACAGAGACTTCCTATATCATATTCTTAAACCAGTCTATCAAAGAACTAATCCTAAATATATTGTGCTCATGTTCTCATCTAAATGTCTTTAATGAGCTGTGTTTAAATAATATTTCACACTTATATAGTTTGGTAAGATTATTTACTGACATTGAATTAAATTGAGCATCTAGTTTATGATTTGATGGAACCTTTACTCTGTTCCCTTAGAAAAAATATATTGATCTTTTCCATATATAATTTCACTTTGAATATACACTAAAATATACAGTACTGTGAAAACATAATTCTATGCCTGTAAATTTGATATTAAAAACATATTTTAAATTCTCATTCCAGGATTCTATGCCATATTTATATCCAAGTTTCACAAGTATGACCTCCTACTTCTATAAATTTAGAGCTGGTATATGCAAGGTTATTTCAGAAGGTACATGAAACCATGCATAAATTGGTACATCTTCTTGAATACATGTATTTCCTACTAAATTAAAACAGTATCTTAATATTAAAGCTAGCACATATATTTTGTATAGTAGAAGGCAAAATTCACATGAATTTTCAAGATAAAATACAGAGACTTCAAAGAAGTTCTATGCTTAGAGAGAGGAAGCAGCTCTGAGCTGTTCTTTGGGGACCCCCAGGAGTGCACATTCTCCTTCTCTGAAGTCAGGAACTCTTTGGTGGAACAGTTTGAGATACATTGAACCAGTTTTGAAGAAAGAGTCATCTCAGAACTAAAAAGGGGTCCAGCCAAGGTTACGGAACTAAAGAAAAGCTTTGGGAAGGGGAAATGCCCTGAATTCTTCAAGGCAGTGGGTATGAAGAAAAATCCAAGTGAAGATGAAAGAAAAGGGGAGCACACAGGAAACCACAACCGATCCCAAGATCCCCTTCCCATAACTCAGAAAGATAAATCATTGAGTGCAAAATAGAACTTATTAGGGAAAGGATTTTCGTCCTCTTCACATTTGAACCTCTCTCTTGACCAGATGTGGCATTCCTTAAACCAGGACCCAGAGCATGGGCTCTGCAATGGGTAGTGAGAGAGGGGCTGCCACAATTGAGAGTGAAAATCGCATATGAGTTGATACCCAACATTTGAGTCTTCTACAGCTAAAATGATGGAAACGCCCTCCAGAGTCCAGAGTCAGTGAAAGCTTGGCTGGCCCTGCACACAGTTCAGTCTCCTTCAGCCTCTACCTCTTTCTCCCTTCCCTTCTTCAGGTGTTGATTCCTCCTGAACTCTTCCTCAGCATATGCTTCTGAAGATCCAGCTAAGAGAATCAATGTACTTGAGGGCTAGAGGCAGTTCCTGGTACCGGAGGGCAGGTCTACATAGACACAGCCTAGAGGCACAGAATGGAAAGGGCCTGGGAACACACCCATGAAGAAAAAGGAACTGTGAGGGACAAGGGAACTAACTCTTGGTAAATTGCCTGGGAGTCTAAGTTTTGAAGCTGCCTTTTGCGGGCCAGCAAGAGTGACAGATGGGGCCAGGATTATATGGCCAGTGGTAGGACAGACAATTCCATCCTGATCTTTTCAGTACCTCCTCCTAGGACATCATTTTAAACCCCAGCGTTATGCTGTGGGAAGCAGGTTTTATTGACTGATTTTCAGCCCCACACTTCCAACTTTCTTTGCTGCTGAAGTCAGTCTTCGTACAGATGGGAACCCAATCTCCTCAGACCACATATCCTTGTGCTCCACCTGGTTGTCAAAGCAGCAGGCAGACCTGGGCAGTGAAGTGTGTGGGACTGTGGTGAGTCCGTCAGGGCAACAGAAGTAGAAGACAAAGTGGGCACGTGGATAGACACTGTTGAGGGGTTGATGATTCCTCTGACCTTAAATGACCCAAAGTAGCAGTCATGCAGTATTTTGAGGAAGAGCAGATGGTCTGTGTAGATAGGAGTAGAAACAGATGGTATCTCGCTGTCAGATTTTCTCTCCTGAGACCTGGTGCCTGTCGTCCCAAGCTTTATGTTGCTCTCTGGTATGCCAAAGGGAGTTTTTAAGAACTCCTTGAATAGCCAGAGGCCCTCCCAGGACCTTGCTGGCCGTCTGCTTAGATGGTAAGAGGTAATTTAGACAAGGGATGTGAGTAAAAATCATAGTTAAGATGCAAAGATAAATTCCAATGGAAGGAATATAGTAAGGAATAAGCAGATTCCCAGGTGGTAGGTTAGATAAACTCATGCTGTCATCGGCCTGATGTGAACAGTGACATGGTCACAGGGTAGTGATTAAGCTAGGGTCCCACTCCTGGCATTTTTACCACTATGGTACAACCTATGTCTTAGTCCATTTGAAAAGTTAGGGCAACTTCGTAGCACTGACTCCTTATAGTTTTGTGAGGATCAAATGAATTAATGAATGCAAAATGCTTGCCTCACAATACATACTCAGTAATATTAACTATTACTATTGATCCATGACATATAGCTATTGGTTTGAAAGCAAAGCAACAAATAGATTGAAATAGAGCTAGATCACTCAACTACTGGCTTCTGAGAATTGGGTCATGACCTACATTTATTCAAAGATGTCCAGAGAAAAGAAAGGGCTTGTTGACAGAATGTAGAAAGGGGTAAATTGTGCCTGTAGAGGTAGTGGTAGTCACTATAATCATGGTCACAGTAAGGACTGGCAGTGAACCATAATGGAGAGCCCATGGACCACTTATGTGTTGGGCATGGGCAGAGTTTTTCTAGCTTCCTGAATGTGCCTTTGTCCTGAACATCTGTCATAGGTTTTGATATGTAGGAGGGCATCAGGCAGGACTTCAGAAGTCAGGTGGCAGCACTGAGCATTGGTTGTGCCACCCTAGAGGAACTGAAGCCTGTTTCAGTAAAAGCATTCTCTCTACCCTTTATCTCTACTAATGTTTTCCTTTCTCACCTTCCATATCCTAGACACCCAGATCATATTATGCACCCAATTTTGATTAGGGTTTGTCTCTGCCTCTTGCTAGAATGCCTTAATCTTCTGTAATTAATCCTGAATGACTGGGAAGTTGTCAGGGTGAGACGTTTCTTGAGAAAAATGGTGGCTTTCATCCTCCGATGTTTTGGTGTATTGATTTTGGCTCCAACTGGTTTATTCCTTCATCCACCTCTTATAATGAAATAGGAACAAGAGAAATTTTTCAAAAACAGGAAAAAATAATAGAATAGTAATATAAAGTGAAGGGATAAATTTAATTTTAGAATGCATGTTGTTTGGCCAATGAAATTAAGGGGCTACAAATTTAGCTAATATAGTGCTTTAGAAGCTTGACCAAGTGTTATGATTATCCACTGCTTTTTATTAAAAAATTCCACCTTTAGTGATACTGATGTAAATGAACTAGGGTGATGTGATCATGAATTTCAATATGTTCACTTGGCTTGAGTAAACCAAGCAGATTAGTAAAGCACTGGTGTGTCTGTGGATGATAGACATGTACATCACAAATGAGGAGGAAAGCTCCACTCAGGATATAAGTGGCACCAACCAACAGCCTTGCAGCCTGGACAGAATGTAACAAAAGAAGGAAGTCTTTCTTTTCTTCTTCAAGGGAGCTCTGATTCTGGCAACTGTGTGCATTTATCTCCAGATCTTTCAGGCTCCCAAAGCAGACTCTTCAGCGCCCACCCTTAAGCTTTCTGACACATACTCACACCAGATTCTGTAATAAACTCCAGGCCATTGAGCAGATGGCCATTTTGCATTATTCCTCCCCTGATTCTGCAAGTGGCCACTGCAAGTCTAAATAGTTAATTCTTTATATAAATATACTATATA
>NW_022900917.1:22649561-22697712 GCF_012274545.1 Fukomys damarensis | reverse complement strand
ATATATATTTAATATTAAATCTGACCCTTTAGTAAACCTTAACTGAGACAGGTAGAGTCCAGGTTTAAGTTTTTAAAAATCTACCAGATAAGGCTGAAGTGAAACCAGAATTTCAAACCACTGAAATCAAAGAAAAAAACTCTTATTTGATTATGAATATCACAATATCCTTGCTTTGGATATTCTGACGAAATTAGAGTTTCATAAATCTAGTAAACCAAACGACCCAGATGATTTTGTGCCTAAGAAAGTTGAAGAAAGCATTGGTTTCTAGGATTCATGATTTTATTTGAATGTTAAACACTAGTTCTCAGAAAATGTTTAGCTTTTCTTGGCATAGAGGCATGGGAAACTTTCCACTGTGTCTTCAGAAAAGAGATACTATGATAATCATGAACAATAGCCTCCAAAACATCCTTTACAATAAATAACAAGTTTCACACAGCCCAAGTTTTGGGCAGCAAGAAGAAAGAAAATCAAGCCCTTTCATGAGTGAGGTGTGGAAAGGTAGAAGGGATGAAATACACCTCAAATAGGAAAAGAATTAAATAAGAATCCAGCCCTCACCAATAAGAAATCTTGTTAAATAAACATGATAACTTGTAATTCCAGAGCCTTGAGATAACCACTGTCAAAATTATAACATTCAAAGTTATTCCATAAACTTTAATTTATAAACATTTTAGTGAGCAAAGAGCATCCAATAGTTTATATTCTGTCAAGAATCTGAAATAAAATTGTTTAATTTTCAACTGACAACAGATTCATATATCTCAATTGCAATAATTTTGTTTCAGTAGCTGAAGTTGTATTTGTGCCTAAAAAATACCAGAATAGGAGTTTGGCTGGGTATAGCTCAGTGGTAGGCTGAGTGATTAGCATGTGCAAGACCCTGGAGTTAATCTCCTGAACCAACTAAATAAATAAGCAAACCCAGATGCATAAAGGAAATACCTTCAGAAAATAGTCTTTCCTTAGGGAAGGTTTTTGAAATTTCTCCAAACCTGAAAGAAATACCCCATTGAGAGTGTATGTTTTTATATTTTGGAATATGGCTAAATAACTTTTACTGGGAAATGTACAAGTCAGTTATTACAAATTGCCTGCCCCGGCCAAAGAAAAATCTCAATTATTTGCCCACAATTCGTCTAATTTTAAGCAATGTTACTTCCTGGTGAATCCTCTGGGAGAAATTAGTTGTAAAATGAACTCCAAGTAACAACATGGGCTGACCTAGTAGTTTAGAATTGTTTGACATAAGCCAATTAAATGTAGAAGGATGTCTGCCAAAAATGATGATTTGGGTCTTGGAATAGTTTAGCTCAAGTTGTTTATGTGATAGTAATTAGACAGTAGAGCCAGTTATCTGCTGAAGCTACTCTTGTTCATGAAAAGAAAACTATGTTGCTGCTCCCCCAAAGAATGTTAACTGAGTGACATGGATTCCATTTTTCCAAGAGTAGTTTCAAATTGTTAAGATAAAAAAATTGAAACAGAATTAATTATAATTCCCTTTTCACTTATTTGGTTTTGTTAGGCAATGTAGGAAAAGCCCATTCTCATCAACCCTGATATCATGCCGGATCTCTAACACAGGTCCTGTACACTAAGAAATGGGCCACCTGCATTGAGTTTCTACAACTATTCATCAGTCTTTGTTAATGGAAAGGGAAATAACTTCAATGCCATTTTTCACAACTGTCTTGATAAAATTATAACACTTGACTTCTTTTCAAAAGGCACTAGCAATTAAAGGGCCAGAGTTCCCTATGTAGAATATCGGACTCTAAAGCCAACTTTAACTTTTTTCATGGAAAAATATGCTGAGGAAATGAAATGAGTGGGTCTACTTTTTGTGAGATGTATAATATTTCCCTTTTTAAAAAACAAATACTAAGAAGGCTACCCATTAAACAGCTCCTGTAAAAGTTTTTAACTTATATTTTATTGTTTTGTTGTGACTGGGCCCATTAATCAGCCACATAATACGAACAGCTATTATCATTTCTAAATGAGAAAAGAGTGAAGGGTTCAAAAACTGAAGCATTTTTGTATGATCGTAAAGCTAAAAACATTTACATTTTATCTCTGTGTTATGTCACAAGCAATCACATATCAGAATCAGTTCTCAGTTGCAGTCCTCACAGTTACACTTATATCCTACTATGGAATTATACAGTGCCTTAAAACATCTGTGTCGCTTGATCACATGCTGAGTGAATATTCCTCAGTTTGAATCCTTCTATATAAATCCGTTTGACAGAAAAGCATCACATGGCTTCATATCAAAGAAAGATGAAGTAGTAATCTTAGCTGCCTTTCTAGCAGAAACCTCGTGCATAGTTGTATAGCTGCTGCTCATACATCCTTTCTTCAAATTCTCAGATACATTTGTGATTCTTTGTAAAGGTATTCAAAGGTATATAGTATTTAAAAAATCGTTTCAGTATTTTCAGTAAAAACCTAAGCTAAGAGTGCTGTGAGTGGTACTAGAAAGTAGTCTTTGTGCATAGGCCTTAGGACTTGGATCACTAATCATTAAGCAGAGATGAAGACCTTCATCCCAGTGGTAAGTTTCTGGTATGGTGGAAGTTGAATACTTAAATGTGTCCATTACTAAGACTGTCATAGAAGTACCCTGAGTTGAATGGCAGGTCACTGTCAGGTTGTTCAATAGCTAGATCACTTGAACATAAGGAAGCTATGGTAATTAAAGGTTTTTGTAATTGGCTAGATTGGTTAACTGCTTTGGAAGACTAGAAAAAGAAAATGCCACACTCAGGTTAATCAGCTCTCAACTCACGATGCTCTGTGAAAGCGATGACAGTGTTTAAGAAAACACTTACCTTCTGCAGCTACGGTAATAACTGCTGCAAGGCCATTTCACAAAAACCTAGCTGGGAGCTGCGAAAAAGATTAAATGTACAACCCCAACAGATTTCTTAAGTCAGTGTCATTAAAAAAAGTACTGTCTTGAGACCTGACATTAGGACATTTGGTGGATAAACTTTGATCATCTTAAAGCATTAGGTCCAAAACAAACGAACAAACAAACAAATAGTTCTGTACCCCTTGCTAGGAGACACTGCAAAAACTTCACCAGACCTAGATGTGTCTCCAGGATGATACTTCTCTCCCATATCCCATTATCATCTTCAGGGTGATAACCAGAGTCTCCGCAGGGTCCACAAAGGGAAAACTCATGGGTCTTGATTCTAAGAGGAAATAGCTTACACAGAGAAGGATGTCATGGTGTGGTAATATGGACCCATGGGAAAATGGGACACATATGTGGAGTGCATCTGGAGAGTACTGGATTGAGGTATAGAATGTAAAAATAGAGAAGGAATAATTTATCAGCATGTGAGCGCTCATTCATTACTTTGATAGGTAAGTCAAGTATCCTGCCATTTTGTCATAAATTCTTGAAGATGATCCTTATTCTTTGCTGGATTAGGTCTTTGAAGATAGGATTCACTGTGGACTTGTAACTAGGAAAGTAGAAGTATCAGAATGAATACAGTACATTGAGAATAAAGATAATCAATCACTTAAAATGTGTCCTATCATCTTCAAGGAGCTCTGTATGGTGATGAGGATTTTTTAAGACAATATATCGTCACAAGTAGCTTCTTGAGATCATAATGTTAAGTGACATAAATCACACACACAAGCTTAAATATTGCCCAGTTTATCTTATATGAAAACCTATATGTAAATTAACTATAAAATAAAAGTAAGAGAAGATAAAAGGGGAAAGTTATTATAATCCATCATGAACAAAGCATCTAGATTTAATGTTTGTCATATGCTTTATAAGTTTTAGCCTATTAGTCTGGTTGTTAATCTGTATATATGATAATGAACTGTATAAGATTATATAAGATAAATACATGAATCTGGTGCTGGAAAAATAAAAGGGGGGTAGGAAGGAGAATTGAGATTTGCTATATACATGTACCAATTCCCTACGATGGTCGTAATCACTGTGTACCATAAACTTGTACTGATAAAAATTAAAAATTATTTTTTTAAAAGTAGCTTCCAGTCAGTTAGTGTATAAAATGTTAAATTCAGGCAAATCACATTTCCCCCTAAAAGCACAATAGAACTTGTAATCAGAAGAGCTATCATTGACTAACAGAATTGGAAGGTGCACCTTAATGCAAGGATTGAATCTTAAGTCAAATCAATGAGTATAATGAATGTTTCGCTTCAGATATAAAAGGAGAAAGAATATCTTCACAAGGAACCTACCTGGAACAAAGCCACAGGGACCTGAAACTGAGCACAACTTCAGACCACAAGGAACTAGTTCACTCTGACCTGTTCGAAGATGATCTGTCAGAGAGAAAGGGACATTTCTTTGTGCAGCTTTCTATTTAGATTTCTTAATTTCTTCAGGAACATCGGTTGAGCATGACTTTATACAAGCTCAGTGCTAGAGATGGGATACCAAGGTGAGCAGACACAAAGGTGCAAACAGCCCTTGTGGAACTTCCTACCTCATGTAATTGGGATTCTATTATCAGCTAGAGAAGAGTCTTCATGCAGGGCTAAGAAGAATCTGGTATTTTTGTTCCTATTCTAACATTTTCTCAATCAACTTGGTTGTCCATAAACCATTTGAGATGCTTCCCATTTCCATGACTCCATCTTGAGCTTTTCAACTTAAATTTACATTTCAAATTCAAATAAGGGAGCACAGAGTAGTATTGCTTCTCGGCCTTTTGTCTAAAATCAAGTGAAGGGAGCACATAGTACATTTAGTTTTGCTTTGGATGAGCGCAAATTTCCAATCTCAAGATTACTTTTAAGACCAAGACAATGGGAAAAATACCTTTGAACAAGAGCTGCATTTTGTTTGGGTGGTGGATTCTATCACTTGCTTTGTCTTTCTGATCGATCTTACTAGAGCACACTGAAATTGAGTGTTGACATACTCTAAGTCCAGGGCTCAGTCAGAGACCACAACCCTGAAGATTTATCTTTCCTCAAACCATACTTTTCATAACCAAGAAGTTTTCACAGGGCTGAAGCAGGCATTCTGTGGAGAAGCAGTTTGTGTTAAGTCTAAATGAAACCCATTTCATTACTAATTCAATGAATTCACAAAACAGGAATGAGTTTACTCTTGTTCTAATTTTAATCAGAAAATGTTTTCAGATGTGTTTGATTAATTAATTATCTGTCTCTAGTCTCACCATTAGAAGGAAGAGAAGAGGATGTTAATGCTGAGCCTATGCTCTGAGGAAGGACTCACAGTTTTTCCTGTGGACTGTGAGGTATCCAAAGGACCTGTCAGTATTCTTAGATTCATCATGCCTCAGGAAAATCACTGTACCACCAGAAAGCCACTGCAAAATGCAAACAGAGTGCTGTTTTTAAAAATGCAAAGACATACTAAGTTTTCAGTACAGATTTCAGTAGCAGAACAGAGGTGGATAGCTTCATGCCTTATCTCCAAAGGAGCTAAATTCTAGCCAACTTTCTAGATCTATGTTAAGAGAGTATCAAATCTGCCATTCAATATCTCAGAAAGGAAATCGAGAATTGAATTGTCAATACCAAGTTTAGGTCATCATTCCATTTGCTTTTAAGAAAATAATGCTGGACAACTAAGCACGTTGAGACAACTCCAGGTCACCTTTCCCCACCCTTTACGTGATCGCTCTCAAAGCTATGAATTCACAGCTGAGGAAAGGAGAAGCGGTGTCCTGAATACCAGTGATTAGATGTACGATTTTCTTTTCACATGTTTCAGCAGGGAGCAATTGTGTTGCCAGTAAGAAGCAATGGTGCTTAAAATCAATTACAAGGACAAAAAACCTTCCAGCTGGCTGCAATGTCCAGACAAGTTGTTCCTTGTGAACTTAGCTTGTGCAAAGTATCTCCTCACTTAGCCAGGGAGCAAGCTGAGGCCCTAGCACTAGCAGAGTGAGCTGCCTGAAGATTCAAGGTCTCCAGTTGGAACAGTCATTACTCACTATCTGTGGTTGTAGTGTTAGTGTGTGTTGGTGTGGTAAGAGGGGAGAAGTGGGGAGAGAGAGAGGGAGAGGAAGCAGAGTGGAAAAAGAGGAGAAAGAAAAGAGAAGGTAAAGAAGAAAGAAGTATTAACCAAAATGTCAGCTTTGCAAGAGCTTCAGCAGCATATTCTAACTATGTAGAATTCACAGTGACATAAAAACTCCTGAACGGTTTTTCTACACTTTCTTTCAGTCAGTGGGGAATTCCACTCATCTCAACCCACTCTACTGCGAACTCTCCAGGGTCTACTGACCTGCTCTGTGACTTCCTTTCTCCTTCCTCCACCACTTGCTAATGCATATATTCTCCTCTCAGGCTAAGCTGATCACACAAGTTTTCAACCACTGTAATAGTCTTGTTGAAGATTAACTTCTTAGATCCCAAGGTAGAATTGAGAACTGGCTATGTTCTATCTATTCACGTCTTTTCTCAGAGACCACAATCTACAGAAAGAAAACAAAACAATTGTCATCCTGAACATTAACTACATTTTTTCCCAGACTTGGTGAACTTAACTAACAAAAGGCACAAATTCATACACCAAGGAAGAGTACAAACTTTCAAGAGGACTCACTGATGTCTGGAGGAGATAAGTGAATATTATTCCAATCTCTGAGTGTCTTTGAGAAATGATGCCTCCTTCTCCAAGGGGAAGGAAACACAAGATTTTACAGCAAGTACCAGCAAGCAACATAGAAAGAAGAGACTGAAATGTGTGTCCCATCACATCAGCTTGTCATGGGCTCTCTCCTTGGAGGGTCACCCTAGCATGATTCAGATTTGCCCAAGAACAATTAGGCATCAGAAGAGGCTTCAATTCTTTATAATTATATTAGAAAAGTCAAATATTGATTTCTGACACTGTATTATGAAGATACTACATCAAGTTTTAACAAATTTTATTTAATTTAGGTCATGGTGGTCTGACCAAAAGAATAAAGAACCTTATCTATGCAGTTGTTGCTTGATGGCCTCTTAAAAAGAGATTACCTTGGAGAATAATAATATGGTAGTATCTGTGAGCTTCCCCGCTGGACAGAGCTCTAGATTCTAAGAGTGGTAGAAAAGACAGGGAAGAACTTATAAGATAGTGTAGCCACCAGTCCTCTGATATTTTCAAATTAGAATCTATATCTCCGATACACTAGCAATAATACACTAGCAAATTTCCTGTATCCTATTATAAAAAGAATGGTCTCATAACTGATCTGATTTGCTTTCTCCTGGTAAGTGTCAGGCATCAGGGAAGGCAATGAAAGCCACACTAATATCCTCAAAGCAACTATGTGAAATTTTGTCATACTCATTTCACAGATGAAGAAACTGACTCTTGGAACATTTAAAAGATTTGTTTTAGCTCACATAGCTAAAAAAAATGACTCAACAACGCTTCAAAATTAGCTCCTTTCCTTTTATAGTCTGTGTTCTTAACCACCAAAATATAGTACCTCTTAGGTGATACTGTATTCATTGATTTACCTTTTTATTCATTCAGTGAATGGCTATTTTCTAGTGCCTAATATGTGCTTGTTAGTGTAACAATTTGATGCCTAGAATAGCCTTGAAGTTTATAGCATTTCAGGGCATGGAGAACTCCTTAAATCCAAGAAAAGACCTTCAAAAAATTAATGCTGACTTCATTCATGTCCTAGGAAAGACAGACTCCTTGAACCCTTCAGAGGACTCTAGTCTCTTGCTCACTTAATCAATTTGTCCCAGATAAGACTGGAGATTGTACACCAGAAAAAATGAGCTACCACCTAAGTTCACCTCTCCCCCAGACTGAAAGCTCTTATACATTGTTAAAAGCTGGTGTCTACCACAGTCAGAACAAGGGCTCTTGGGGGAATTCAGGGTGATGCAGGTGGAGACTCACACTGCTGTTTCCCATCCCTGTCACCTGGCATCCGAGTCCCATAAGCAACAAGTCTAGGAAAGATAAATTGAAGAGGGATGTTTCTGTTCTCCACGTCCAGGTGTGGAACAGCTGGTAAAGGCCAGGGGACCTCAAAGCTGTAAGCAATAAATTCTGCTGAAACTCTGGCCACTTCACATCACTCCGGATTTCTCACATTAATAATCACTGCCCTGAGCAAAATGGAAGCTCAGGTGTGTTCTGTCACTTTGCTTTCTAACATATCCATATAGTCACCTGGTTTGCATTCACAGCAGGGCCCTGAAAAATGACAGGCAGAAAGTTGTGATTTATACAGGGAGTGAGTAATTAAGGCAAAGTGCCTGGAAGGCCATTCTCAGTTAAAGCGTTTCACAGCCTTGCTTAGAAACCCCTAAATGCAAAGAATGAATGTATGGATTTCCTGAATATGTATATGTTTGTGTATACACAGGCACACACACACAGAGTGTACATAGCTAAATTATTGAGAATCAATTGAGTTATACAAGTAACTACTATTAACTCAGGGTACTAGGAAGGCATTAGCTGTGACATTGGGTTATGTGTTTCTTATGAAACTTTTGCAGGCAAAAAAAAAAAGGAAAAAAATTCAGTTTCAAATAGCTTGACAATTTAACTGCACCAAAAATTAAACTGGCATTAAAGTATAGTCAATTAAATATATACAGATTCACTTCAAGTGTCTCCTCTACAGAAACTTATTTTGCCATGTTTGGATCTTTATTAAGACATCCACCTTTGTATACAGGACATAGAGGCAGTCTATAAAGAATAATTTTGGGTTATTTTCCTTGGTTTATGGTTGATAACTAATGTATTCGATTTCTTCAAAAACATACTCTCTGGCCATTCCCACTGGTTTGTGTTAAGTTGTGATCAGTTGTCATGGAGCCAGAGTACTCAAATGACAATGGAACTGAGCAGATCCTGGACACATTCCGCATTCCTCATTTTTTTCTAATTTTATGTATTCAGGAGAGAGGAAACCCATGGAGACAACCATTTCTTGCAAATGAATTATAAATATAAATGACACTAGATTTCAAATTATGACATATTTCAAACTATGAAGTATATGCGTGCTGAAGATATAGGTCATTCATGAGGCAATAAATGTAGTTCCTGTCTTTCATTTGTGCCATAAAGTTGTTTGTTTGTTTTTTTATTTCTCAAAACTGAAACTCTTATGTCTCTATAGTATCATAGGCCACTGTTTTATCCTCTCCTGTAAAAACATCATGGTTGATTGGTGTTGTTCTGTTTCCACAAATAACTTGTAAATCTTCTGAAGTTAGGATTGCTTTCGTATAACCCATCACCTTTGCCTACATGCTCCAGAAAGAGCATAATATATATGAGTAGTGATAATATTTATTATTTTAAAAATTCTCACACAGAAATTCAGTTAGGACAAGAAGAGATAATGTGAACAATTCATTGCGTACTTTAAAAATTCAGCTAAACTAGCATTAGGGGATCACTATGAAACTAGAAGCTGAAGAAAAAAGTTAAAATTATAGAATACACATAGGATAAGAAATGTTTCCTTGTTGCCCATGGCTCCACTCAGAGATATTGTGCATAATATTTCAATGAAGATAACACCACCTGAAACAATGGTAAATGTACACATTGATTAGGTCATTGGACTATCGTGATGACCGGTGCACGTTGCAAAACTACCCAACTGCCGCATGATTGACTTAAATATTGAATTGCATTGTGACTTGAAGCATGGTGAGCGCCACCAGCTTTCATTACACCAAGCCACTGCATTCAGAATACACTATAATGAAATATACAGGTAAATGTTCATGGATACATAGACACAGAATTATTTTTCTTGATGATAGAGAATGTAGTGAATTGAACTCTTTATCATATTAGTAATCAAGGAGTCAGCCTAGGATCACAACTGAGAACTCTCAGTGTTTGAAGTAACAATCAGCAAATTAAAAAAAAACATGGTGTGAATAATCTGCAATAATACATAAAATCCTAATAAGATTACTGACAATTAGAAATGGGAAGAAAGGAGCTAAAGGTGTAGGGAAGGTGGGATGGGTAGCGGAAGAGTAAAAAGGGAAAAGAAAAAAATATGAGATAATGAAAAGATGAAAATAAAGTGTTTGTAGATGGGGAGGGGAGGAGGGGGTGAAGGGAGGGCAGAGGTAAGGGGAAAAAATGAGAATCAATGCTTGTCATGTAGAGGTACAAGATCCCAACAATGAATGTAACTGTACTGTATCCCGAAAATGTACCAATAAACTAAATTAAAGCTGAAAAAAAAAAAAACCTTACTCCTGCGTTTCAAAGGGTCAGAAATGTGCAGGTATAAATTAATGTTATTTTACTACTATAAACACTATTTTATGAAACACAATTGAACTAAGGAACTCAGTCATCTTTCATTTATGCCTAAGAAAGCAAAACAAGCAAAATAATTAAATGTAACAAAGAAATTGAAAAGCTTAACCTAAAAACTCTACTGAGAATGTGTCAATAAATCAAAGACCATACTGTAAGTATAGCGTAATAACTTCTTTACCTGGTAGAAATTAGAATGCTCCGAAAGATCTAGGTGACTTTATACCACATACTGACTTTTAATAGAACCATTCATTTCTCATTCACTATGATTTATCTATTTATGCACACATGTGGGTTAATATTTATTGAGTCCATGTAAACCTTTTTCTAGATGCTGTAGATGAATTAGTTCAACCAGGTCACTTCCCTCCAGGTATATCACAGTTTAGTGGGGTTCTGAGCATACAACCAACTAATTACAATACACAATTACTGCTGCTTTAATTGGAAGGTGAATCACTCTGCCTGAGGCAGTCCTGTAAAGCTTCTCAAAGAACTGACATCTTAGCTACACCCTGACAGGTAAGAAGCTGGTGGGGTGGGGAGGAGGGGTCACCAGATGGAGTAGATTAGAGGCATCTCCAGCAGGGTATTAAATAGCATAGAGTGTTTGGGAAATAACAGCTTGGCTGTGTGATGGGTGCCAGAATAGGAATGACAAGAGAAAAGGTTAGAAATTTCTTTGGGAATAGCCTTTAGAGGTCATGGTGTCAGGCTAAGAAGGGTTTGGGTTTTATCCTATAAGCAAAACAGTTAATATTTTTAAGAGAAAAATATGTAAACAGATCCCCATTTTACAACAATTCCCACAGAGTGTGCAGGCTGAACTGCAGTTGGAAAATTCTGTTGTAAGAGAAAATTGCTAAGTCCAGTAATATAACAAAAGGATAGTCATATTTATGAACCTAATCGGTATGCAATGGAATAATTACTTCAAGCTCTTGGTTGCTTGACTGGGTTTCAATAAACCAGATATAATTTGAGAATGTAAAATTATTCAATCAAAAGTGCAACATTAATTAATAAAAGTCAAATAATTAAAGCTAGCTGAAACAAAACTATGTATCTTTAGACTAAAATACTTTGAACTCAGATATAGACATTGTTATAATTCACCATTAAAGATAATCATAGAGTAAGAATGAGATGGTATATAATTTATGCTTCATTTTAGCTGGGAAAAATGCACAACATAATATATTGTAGACTCTTGATAGACTTTAGCCTTTTAAAAATTTAATATTTTCTTGCATCTGCAATGTACTGTTATTTACATAAACCCAGAGAGAAAAAGATATCTACTTAGAAATAAAACTCACTGTACACTAGGAGAGTAGTTTCAAGAGAGGAATAGAACTCTACAGATGAACTCTTTTAGGGTATTTTGGTGAGAAATAAGTCAGTGGATTATCTTGACCTTGGAAAAATGCTCATTCTTTGACTATTGGTGATAGGGTGGTGTCTGAGAGGACAGAATCAATTGGATAAATCAAATACATTAGATTCTCTGGATTAGGAACTTGAAGTTGGTAGGCAGGGACACTTGTCATTTGATCAAAAGTGCTGAACCTGGGGGCTTGAGAAAGGGATGGAGCTGCCTTTTGTATTCCAAGTGTATGCTTAAAGAAAGTCGCTCCAAAGACAGACAGTGAAAGTAGACACAGACAAAAGATTATGGGCCACTGAAATGGAAGAGGGTGAGTAACCTGCCTTATTCCCGTTTTGTATATACGGGGTCAAATGTGATCAATTCGGTGATCTTATCGCTTGGTAATATTTTTTTCAATTTTTAATCAACACTGTTTGAGTGGGTTTACCTTTGAAATAATCCCTAACCAAGACAACCGTGATTCCTCTATCAACAATACTAAAATGAAATTCCACGGACAATAAAATAGTCTGCTGTTAAATATATTAACATATTAAATATATGCAACTTCATCCTTCTAGCTTTAGTCCTAAAATGTAGAGAATTTTAATGTAATTTTTAGATTATTTACTGTGGGAGAAGTTAAAGCCTGGCTGGGCCAAGTGTGCCACACTCCTGTCTCCTGAGCTAACTCGGAGACCTTGCTAAGGCTGAGCTAACTCCCCTAAGTGCATAGATGCTGGATTCAGCAGGCTACACCACCACCCCTAATCCTTGACTCCTTCGCCTCGAAAAATCGCTAAATGTTCCTCCCATGCTCCACCCCCACCTTACCGTATATAAACCTGTGCATTTCCTGAATAAAGCAGAAGCGTTCCAGAAACCTTCCCAGAGTCTGCGTGGTGATTCCGCACCTTGCCCTCCGAGTCCAGGTTCCTGAACCTTGTTCCACGAGCGGGCTTGCCGACGAAAGCAACAATTTACTAGAACAGGAGCACTTTAATTTTCTAAATGCAACTTTATGTTTTATGGTATCTCATGGCATTTGCTTCAAGAATCTCTCAGAGAACTTTATCCTAGAACCAAAACATTTCTGATTCACTGAGAAAGCTGTAGTGTGTCTGGATCAGGACTTGCTTTTCTAGAACAGAAGTGGTACCTACCCTTAGTATACTAATTTCCTTGACTAAGGATAGAATTTATACATATCTCTGCCCAAGCTTTTAGTAACTAAAATCTGTTGAGATAAAGACAAAGATGGATGAAACACAGACTTGCAAATGGGTTTTTTTTTGTTGCTTCAATAATAAGAAATAATATTATCATGAACTCAGGTTCAGGGATCATCAGAAAAAAATATCCTCTACTCTTGAAATGTATTTTAAAGCAGGTGTGTTATTCTGCCCTAGCTATGGTCAGTAATTCAGAAAAATATTGGTAATTGCATTTGAGTAGTAAGATCAAGACAGGCATCAAAAAATTCTGATATATTTGACAATTTTTTTTTTTGAGACAGGGTCTCACTATGTAGTTGAGACTGACCTGGAACTCATTATGTAGCCCAGGCTGGTCTTGAACTCACAGCAATCCTCCTGTCTTGACAAGTTTTTTAGGTTAAGAAGCAAAGAAAGTTTGACTCACTCTCCTGTAAATGGAGAAGGATCCTACAGTCTGTGGGGACCAATATTGATCATTTTCACCAATTTTCAGTTCAATTTTGGTAGGTCATTAGTGCTCTAGAATTGACTGGGTACCAGTTTTGAAAATGAAATTACATAACTTCTTTTGTATAGGGCATCATTGATTTCCTAGAAACCCTGCGAAATTTTAACCTAACTTCTCTAAGATTAAACTCTAGATGATAAATCAACATTCATCCACATATTTCTATTTTTTTGCCTGCCAAATAAGATGTGAGTCTAAACTGAAGGGCAGAGATATTGTGGCTATCCAAATGATACTGGTAGGGTAAGATATGGCCTCCCACAAGAATATATGAACTAAAGTACTACATGTAGATATTTTTGTACTTTCTGTACCTAGAAAAATCCTGGTACAAAGTAGATGAGCTGCAATTATTTTTTAAAGTGAGTGATAGAATGAATGAGTGAATAGAAAAATAAATGAACTGAATTATGTTCCATAAAAAAGGAATTGTCAAGGGGGTGAAGGGAGGGCAGGGACAAGGGGAAAAAATGAGAACCAAGACCTGTCATGTAAAGGTACAAGATCCCAATAATGAATGTAACTGTGCTGTATACCTAAAATGTACCAATAAACTCAATAAAAAGAAAAAAAAAAGGAATTGTCTTTCATGTTCATACTGTAGCCTCACTTCCTAACAAGGTTTTCCTCACACTCAGATACCTAATACAAGGAAAGGAAGGAGGCATGATTAGATAAAACCTTAGGCCCTTAAAGAGCAGGGATTATGAGTTTTACCTGTAGTTACAGACTTAATGTAGCTTATTAAATAAGAAAAAGGCTTGAAAAATCCTCCTCCAACTCACTGTGCAATATACAGCTGCAACTAATGACTTTCCACCTAGTGGTGAAGCCTCTGGCAGAATTCCCATCAACCATTCTAAGCACAAAGCAAAGCATCTCCTGAATACAACTGGAAGGTGGAGACAGGGGAGCTAGAAATAAACCAAATACGGGTGATGAAGAACTGTCTTCTGCAATCAATCCTAACAGAGAGTCATATTTATTGCTTGTTATAAAAACTTTATTACCCTTTTTACAACTCTGGCTGTCCAGTGTTTGATTTAACCAGAAAACATGCTAGTAATTTGCTCTTTGGTACATACATATTTTTTGAGATCTAGAAGTAATGACCATGGCTTTGCTGCTCTGCTTTCCTTACATGAAGCAGTACTTCAGAATGAAAAGGATGGGTCACACACAGGATATTAGGGAAGGACTTCTACAAGGTAAGAAGGTATACTGTTGGATTAAGTTTAGATAACTTCCACTGGGGGAAATCTATCTAAATTGAATGTAGTGTGTCGCAATTTTGTGTGAAAAATTAGCATGAGCTATAGAAATCAAGTAAAATCTGTTATCTATTGAAATAAAAGTATCACAAGGATGTTGATTCTGCTGAGTGAGTGGGGGGATCTGCATTAGTGAGTCTCATGAAAAAAATTCCATCTCTGCTTCTGTCCACTTATCTGTATCTCCCTGAGGTCTGAAACCTCTGGAGGTTCCTCTTTTGGCTTTAGAAACGATATTAAGGCATATGTTTTATTAGGTGCTACTGCACATTTCCATCCTCAAATAAGGGCTTGATTTAGAATTGTCCTGCAGAAATATTAATTATTTATAATTATTGGATTTGATTTGCTCTGGGAGAAGCAATTAGAATATTTAAATGTAATACAAAAAAATAAGCAATATATAGAAAGCCTGATGATGGGATTCTCTCTCTAGGTTTATCGCAAACTCAGAAGCGTCTAATAAAAACTTTTTTGTTCTAAAAACTGTTCATTTTTCCAAATGTGATCAAATTATCTGTGTGTTCAGTTGTGTGTGCTGCTGTTTGGGAAACCTTTAGGGTTTGGGGAGGAGACTAATGGGAAACTATAAAGCTCTTGGAATAAACAGGAGTGTAAATCATTCATGGATTCAGTCAGTTCTAACCCCAAGAATGTATGGGCTTGGGAAAGAATTATCTAAACAATATTTCTTTTCCAGGCCAGTCTTCAGAGAAAACAGCTGGCTTAGATTAAAAGAAACAGATTTCAAAAGGAACTCAATAGAAATGTTTTGAGCACCTTACCAGATTCAGGTAAAAGAAGAAAAAGGAATAAAGTTTATCCCATCCCTTTATTTCTTCCCTTTTTCTTTCCTGGAGGCAAGGGGATAGGAAAAAATATTATTCAGTTTGCTTTAGCTATTGAATTACAGGTTTTTAGTCCAATAATATGTGACATATTTACAAGACCCCACTGAATGTTAAAGCTAAACTACTCTGACTCAACCATGCTAAAATCATGGTCTTTATTGAAAAGTAATACAAAACAAGTAATTTGATAAGATTATGCCAAAATACCAATTTCATACCTAGGTAGTCTTCATTTATTTATTGCATATTGAATCCATCTGGGAAAGTACTGTGCCAAATAACAGGCTTTTTCTCAGCTCCATTCTGGTGTCCTTTATCAGTGAGTGGCTAGGACTGCCAACCAGCAAATAGAGTGAGTAGTTTAAACAATGGTTGCATAAGTTTAAAGCCTAGGCAAAGTAGAGGAGGTGAGAGGTGGTAAGGCAAAAAACATCTGCTCTAAAAGACTGAAAAAAATTTATAACAACCGGCCAGGCTTAACTCTTCTACCTGTTCAGATGCCTTGAGGCAATACTACAGTTAGAGCTCATTGTGTTTGGAATGTAAGATTATTTTTAGATGGCTTTTCAAAAGCAGAGGTAATATACCACATTCTATTCTAGTATTCCTGAAACTGAGAAATAACAGAACTTCAGAGTCTGGACACTGTACATAGGTCTAGTGTCTTTTACAGTGTAACTTCTCAGGCATTCAGTGCCACATTGTTAACAGCACTTTCTCTCTTCTGCTTTCAATTAGTACAAGTTACTGTGGCTGATGTTTTTGCAGAGACACCTTGTTAAATTCAATGGAGCTGCAGCTGTAGCTCTTCAGAAAGCTGCAAATAGGTCTGCTAAGGTTGTATAATGATAAGCTGAAATGTCTTGAAAGACATTTAGCTTCCTATGATTTCTGAGACCATTTAATCAGTTTTACAGAGGTTCCAGTCAATAAATTTTTAAAGATTCAAACCATTTCCTATGTCCATGGCAGCCAGGGACATCCTAGTTCCATCAGTCTGCACCTAATAAAAGAGAGATTTAAATTCTGGATTTAAAATGCACTGATGTTTGTTTCATCTATTAATGACAAAGCTCTGTGACTTAATATACAACGGTAAAAATTTTAGTTTTATGAACACAATCAAGTTTTGCTTCCAAAAAATAACATGACGGGTGGGTTCTTGCCTAAGAGGTAAGGGAAGCTGAGCACTGTGTCAAAATAATTGTCCTCCTCTGAATTAACAGATATCTTTCAGCTGTTTGTAGTCCTCTTTATCACTAACAACCCAACAACACAGACAAATTTACTACATCTGTTGAACTGCTCTTTAAAGCAAACACCAGAAAAAAGGGACAGCGTGAATGTATGTTTGCTGGAAAACTCCCATGCAAAGCTCACTTCTACCAAGAAAATATATTCTTCTTTTGAAAAGACAAACTAAAGTTCCAAGAAATATTGATCCACACTCAACAATCATAATTATTAGGGTATTGTTTTTTAATTGGTGGTACACGTCAAAATTATTCAGTAGACTTTAAAACCTCATCTACCCTAGTCCCAGACTCGGAACTGTGGCCCAAGTGCCTACTACATACTCACAAATTATCTGCATGTGTCCTATTATCATTTTTATATGGAGCTTCTATACACACATTTGTGATTTTTAGCAATGTGTGCACTTTAACATCTTGCCATTACACTTAAATTAGTTCCAATTCTATTCTGTGGCTAATGCCACCCAACCAAGGATAAACCAGAAAAAAAAAATTTGAAATTAAAGCTCAGAGTCAGGAGATTCTGTTATGGTAAAGGGCAACAAACAATTTAGTGTCAGGCACAGAACTTGATAGAATCCATAAACAGATTCAAAGCAGCAAGCCTCAAAGGTAGTTAAATTAGCACCAGGGACAGCGCCAGGCATACCAGAGACCCTAGGCTTCCATGGGGCTTTCTAAGTCATTCAAAATTACTGTCAGGCATGATTCTGGTTGGATGCCTCTATTAGAAATGTTCATTATGTGTGGAGCTTTTCCAATCACATTGCATTTCCTTCTTTGGATCCTTTAAAGCTCTGGGATAAATAAAAGGACAAGTATATACTTTATAAATTTTACTGCTGTATCAATTGTGCACCACTGCTTAAGAAGCACTTGATTCTATGATTTTCAAGCTGAATACACATCCAAATTATTTCAAGAATTTGTTAAATTTTAACTTCTTGGTCCCATCCCTCCAACTTTTATTCAGATACTCAGGGCTGAGGGCTGAGAGTTTATGTTCCTAGTAAGTTCCAATAGTGCTACTTTGGGAAGAACACTTTTGAGAACTAATGACTGAAATTATAATGCCAGGTTGCAACAATCCGTGTTCCAAATTAAGTGATTTGCTTTATATGCCGAGAAGATTTTTGTTAGAGAAATCATCTTATCTTTGTAATTTTGTGGATCTTGATTAACTCTAGGATCTGAAAAGGCCTCCAACGCCTTATTATTTAAGCATTCATCCTGATGATTCTATTAGCTTCAGAACAGTACAGAACAGAGATAGGAAAATCCAACAGCATTTTGCCAGAATGAATCTTGATCATCAATGGAACTTATCGTAAGGATATTTTCCTTTATTGTTCTAGCATGAGAAAATAGGAGCGGTTTTATCTGGTCTTTACTGCCTTTATGTTTTTTTCATTCTCTTCACTAATAATTACCTCTAGCACTACCTCATCATTATAGGTTGAATTGTGTCCCATCATAAAAGACATATTGAAGTCTTTACCCCTGTGCTGCAAAATACAATCATATTTGGAAATAAGATTTTTAAATAGTAAAATTAAAATGATGTCATTCTAAGGTACTCTAATCCTATTAAAAATGAGAATCTGAACACAGACACAAAAACAAGAAAATGATGTGGAAACATAGGAAGGAGACAGCTAAGGGATTGGAGTCAACAAAGAAGGAATGTGCAGGATGGCTGATGAACACTAGAATCTAGAAGAAGCAATGAAAGATTCCACCCTGGAGATGACAGAAACTTGGCTCTGCCAACATTAATTTCAGACTTCAAACCTCTAGAACTGCACATCAGTTATGTTCTATGAAATCACCTGGTTTTGGGCACATTGTTATATTAGTCCTGGGAAACTAATACACTGATCTCAAGGTAAGCCAGTGAGCACATACATATCTAAATAGTGCTTTTTATAAATATATAGCTAAACAGTACACATTATGCCCCAGTCAAAATAAGTAGTTGAATGAGGGAGACTTTTTCTTCTTGATTTTGAATGCATAGAGATAAGAGAGATTGGATCCCTGTTAGGAAAAATAAGAATTCATTGTCATATGTGGACAGGCCATCACTAATGATGAAAAGTGTTACTGCTGACAGAAGCAAATTCTGGGACACTGCCATTTTATATCTTTAGAGGCTAAATTGGATCAGAGTTGACCTACAGAGAATATCACTTTTTGATTTGAAAACATTTAGCGATTGGTTAGTATTGGACAAGGACACATTTCTGTCTCTAATTTGGAAGACACAAAGGAATTAGGCTGACATCAAGGTTTTGATCACGTTGGTCACCCCTATGTCCTCACGCTGAGAAATCACTGAGAGTGATTGTTCCACAGGTCTACCCCACTCAAAAAATTTAAGGTCCTGCTTCAAAAACCAGACCATCATTTTTGACTCCCGACACAGTGGTATCTCACATAATAGGCCATAAAATTCTATGCTTCATTCTGAAATTTTTCAAAGTTTTCATAATCAAACACTCATAGTTTAATATTTACAAAATATATCTGTTCTCAAAATGAGCCTTTCTGATGGCAGGGGATGGGACATTATATGCTTTGGTAAATGCAGTTAAGCCATGTATTTTTTAAGTAAGTTTCTATGTGTGAGTAAATACACCACAACTTCTTCCCTCACTGGAATTGTCACGAATTTCCACAAGAGTTGGAGATATTAGATTCTGACAGATCAAGAGGGCATTACGCATTCGAAATGTAAGAATCGAATTCCAAGAATTCAGGGATGACTGCTCTGTATCTGAAATGATATTCCTTAAGCTTGATCAATATCGTGTTGGCCCTAAAGCTAGAAGACCAATATAGAAAGACTGTATCTTTAACAAACAAACAAACAAACAAACAAATAAATAAATAAATAAAATGGACTTTATACTGAAAACATTCAAAATCCTTTGTTCTCCCTTTTGGAAATATATCACACACTATCATGATCTATAGCCACTCTACTGTGCAATAGCACAAAAGAACTTCTGGATTTTCCCTAAATGATAAATATTTGGGGAAATAAATAAGTTTACCTTGATTTAAACAATGTGTAAAAATATCACACAGCACCCCGTATGTGTGAATTTTTTTTGTATTGGTTAAAATAAATTTAAATGAAAGAATGCTTTTTTTTCAAAAAGTCTTTTACATACATACAGCTCTCAAATGATCTTCAATGTAAACTCGAAGCAGAAAGAACAAGGTTTTAGTTACCATCTAAAAACAAGGAGAATTATGGCACACAATTTGTTCATAATATTTATTATTTCTGAAGTATTTGGGCTGTTTTTTGAAGACAAAGCTCACATACATCTCTTTCCAGAACTCTTTCCTCTCTTATTAATTCAACTCCTTTTTATCAACAAATTATTTCATCTTTAAAGGATTAGTTTTGATTTTACCATTCATTGGAAACACTGATTATTAAAATAATTGTTCATTTAGTAATCATTGATTGTTCCCCGGTTGGGGAAAATATATGTAAATATATAAATATATTTTAAAATATATGTAAATATATATGTAAATAAATGGGGAGTGGTGGTGCATGCCTGTGACCTCAGCACTCTGAGAGACTGAAGCAGCACAATCACAAATTTGAGCCCCACCTACACAACTTGGCAACTTAGCAACTCAGCAAGACCCTATCTATAAAGGGAAGAAAGTCCTGGGGGTGTAGTTCAAAGCAAAAACTCAGAGTTCAATTCCCCAGTACCATTAAAAAAAAAAGGAAAATGAAAAAGTTCTGTAATCCTTACTAGCCATAGGCAAGAACAACTAACTTGTGTTTAAAGATTTTTTTCCTCTATGTTTGTCTCTGTACTTCTTAAACAAATTTTGAATAATAATAAGTACAGCATTTGATCTTTCTTATATTACACATATTACTGTTACATTTTTTTCAAAAGAATATTTCAGTTTAATTCTGAAATAATCTATATAATGATTGTATTATGACCTTTTAAAAACGATTTCACTAAAATATTTAAATTGTTCTTAACTCTGCACTAGTGATAGTAAGGCTATGTTGAAGGATCCTTGTTCTTGAATCTTTGTTGGAATTTCTATGGAGCTCTGGAATGTCTATTAAAGAGCTATTTTTAAAGGAAAGTGGGCATATTGTCAAATTAATTTGAAGAAAAATTACACTTATACTTTTTCACAGCAAGTGTATAACATGATTGTTATTAAATTTACATGTGCAGATACACTGACAATAAAAATATATCTTGGCATTGTGTTTTAATATGCTTTTCTTTAATAATATAAAGTTTCTTCTTGTTTAGTCACAAAATTTTACAGCTGGAAAGAAAATAAACCTCCTTCTACCTACGAGACCCTTGAAAACCAAAGGCATCAAACAGCCCTCTCCAACTCGCACTACTAGCAAGAAGCAGGGTTGGGATGCACGGCTTCCGGTGTGCTACTCATTCCAATCTCTGTGAAGTTCTCCAGCCATTAAATCAAGTTGCCCATAATTACCATCCTTTCAAATCCTCCTCAGGAATATCTCTAAGCCAGAATTAGGATTTAGTTACATACGACGCTTTTTTACTGAGCTGACATGAATGGTTTACAAAATTACATCAAATAAAAAATATATTATTGCTTTTATTATTAAAAAGTACTTGACTTGAGCGATGAGCTTGGTTTTAGGAAAGGAATCTCATTCCCAAACGTTCAAAGAAGGCAAGTCAAGAGAATGTATCATTCAGGTCTCTTTCGGCTAAAATATAATTTCCTGATGGCCCCAGCTTCTACACACTGAATCCATCACCGCCTATGTGTCATGGATACACTTCCGATGCCCATCTCTAAGGTCTGAGTGTGGTCAGAGAGCTAAGGCTAAGGTAAGATTCATGCAAGATGGAAACTCTTCCAGTGGGTGACAGCTGCTTAAGAGATCCTGAATTAAGGTCATGGGTCTGATTTATTTCACTTAACATTGTGATTTCAAGGTGCATCCATTTCCCAACCCAAATAATAAATAAAGAATAAAATAAAAGCTAATAGGAAGAAGTAAGGAGATAAATATTTTGTAAAGGGGAAGGGGATCAAGAGATGGAGGGAAGGAGGGGGAAGGAGATGAAGAAAGGAATTAAGATGTGTTGTGCACATGTTACAACTCCACACAAGGAATATAAATATAAGGTACTACAAATAGGTGCTATAAAATAAAGAATCCCTGATTCTCCTGGCTGATCTTTTCTTGAAACGGTATTATAATCTAAGACTCTTCTATAGTCTTCCTTCAGAGTAGCATCAGAGGCACCAGTTCTTAAGCAGTCTGAAGCAACCCTACTCATTCCTGCTCTCCCTTTGTTGTCCACAGGTGATATTTTCATGTGTAATCTCACCTGGAACTTGCTTCTCAGGGTATCTGAACTAATACAGAAGCAAAAACTGCAAAGAACTACTGGGTCCATTCATAAACTGCGGCCTGCTTTATGCAGAAGTAGATGTTATTTTAATAGGAGACAGTAAAGTCCTGCAGCTGACAGCATGTCCTCATTGTTGATCCCTATGCTGGATTTGATGTTCCAGGAAAGTTTTTACAAAGTGTAAGTCTCCTTTTGTTGCTATTGCTAATTATGCAAAACCCACTCGGCAATATTCATTTTTGTACATCTACCTGTTCTTGATAAATGGACGAATGGCAGAATGAGTGGTATCTTATCAACTTATTTACTTACTTAAAAATACTTCAAGATGCAAGGCATATGTGTGTGCTTAAATTAACTTTATACCCCAGGGACAATTAGTTGTATGCTAATCATAAATCCAGAGGTGGTGACAGGAAGTGTTTTATCTAAATCTGCAAGTGCTTGTTCATTAGCATAGTGGAAGTTAGGCACACGTTTTGATAGTTGAAATTAGTGTTCTTGGTTTTAAAGACATATGATTGACTGCAGTTTACAAACTTTGACCTTCTTTAGTGAACTTTCAGGGGAGAATCAATATCTACAACTTTATTTACACACACACACACACACACACACACACACACACACACTCTCTCAGGGTAGAGATCCAAAGTAACTGAACTGAAGATTGATGGAGTAAACTTGTTTTGAGTGCTTGTCTGAGTACCTTGAGCAAGAGAACAAGTGGAAACAAAGCCAAACTTAGAAGATCTGCTAATCTGGTAATGTGTATGTGTTCTGTGTGGGTGTATTCATTCCAAAACTGAAATTGAAGGGGCAGTGAAGAATACCATAGTCACTACCTAGCTCTCACTGGGGTTTCTTAAACCTAAAAATTGTCAAATGAGCAAGTTTATTTATGTGTGTTTATAAAACAAGGAGTATACTTTTAGGATATATATCTGGAAGTTCAGGATATCTGTGAATCTTGAAAAGAATATTTAGGGAATTCTTAAACTTGTCTCATCCACTACCTAATCTTAAAGTCTTCTTGTAGGTCTCTTGAGGATTTACACTTAAAAACTCTTAGGTTTTTGAGGTGTAACAACTTCAGTTTAGTCATTAAAAGAATGAAATGAGTTTGTTCTTATTGTACATCCACAGCTTAAAAAGGAATAAAAATTTTTTCTTTTTTTTTTAACTTACTATAAATCTAACTGAAACAGTGAGCATTCACTTAATGATGCCTGCTGTAGAGCTTTTTGTGTCTTTAGGTTCTTTGTCATAATACATCACCCTTATCCTCGCCTGTTTTAATCACTTCCTCATTGCTGAGATAAAATAACCAAAACCTACAATTTAAAGGAGAAAAGGTTTATTTTGCTCACAGTCTGTAAAGGTTTCAGTCCATAATTGGCCAGCTCCAAGGCAGAACAACATGGCACAAGGGTGTAGCAGAGGAAAGTTGTTCACCTAATGGAAGTCAGGAGGCAGAGAATCAAGGAAGGAGCCAGGAGGGGAGATAAAACCTTGCAGGTCATGACCATAGTGACCTACATTTTCTGATCAGATCCCACCTCCTAAGAGCAAGTTGATTATAATGCTCCTATAATCCAATCACTGTCCAAAGGTGATTGATGATTACATGAAGCTTTAGGGGAACATCTAGATATAAACTGTAACACTACCAATAGTGTATTCAACCCAATTTGTTTCCCTACTCTTTGGAGTACTGTATGTATCCCTGTAGCAGAAAACTATTGGTCAAATCCCTTTACAGAGCACCTCACTGGAAAAAGTACAGAAGAATGGAACAATGGAAAGTCTCGATTTTTTTTGTGAATTATGTCTTTATACCACAACACACTTAAACTATATTAGAGAAATATAACAAACATAACAAGTCACGCAAGATTGCTTTACTAAAAATCTTACAAAAACAAATACCAATGATACATGTTGGCTGATATTACCAATAAGGTGAAGTAATTTTGTTAGCACTGAAGAAAGAAAAAATTGAATGATAATAGAGTAACAAACCTCATCTTTCACATATATCTATGTATATTAGTGTTTATGCCATTATATTGAGGAGACAGCAAGGCATATAACTGTGTCAAACATGACAAGTTCAGCATAAAAGATGGGTGTTACAGAATCAAGTTAAATGGTTATGTATGTAACTACTTAATGAAAATAATTAAAATTTGAGCTCTAAATAAACTGAGAAAGGTATATTTCTGTCCCCAGGACTATTAATAAAACTAAAGCAAAGAGAAATGGTTTTTAAACTCCAATAAATACATTAAAGTGAAATTCTAAATAATGTTAATTTAATGTAAAGGAAATAAAGAATAGCAAAACAAACAACAAGAGGAAAGAAAGCATATAGCTAATGTAAAATGATAGACCAACATCCAACCACTTCTAAAATTACATTAATATTAATAGGCTAAACACTCCCAATGAAAAGTAGATATAAAGAATGGACTAACTGGCAAAACTCAACTTTATGCTATTGAAAGAACCCAACTTCCAATATGAATATGCAGAAGAGCTGAAAATAGATAGACAAAAATATGTCATATAAAGTGAATTTAAATGAAGTTCATAATGGTAAAAGACTCAACAATGTGAAAAACACAAAAATTATAAGTGTGTGTATGCCTAATGATGGAGCATCAAAACACATATAATATTAACAGATTCAAAGGAAAAAATTAAAAATTTAAAAATAGGAATTTTTATAAATATTGTTGGGGATTTAACAAATTTCTTGTGGAAGTTGCCAGAATATACACTCAGAATACACATGCAATAATGAAGAAAAGGAAGCTGTTTACAATCTAAGTACACTGAGCTAAATGATATGTATAGAACACTGCACCCAACAAATAAAAATGTTAAGATTCTGTTCAAGTGCACATAAAACTTTCACTAGATTATAAAACAAGTCTCAACAACATTGAAAGTGGTCAAGTAATGCATAATCAAATCATTAGAAGTCAATAAAAAGAAAATGCTTAGAAAACCTCATATACTTTAAAATAAACAATTAATTTAAAAATAAAGTTTCTCTGGTGTGAAAAATTATAATTTTACATAAGATCCTATAGGTATAATTGACAGTGTGAACTAGGAAGAAAGGGGCTAAAGGTGTAGGGGAAGTGGGAAGGGTAGGGGAAAGGAAATAAGGGAAAAGAAAAAAATATGAAAAAATGGAAATAAAGTATTTGTAAATAGGGAAGGGAGGAGGAGGTGAAGGGAGGGCAGGGGTATGGGGAGAAAATAAGAACCAAGACCTGTCATGTAAAGGTACAAGATCCCAGTGATGAATGTAACTGTACTGTATACCTAAAAAGTATCAATAAATTCAATGAGAGAGAAAAATCAATAAGTTAAAGAAGGCGTGACAATAGAACGTAAAAGATTTTCTTAACTAAATGAATGGGGGATTCAGGCAAGTCAGTGGTACAAGGAAATTTGTAGCTATAAATGTTCATATTTGATAAGAATAAATTTTTTTAAAAAGCGGAATGATATTAAAGTAAGCAAAAGAAAAGAAGTATTGATTGACCAAACAGTAAAAATAAAATGACAAAGACATAATTTCATTCTTTGAATAGAGTTAGTTGCTTAAATTTATAAAGAAAAGGGAAAGACATGAATTACTAAAACTGAAAGTGTTCTTAATAACAATCCTATAAAACCGAAGAGATAAAATGCGGATTACTGTGAACTGCTTTATGCCAACTATTTAAGAACTTAAATGAAATGATCAGATTAATGAAGAAAATGTGTGCAGCCTTATTTGTATCAAGAAAAATAGATTCATTATTTTAAAAATTATTCAGGTAAGACAAATTACAGGAACAGATAGTAATACTGCTAAGTTTATGAAATACTAAAGGAAGAAATGTCACTAACCTTAAGAAAACATTCCAAAAAGCACAGTTGATGCAAATCCTTTCTATACCATTTATATATCTTAAATATAATATGTAAATACCTACATATTATAAATGTCTATTAAAATGTATGTCTTATATTTATATATTTTATCACATTATATATTTATATAGTTAATATTTAAATATTGTGTGAATATTTGTAAATGTATACACATATTTATATATTTTATATATATATATATATATATAATATAAATGAAAGGTATATCTATGACAGTTTTAATGGACAGAAAGATACATAAAGAAAAACTGAAATATCCAGAAGTTGGAGCACTTTTATTGAAGACAAATATCACAGACTTCTGCAGTGCTTGCTAAGATACTTGGTTTATGAGTGTTGTGGTTTAGAACTAGCATGTCCCCTGGATGATTCGTGTGGTCAGAGGAGGGTCTTTTAGAACATGACGATCATGGGGCTGCTATATCCATCAGTGGATTTAATCCTTCTACCGTGCTGTTCCTGCCTCCGGGCCAGCCAGCTACGCATGGAGACCTCTACACACTTACACACCGTGAGCTTCTCCTCTTTCAAAGTATGGGAGTTGGCAATGAGAAAGCAACTAAGACTGGAAATGCTAAGCTGCCATCCGGATTCAAATCACTTATGTCAAATCTTGCTTGGCCACCTTGTGCTGTGACTTTGAGTAGGGTTTGACCCCGCTCTTCAGAAACTCCTTAGGATGCTCTGTGGCTTAAAATGAGAAAACGCCTGCAAACTGAGCATGTATTTCTGCCATAAAAGTTAGTATAATAAGAGCTTGGGAAAGGTGAGTTATTATTAGATTTGATTTTACTAATTTTTTTTTTTACAAATAACAATAAAGACTTTCTAGGTTGAGATAAATAACCAAAGAAAAGGAAAAGCAACTGGAACCATTCTTCTCAGAATTCTTTTAGGAAAGGTGACTGAAAAGATTTCAGGTTTCTTGGTAGCAAACTCTAAACTAAATAGACTTAGAAACTATATTGGAACATTTTTAATGACATAAAGAAAAATTCTATTTAAAAAAGTAAAATTAGTCTGTAGATTACCCAGTTTCCCAAAGGAGTTCATCAGGGACCGTGTAGGTAGGAAGTTATGGTAGGGAGTTCGTACCTCAAATCAGCAGAGTTAGACCAGATTGCTACCTACATGATATATTTCATTTTAGCAATTATTTGTATCTCGCGGGGTGGGGGGGGGTAAAAATCCTGCCAAATGGCTTTGAAGCTGTAATTTCTAATGCTTCTACATGAGACACAGGTGGCAGATTGAAGTGTGAGAATTGCTTCCGCGATCTCCCGTCAATCCACTCTTGATAATGCTCTGGAAAGACTCTTTCTCATCCGACTGCCTGCTCCTTTGCTAAAATGTACTCCTCCCAGAGAGCCGAGTGGCTGCAGAGGAGGAGGTGTGGCTGCACACTTAATCTTGACTCTCCACAGCTCCAGGAAGAGGCGTGTGAGAAGCGCCATCTGTGGAACGTGGCTTTTCCTGATCTAACGCGGGCCTTTGACAGTATCAATAGAAGAGTGTCGCAGCAGCTTCTCAGAAAATACAGATGTCCAGAAATTGCGGATAGCTCTTCTTTTTAAATCGGCCATTGCCATTTCTAGAAGTATCTACTGGGATAGGATCCAGTGTCACCTTCCCAAGTTTATGTTACATGTGAAAAGGAGGGGAGAGAGATTCAAGATCAGAATAAAATGCTGAATTTGGCTCTCTTCACCTTCTCCTACCTAGTCTCTAATTGTGGTATCACTAGGCCCACTTTCGCTCTTTCACTCTGTAGTGTGGTAGGGGTGGGGGTGGGGCAAGGAGCAGTAAGCTGAAGGGCATCATTGAACCCATAATGTCTGGTTTGGGGACAGGCAATTTTTGACTGTGTGTCAGACAAATAACAGTTTCCTAAAGAGCCACTTTATCTAAATTAAACATCCTGACAGACCAATAATTAATTGGGCATTCAAATTTTATTCTGCCAGGACAATAGCTATGGAATTTATCCTCCTACCGGTCTGCTAGCAATTAGGGATTAACAAGCAGTGAAGGAAGAAAACAAATTTAACGTGGATGTATTGGTCATTTTTCCTTGACTACGTTTTATTTGTTCCCCTGGAAGTACAGGCCCTTGGTTGCTGAACCATTCATTTTGTAAGAAATCTTAGACACATTTCCGATGCTGTGGTGATAGAAGTTCTTGGGATTCACACAGTGACATTTTGTTAGCAGGGCTGTTCAGAGAAACTTAAAAACAAACACGATATATGGAGGAGCATAATAATGAGGTGCTAATGAGAAGCCTGGGACAATAACAGCTAGAATGTGACATGTGGGATAATGAGGAGATAAGCCTATTATCCAAGGCTCACTGTTAATAAAATTCCATGTCCCGTCTATGTGTGATGAGCCCTTCCTTGCTTTTCCATTCTGGGGATATGACAAGCTTTTTGGAGGGGTAGAAGAAAGGGGGACAGATGAAAGGGTCAGAACAACAGGAAAGGGAAAGATCCAAAGGACCCAAAGGGAAATATTCATACACTGATTATATAGTGAAAAAAAAAAATCCCAAAGGAACATGTAGTGAGCACTGCCTTCGCTGGAGAAGTGGAATTTCCATAGAGCAAAAGTCCTTTGACAAAGGAAAAATTGCTATGCCCGTATTCAGAATAGCATAAATCACAATAGCCGAAATGTCAAAATAATATAAATGTTCGTGAAAAGAATGTGTGTATATAATAAAGAAAATTATTCAGCCTTAGACAGGAATGAAGTTCTGACACATGGTACTGCTGGATGAACCTTGAAGACATTATACCAAAGAAAAATAAGCCAGATCCAAAAGGGCACATGTAGCACCACTTACATCAGACACCTAGAGCAGTCAGACTCATAGAGATACGAAGTAGAATTGAGGTTACTAGGGGCTGGAGGGAAGTCGGAGCGAAGGATTTATTATTTAATAGAAATAAGATTTCAATTTGGGATGACAAAAAAGCTCTAGAAGTAGATGCTGTTATGCTAGACGTAGAAACGCACCGTGCAACACTGTGCATATACTTAGTGCCACAGAACCGTACATTCAAAAATGATTAAAATGATAAACTTTAGATTCTGCGTATTTTACCAAAATAAAACTGGAGTCAAACAAACACCATGAGAACTTTCTCAAATGAGTCCTGTAAGCTTAACAAAAATAGAAACCATCATGAGCTATTCTTGTTTGCAAAAAGATTTTAAGCAGCGCGATCATATACATTTGGTTACATTTTTGACAAGACAAAATATATTTGAGAAAAAGTGCTTGAAAAACAATAAGCAAATTCTGAACTTCTGAAGACAACCACTTGTCTTTGTACTAACTGAGGGAACCAACAGATTGGATTAGCAAAGCTCCTGACTCATTCCAGTATTACTGGGGAGGGTGAACTTTTATTAGATATATAGTCTTTCTGTTATGTGTTCTACTGATTCTTTATTTAGCCCTGTCATTATTTTCCCATGAAGTATAAATCTTTTGACAAAGATGTCCAACAACACTCCTAATACACACTTTAAATGTGTAGATCCTACCTCCTTTTAACATGAGTTTATGAAACCATGCCGAAGCCAGTAATCATCATTAAACTTCAGTTCCCACGTGTAAAAATGAAGCTGTGCTGAGAATTCATGCACAGCTAACAACATGTTCTAATGCTGTTATAGACACACAGTTGCTTCTTGTTCCCTTTCTTTCCCTCTTCTCTAAATACAATAAACCCATTTATAAGATGCCGTCTGTGTCATGTTCTGCAATATAAAATTAAGTATCATCTTGGTGGCTTCACTAGAACTTTCTAAGTATTTCCTACCATCAAAAATCTCTCCACCCCACTCTCTGTGTAAGCTCTCACCTGAGGAAAGCTCTCTGTTGCCCACATTTGTTAATTGTTCTCTCTTTCTCCCTATGTAATTATTTCATATTTAACTTGGCAGATGTATTTAAATCCAAAGTTATTAGTAATACAGCAACAGTTAAATTTAAGATTGTCACACATAAAAGGAACCTAACTACAAGGAGGAGTCTTATTCATCTCTTTAGATCTCTGTCCATACCTATGGGTATTTCATGGTGGACTTAGGAATATTGCAACTTCTAATGGTGTTCTAAGGTCAAAACAAAAGAGCTATTTGAAGTGAAGATGTAAAAGAATGCAAACAACCTTCACTGGTGTCTGTTCTCATAACATAAACCTCCATGGACAAGGTCTTTTGAAATGTCTGTTGAAAGCTAGATATTCCTTGGGTTGCACTGTGTGAATATTGGTAAAAGCACTATACAAATGGTGATTGAAATATATGGTGGATGTAATTCTTTAAAATGTGTTACAACAGAAGATATATTGTCATCTGTCCCCTTCAACATACGCTCCCTCTCCTTGGACATATGCATGTCATCAGCATTCTTGCCACTTTCTGAAGCAGTTCTGGATGTCCTCTTCATGAGTGTCTTTAATTGCAATGTCATGGTTGCCTGGATATCCTGAACTGATTCAAAACATTCGTCTTTCATGGTCATTTGACCACGGAGAACAGGCAGAAGTTGCAAGGTGGCAGACATCTGTTGAATAAGGCAGATGAAGACACCGTTATAATTTTCTACAAGCCTGCTTTTCCACTGGACAGCCCTAGCAGCAGCATTCACTGTATTTATTGTCACACCTCAAAAAGACACAAAAGAGGGCCCCAAGGACTGCTTCTGAAAGTGGCAAGAACAGTGGCATAAGAGTTGTCAAGGTGGGAGTGACTATGTTGACGGAGATTAGTGGCAATGCGACTCTCACTCTTGATCATTCTTTAAATTTTAGACATTCACCATTATTTTTCAATCACATCTTATAGAAGTCAAAAATGACTAAACATCATGTACTAATTCCCCCTTGTGATGATAATTTCAACAAAAGAGAACAAAACTGTACTTATTTACTTTATTTTTGGGTATTATTTGTGCTAAATTTGTGAAATTTATACTATCCTATTCAAAATGTGTATCTAAAAAGCAATACTGTTGAGGTTAAGTGAACTTTGTGAACATATAAAAAAAATCCAGAAGGACTCATTATAATATAAGAGTTGTGTAAAGGTTCAAACATATATAGATTAGGGTTCTTTTACTCAGGAATGCTCTAGAAAATGAGCAAAAGACGAATGGGACAAGGTGTCACATACATGCACACCAAAGCCGACTAGTTACATAAAATAGCAAAGTTCATATACAAAGCTTTAGATTCAGGGTGCGACTAGCTGATCTTAAATTACATAAGGCAAAGAAAATTCAGTTTATACTGCAAAGCAATATACTCAGTCATCATTCAGATGATTTTCTATACCATAACACTAGTATCAAGGCAATTGCTTCTTTACAGCCCATGGTACTAAAGAGGAATTGCCACTATCTCAACAGAAGTGACAGATTACGGATGAAAAAAAATCAAATATACCACAAGAAAGACCTTCACAAGAAAGAAACAATGCTTTGATAAAGATATAGATTTAAACTAGATTTGGATGTAAAATGATTAGTGTTTTAATATTCTATCAAATAACCAAGGTCTACATTCACCGTTACAAATTTCATAAACAAATGCAATATTGTTATAGAATTGTTATAGAATAGCTAAGATGTATATTTTATGTGTTTTGAAGTAATGTGACTGAGAAACTAAATACAAAATTTGTAATTACTCACATATGATCAAAGGAACCCACAAAAGAGCTGGATATGTGTGGATACCTTGGACAGTTTAGGAGGCTGAAAGAGGAGGATTACAAATTCAAGCCCAGTTTGAGCAACCTAAAAACTTAGAGAGACCCTTCTCAGAAGGAAAAAAGGGCTGGGTATGAAGCTCAGTGTGAAACCCCTGTTTCACTCCCCAATGCCCCAAAAAAACAACAAAAAACAAAAAACAAAAACCAAAACAAATGTTTCCAAGGTAAACTTTTTAGGCAAACCAACTCAGTCTGACCAAAGTAGGAGCGTGACAGAGCTACAAATTACGTGATCTCTATTTAATTATTAGTAAGTAGCATTAATCTCTTACATAAAATTTAATAGTATAACACAACATAACACAAGGCCAAAATAGCTGCATGAAAAGAAAAAGAAGCAATCTATTGTCGAGGTGGGGGGGGCTTTTTACCTTGACAGATATTTCAAGAAATAATACTTATTTAAGCTTTTATCATTCTGAACTCCAGAATTCTGAAATCTGGAATGCACCTGGGACTGTTCTTCTCAATAACAATGGTTCATGGAATATTCCTTAGGATGAACTGTCCTTTTGTGAGGGAAATAACACTTTTTCCATAAAATGAGCTCCAATTGACTTAAGGCATATTACATTTATTTTTTTTTCTTGATTTAGGACAAATGCTCATCCCCTGAATCGTCTTCTGACATGGCTTCTCCTGTGGAGGAAGTTTCCTCGACTTCCTTTTGGTACCTCCCTGTCTTCTCCCTGGGAGGAGATGGAATGTGTTTGCTAGTGAACTTGAGTGATCACTTGGGCTTGCTCAGCCTTCCCTGTCCTCACTGGCAACAACTGCCTGAAGGAAGCAAGTTTTTCTAACACTTCATCCTTTAAGGAATACAGGTAGGATCCTCTGCGGGAGACCATGAGCTGTCAAGGTTACCTGTGCTGAGAGACTGTCTCTGATCGCTTGTATCATGGAGCAGATGGTTACCACATTCCCAGAGGACACCTCCTCCAATTCCAGAGTTAGAAACAATAGTGATGATCTGATAGCTCTTGTCTATTCTCCTGGCTGACTCAGAAAGCAGGTAGGATAAAAGGTGTCATATTTGATTTGGCGTCCTTTAAATTCCAATATTTTGTTTATTTCAGAGTTGCTTCAACAGGAAGGAAAAAAAGGGTTCAAGTAGGTACTTTTTTTTTTCTTTTTATTGAGTTTATTGGTACATTCTAGGTATACAGTAGTTACATTCATTACTGGGATCTTGTATGTTTACATGACAGGTCTTGGTTCTCATTTTTTTCCCCTTGTCCCTGCCCTCCCTTCACCCCCTCCTCCCCTCCCCATTTGCAAACACTTTATTTCCATTTTCTCATATTTTTTTCTTTTCCCTTATTACCTTTCCACTACCCTTCCCATTTTCCCTACACCTTTAGCCCTTTTCTTCCTATTTCACATTGTTAATTATCCCATTAGGATCTTGTGTACTATTGGTAGTTTTTTACACCAGAGAAACTATTGACTATTTACACATGTGTGACTTATTTATTTCACTTGAGTATATCCTTAATATATATATCCATTTTCCTATGAATGACTCTAATTCCTCATTCTTTATGGCTGAGTAGTATTCCATTTTATAGAAAAATCACATCTTCTTTATCCAGTTTCCAACTGATGGGCAAATGGTCTGTTTCCAAGTTTTAGCTATTACAAACTGTGCTGCTATAAACATAGGTGCGCATATGTCACTGTGATATGATTCTTTTATTTCTTTTGGAAAGATACCCAGCAGAGGGATGGCTGGGTCAAATGGAACCTCTAGTCCCAGCTCTTTGAGGTATCTCCATATTGATTTCCACAGTGGTTGCACCAGTCTGCACTCCCACCAACAATGGAGAAGGGTTCCTTTCTCCCCACAACGCTGCCAACATTTGTTATTGTTTGATTTCTTGATAGCAGCCGTTCTTTGTGGGGTGAGGTGGCTGAATAAAATTTTGGAGCAAAAAATACTGAGTTGAAAACAAAACAGAAATTCAACTAGGTTTGGTGAAATATACCTGCACTCTTTGCACTCGGAGGCTGAGGCAGGATGATCACTGTGAGTTTGAGGCCAGCCTGAACTACATAACAAGACTGTCTCAAAAAATTTAGAAATTTACTTTGAACACCAAATTCATTAAGGTCATAGAATTTGATCTTAGGACATCACTACCTTTCCTAGACAACCCAATAGGTAGAGCCTATTCTAATAGGTTCATTGTATCCATTAAAACTCTGTCAAATACTTTAACAATTAAATTGCTACTGATGATCAATTTTTCATAAAACCCATTAGCAAAATTGCCGTGTTTTTTAATAAGAAAATTTATTTCAGTTACAAAAGCTAAAAGGTTAGCCCTTTCTCTCATACAATGAACCCAGGAACTTGACTGCAAAGGCCAAAGAGAATCACAGGGGGAGACTGCCAAGCACTCTGTGCATATTTATGGACTTGTTGTTCTTGTGGTAAGTACTCTCCTGACAGCCAGTGCTAAATCTAATCAATCATCCCTTAAATACCTCATAGTGTAGATTCACCTCACTCCTTCATTAGCATTCATTAGCAATTAATCAGCACAGCAGGAGTCTCTAGAAAGTTCAACAATCCATAAGGTACATTTACATTAAAGATGAGCAAACATGAGAAAAGATCAAAAGGAACAGGAGATGTGCAGTGTCAAATTTGTGGGAGAAAGGAAAAGTTGGATTTGATCTTCAGAATACCCAAATCAACAGAATTCGGTTATTCCGCCTAAGACTTAAACTCTTGATTAACAAGCAGTAGCCTGCGTAACTCTATTACAGTTGTCACAGACAGATTTATGCCCCCATCAGCCTGCTGAGTACATTTGTTCCACTTCAAGTAAGCCTTATGTATTGTCATTATATCTTCAAAAGGAATGGAAAGACGTTGCATCCAATTTTTTGCAATTGTGGGCAATAGCTTAATTCAGTCCTTAACTGTGTTCTTGCCAGGAGCTGAGGGTTATAATGGAAGCCTATTTCCCTGCAGAATGAAAAGGAGTCCTGCTGCGGAGTATAATGCCCTAAACCCATGGCTGAGGGCTGTATTGTGCCCACTGAAGTGTCTCTCTTCAAAACGAGAGCAAATAAGGAGGGGGTGTCCTTGGCTGATCACAACATCAGCATCAGATTGAGAATCCTGGACCAGTGTCTTCCCTGACCTCACTGAATTCCTCTGAGTTCTGAGTCAACCTGGCCTCAGTTTCCCCATCAGGAAAAGACTCTCCCAGGAGTTATTTCGGGGGGGGGCAGTAATGAGAAAAAAAAAGCAATGATTTGTATGTACATTATTTTATTACTTTAATGATTCCAGCTTACCATATGCTTTAAAAGTAACTCAAAATTACTGGCTCATAGGAGAAAAGTAAAATAGCTGGATAATTTTTGAGCTGCAAAATAATATTAACTGACAGACATATGTCAAAGGTGCCATACAACTAGCAATTGCAGACGACAGCTTGAATTAATATAAACAATTCAAACTGGAATGTAAATGCTAAATGATAACCAATATATGGTAAGCATTTATTTTAGACATACAGAAGTATGTGTGTGATTGTAACAGTTACAAACAATATTCACTCGGTCCACATATGTTGAAGTCTTTGACTTAGGCCATGTATTGAAGCCATTTTTTTCCCAAACAAATACCTCTAACTTAGGTGTAATCCAAACTCCCTGCATCAGTAAACTTATCTCAGCAAGTGTATGCACTGAATTGCTACCAACAGGATTGCTTTATTTTTGGAGTAGTAAATGGCCCTAAAAGATTTGGGTCTCATATTGCAGTAGAAAGGTTTTTTTTTTTTCTTTTTTCCTCTAAAGAAAATTTTACAAATGTCACAGTTTGTTGGATTGGGCCAGGCTGCTTCTCCATGGTTGTAATTCAGAGTAAGAGTGAAGTAACTGGCAAACACAGCGTGGCTCATCATTTGAGTTTCAGAATAGACTTCTGCACTCTTCTGAACCACTGAACATCTATTCTTGTTGAGTTCTTCTGGATGTTGTCTAAAAGCAAACAATATTCTGGATTTATTTTGAAAATAATAGTCTTTTTGAAATTTTGTCTCAATAATTTCTCTTTATTTTTCCAGATACTTTTTGAGAAATGATTGTTTCAGGGTTCAAGCTCATTTTTAGTGTGCATTTCAGAAGCTCATAGAGTGATGCTTAAAATGTTTTGTCTTATTTTATCTTGAAGGAAAACAATGTAGTCTAGATAAGAAACTGAATTAGCTGATAAAAGCATTAAATTAGAGACATGTTAAGATCTCACTGAGGTCACTGAAGACTACAGTGTTCCATTTAAGTCTAGCAGCAACTCAGATCTTCCTCACCAGAGCCTCTGACTGCAGCCTTTGGCAGTGACTGACAGGTCCACATCAAGAGGCATCAAATCTTCATACATTTTTAAATACCCCAAATGATCCTAATGGAGAATTTAAAACAATTTGGGAATTCAATATTAGGGAAATGCATTCAAATGCAAGATCAGACAAACATATTAGCCAATACTCAAAGTATTAATGGACCTTAGAACTAGATCTGTCCAGTTGAAGATAATTCATAAGGCCTTCTGGACAGTAAGGATGGTCTTTAGGGTGGGGGTGGAAGAAATACATTCAGGAAATGGGAATAAAAAGTGAACAGGATGGGGAGAGGGAAGGTAGGTCAGTGCCACTGGAGTAGACAGAAAAGTAAGTGATTGGGGTTTTTATCTTCTGTTTCTCAGGCAGACTGAACCATGCATTACACCGCTTTGCAGCCGTTCAAGTTAAATGTTACCGCCTTCAGTCTCATAGAGTCATAAGGTTACAAATATTTTTAAATGTTACATGGTGACGGAATTCACAGTAATATGACAAGGAACTGCCACATGACTCCACAGAGCACAGAAGAGAAAAGCTGCCCAGTCTCATTTTTAATGAAACCTGGAAAAGAGATCAAATGAAATTGCTGAGATGAGTTGGGATTTTTGGCACATGAGCTACTGCCCCTGCTTTAGTTTTCTCACATAATAAGCAAAGATAATAATAGTACCACCATCTCAGTGTTGCTATGAAGGATATGCCATTCGATTCATATAAAGGGCTTAAAGGAGAGCCTTGTAGACATTGAGCATTATGCATTATTGCCACCCCTGCTGTTGCTAAAGTCTTAATCTTTAGGATTTCTCACCAGCAATATAATAGAGATATTTTCTGTGGATGATGATTAGACTATATTGAAAAGTCTTAAAGGTCTTTAGATAGAAGTTTATTTTTATTTCTCTAGCTTTTTAATACTCATACCTTTGTGAAAACATGGAAATAGTTGCTTGTTGCCCTGATTCATGATCCCTTGTAAAGCATAGAAAGAGAAGTTATGAAGTGTGAAAATGAGAAAGTTCATTCATCTTCAAGGAAACTTCAGCCCTATGGAAACCATTTAACAGGTTTCTTCATGATGTGCATCAGAGCAGGTGGTCAGGCAATGTGGTGAGAACGTGGACGTGTGCTCCCAGCTCCTGGCTTCTGTGGCTCTGGAGAAGCTGTTCAACTTCCTTCAGATTAGTTTATTTTAACAAGAAGTTTTTGTGAGAATCATTCATGCATATTAATATATATCTAGATATATATGATAATCCATGGGTTCAATATCTAACTCTTTATCATTATCATTACTGCAATACATTAGGCAAAGAGCTCGAAGATAAGATTGAGGAATAAAATTCAGAAACACCTTGACAAAATCAGTTTGGAAGTACAGAGGAGTAGTTTCAGATTTTACTTGATAAAAGGAATAAAGAATGACTGTTCTTACAGCAATGGCTTTCAATGTTTCCAATTACATGGCTGGGTTTATAAAAGCAATGAATCACAGGAATTCATCAGCTCAACTTTCTGAATTGTCTAATTCATTTTCAAGAAGCCTTTGGAAAAAAGTGACACATCTAATGAACCCTTGATAAAGCATGTAACAAGTAAACTGTGATTGTGCTAGAATTCAAAATATAGACATTGCTACTTTATGCAATTAAATGCTACCAAGATTTACAATTGACCATGTAGCGGTCTCTGGGCTATGGATTATAGCTCAAGAGTAAGGAATTTCCTACTAGTTTCCACGTGTGCATCATACCAGGAGAAGAAACGCATAGAAAATAAATATTTTACCTTTTTCCATTTTCTAAGGAAGTATGGGAAATGATGAAGAAAGAGGCTGTTTTTTAAAAATGAGTCCTCTGGAAGTGCAAATAAGTTCAGGTTTCATGTTAACTATTAAATTTCATGATATCATACCTGCTAGAAACATTTTTCACTTTTGATTTTTAATGAGTTAAAAAGGTTAGTGTGAATAGATGTTAGTCAGAGTCATATAACTGACTTTTTATATCATCCAGCTTCAAATACATGTAGTTTCTCTTCTTTTCTTTTTTTTGGGGGGTGAATCCAGGAGTAATGCTCCATGCATATGGTATGCAACAGTAATTGGGGAAGGTTGTATCCTAAGCACGAACCATAAGCAGTGTTTGGCTATTCTCTAATATACAAATACAATTAGCCCTCACACGATCACATAAAGGATGTGATTCATCCTGCAAAACTCAAATTTACTCAGATTATCAATTAGCACATTCATTGTCTGTGACCCTTTCACCTGCGCTTTTGTATAGATCTCATGCGAAGATGGGCTTAACATGGTAGACTTGATAAGCTTCACATCCAGGTTTAAAACACAAGATTAATTTTTAAAGTGTCTATTTAATCTTTAAGATGAAACCATAGTAACAAATATATCCATTTTTAATCTCATGAAAGTATCTTTATTAATTACATTATTTTTGTTCTCCAAATACTTTTAAAAAATAATTCTTTTTCTACTTTCTGTCTTACTTTACTGCAGGTTCTAAATTAAGTTATCTTGATACTTGGGTTTGGTAAATTGCCCAATTTTTGCATAAGAAATTCAATGCATCCTCACACATCTCTGGATACTCCTATGTGCAGGACCAAGCATCAGAAAGACTATTTGCTCTCAAGATGTTTATATTCAAATAGGCTCAGCATTCTTGTGTACTTTATGGTTTCTTCCATGTGTTACTTTCCATTACTGCCTGTGTTGAAATTTAGAGCTTAAATGAGAGTCCAACAATTAAATCACCATTTTATACTACTTCTTGCTACATCTTAGTTTGTTTGGAAGACCCCCAGTAGTAGTTCATATATTTCACACTGTGTACCAAAAAAGTGAAAGCCCCAATCTGTAGGGAATGCATCTGGTATATGTACTTGAACTCGGATGAAACATATGTTTTCTTTTTTTGTTTTTTTGGTACCGGGGATTGAATTTGGGTCCTTGCACTTCCAAGGCAGGCCACCGAACTGCTGAGCTAAATCCCCGGCCCTATATGTTTTCAACTATGTCAATTCTATATTTTCTGATTTGCTAGAAGTTGTGTGACAATCTAAACTGTACGGTCTCCTGAAAATACTCTACATGTAAATGACAACTACATGCATTGATCAAAAATGGGGGCAGAAAGACACAATAATCTAGGTTTTCCATTGTCATCATTGGTTGCACAAGTATCATTAGCTTTGGACTTCATCTTCAAAACTCCAATTAGGATAAGTTTTACACCCTTGAACAACCTGGAGCCAAATAAAATTATTTGGGGCATGCCAAGTAAAAACCTAGAGATGGGCAATAAGTGTGACAAGGAATAGTCCTCTCTAGAGTCCTTGTTCCTGTTCTCTGGTATATGCTCTCTTGGTTAAAGATTTGGCTTGTCCCACCAAATTCATTACAGCATCCTTGGGGGTTCAGGCATAGCATAAAGAGCCATACTACACTTCCTGACTTTGCATTTAAAAACTGCTTGGTTCATTTCTTTATTACACTATCCCAGGCACCTGAAGTCTTTCAATAATTAAGAAATGAATGAGTCAGTTACTGAGACATGAAAATTTAGGAAATGAGAAAAGCCAATTTAAAAACATTTCTGCGTTGAATACAGTCCATGAGTTGCACATACACTTATAGAAAAAGAACAGATCAGCATTTCCTGAAAGCAAAACAAAACAAACAAACAAACAAAACAACAACTGCTAATTTGCAATGGACTGTGGATTGATAAGATAGGGAACTTGAGAGAGGATTTTAAATATAAGTGGCTGTACAGAGCACCCTGCAATTATAGTGACTGAACTTAGTGAGTTTTGTAAAAATTCAATGAAGCTCAATGATTGTAATGCCAGAAATTCAGTACAAAGTTTTATGTGCAGAATGTCAACTTTGTTTTCATTAAAATACTCATCACACTTATCCTTCCATTTTGTTTATGAATTCATTGAATTAAACATTTGTTAAACACCTGTAACATAGGAAGCTCGGTGCCAAAAACCAGAGATTCAAATAAATCCGTGTCTCTATCCTGAAATATCTACATGTACAGAAGATGGGGATGACTTGCAAGTGAGAAGGATGTTACAGGACTACAGAAGGCTCAACAACACTGAGTTCACAGTTCTCTCCTTTCACAAAGGCGGAGAGGTTTTCCTCTTTGATGACATCAATTTCTGTGTGACCTGTGTACACCTTATTTTGTACAAAAAGAGGATTTAAGGCTGTAAAGAAAATTTTATTTTTCCCCTTTTTCTGGATTTGCAGCTAGTAATTAACTAATTGCTATTAATTCCATTGACTTGCTTATTAAAGACTAAAGAAGAAATAGATTTGCATGAGAGGCCACTCACCAGGGGCCTGGTTTCTTTGTAATAAATTCTTCATGAGCTCCCACATTTAGGCTTTCAAGAAGCCTGGGTCTCTCAACTGATTAGGTCCAAGTGTTTCCTCACTGAACAAGGCTGTCAAATTATGGTCAACATGAGAAAGCCTAACTGTTTAAGAACATTAGTGACTCAACAAAGTGTTCACTTTTTTATCCTCCACAAATTTCTTAAAGGCTCTACTCTTGTGTTTCTCCTTGGGTTGAGTGTCTTGTGAACTGGAGTTAATGAATGCCACACCCTTGACCCATAGACACTTTCAATTTATTTAGACTTTAGTAAGTAATGTTAATCTAACTGAGGACTTACTCCTCTGCTCTGTTGGAGACAGACGTGCTATAGATGTCCTTTTCCCGACCTCCGGAATGCTGGTCTACTCAAACACTTCTTAACATTTGAAGTAACTTTGCATCAAACTCTTTACATATATCATTGCTTTTAACCCACTAACAACCTTTAAGATTAGAATTATGATCTCTATTATACTTTAGTGACAATAAAATAAAAACTGGTAGAAATTAATTAATTTGTCCAAGATCCCAGAGTTAGTAAGTGACGGTGCTGGTTCAGACCCAATCCCTCCTTGTCCCTAAACCCTGCGTAATACTCTTTTCTGGAGATGTAAGGGGTTGAGAGCAAGCTCAGTCTCTTTGTAGAGGCTTTGTAGGTAACCAGGGATGGATGACTCAGATTCTCCTGAGCCAAAACTGGAACACCATTTACCAAGGTCTCTCTCTAGGGCTATTGTTTAGAAGGAAAAGAAAGGCAGTTGAAATCCTATGTAGTGAGAAGTTTGTAATGCCTAGTTAGTGATCTTAATGCTTCTTGAAACATCAGTTCAGAAGAATGACACAGAGATATTCACACTGTGAGTAAGACAAAGTGGTCCTTTAGTAGGAAAGTGAGTGGCTGGAGTGTTCCATGCCAGAGCTGTCGGTGTTGCACACGTTCTGAGGACCTCAGGCCAGAGGTCACACAGGAGGTACACGATCTCCCTCTTACCTTAATAAGTATACCTGATATTGTTCCAAGTATTAAAAACATTGAACTCTTTTGCAGCTAGGGAGGTGTAAACAGATCTCTACAGGGTGGGGCTTTGAGACAATTTTTTATTTTCCTGATGAAAGATGAGCTCTAGCTACACTTCTTTAACCCTTTGCCTTTTCATGTCAATCTGGAATCAGATGTGATGCCCAGAGAAAGAGCAACTATCTTGTGACTGTGAGTACCAAACCTTCTCAGTAAAGATAAACAGCAAGACATGAAGAGGAATTTAGATCCTCCCTCAATTGCTTTACCAGATGAAACCAGCCTGAAATTGTCTCTTATTTGCTGCTAATTTTCAACTAGAGTAAGTTAAAAAAGCACTGCTATCATTAAAATTTAGCCATTACCTTCACCCACGAGCACGTGTAATTATGACTCTCAAACATTCTCTTAAATGTTACATTGGCAAAACTTTGGACAAATAAGCTGAATTAATTTATTCAATTTTCCTCTCATTTAAAATGGAATTAGTCTAATAGGTTGTCTACCTCAAGGCCCCATGTCAGAATGAGTTAAAAATATGTAAAGTTATACTTCAAGAATGGAACTATTTGCATATAAAATACAATCATTAGTAATGCATTAATATTTTGTCCTGATTGCTGCCTATCTTAAATTTGCTAAAAGTTCTTCCAATATGAAAAATGTTATGAAAAAATTTAATGAATTATAAGTAAACCTCCCTCAGAGCATGGCACGTCTTTTTTATGAATATGAATGCAATCAGTGGGTTTCTTTAGGCATCAGAATTTAGCAAATATTAAACAAAAAAAGGATCAATTCTATAAACAAGATGAAATAGAAAAATAAGAAGAATAAAGAGAGAGAGAGAGAGAGAGAGAGAGAGGGGCAGAAAGAGGCCTAGGGGAGAATAAGATTTTTGAGAGGGAAGTTTTCCCACATAAGGGAATCACTGATCTTTAAAAAGGCTAAAGATATAGGGAAAGTGGGAAGGGTAGGGGAAAGGAAATAAGGGAAAAGAAAAAGATAGGAGAAAATGAAAAAATGGAAAAAAGTGTTTGTAAATGGGGAGGGGAGTGGAGGAGGAGGTGAAGGCAGGGCAGGGACAAGGGCAAAAAATGAGAACCAAGACCTGTTGTGTAAAGGTATAAGATCCCAATGATGAATGTAACTGTACTGTATACCTAAAATGTACCAATAAACTCAATAAAAAGAGTAAATCTCATTAAAATGAAAATAATCACTCTATGAAAAATGTTGCTATAAATATGATGCCAATATTTGAATAATGATACTAGTAAAACACTTTAAAGTTATTACCTTTTGCAAAGATAAATTTAAACAAGAAAATCAGTATAAAAGTAATAAATAAATACAGTAAAATACATAAATAAATAATTACCAGAATAAACTAGAATTTTGTACATTGATGTTCCATAAATATTAGTTTTCTTTTCACAATAAAAAAATGCACTTGATCCAGACCAGTGAGAAATTATAAACAGGTTTTTAATAATATGAAGAGATTTTAAGGATAAGAAAATATTATGTAAATGCTTTCTTATCATGGATTTTTTGAAGATTTCCACACATTATAAATTACAAACAAAAGACAAGATTGTGCCAAAAACTATATTCTTGACCCTAAAATATGAGGTACAACTTTAGAATATTGCTCTTATTTTTTGTTTGTTGTTTTGTCTTTTTTATTGATACATGCTTGCAGTACAGAATGATCGCATTCGTCATGGGAGTTGGTACATGCACATAACACATCTTAATTCTTTTTCTGTGCCCTTCTACAGCCCTCCCCCTTTCCTCCATTTCTTGGTCCCTTTCCCACTTGTGAAAGACCTATCTCCCTGTTTCCTATTATCTATCTTTCATTTTGCTCTCTAATCTATGTAACTTCCATAGGAGTGGAATGTTGCTTTTGAAAGACCAGTAGATTTGGAGGAAAAGGTGATCACGTGAAAGTAGGCTTAGCAGAATGGTCATAAATAATAAGTGATGATAAATGGCTACATTCGGGGTGTGGAGAGATGTCTTGTGGAGGGCCACAGGGGTTGGTGAGAAACTCTTGTCTCCTCTAACATCTGGGTTATTGATGGTTAGCATTAATGATCTGAAAGACAGAGCACACAGCATGCTAATAAAATTTGCAGATGTTACAAATTTGGAAGCTGTTGCACACACCAGGAGACTAAGAATTAATACAAATGGATCTAATGAGATTACAAATACAGGGAGAAAGGAGGAAAATTAGATTCTCTTTAGAAAAGTGCAACTAATCAATCTGGGGGGAGGTAATCAGAAACATGTTCACTCAGCAGGTCTGAGGACAAACCTGGGAAGTAATCAATTTCAACAAAAATACAAAGCACAATAATAAGGCTGTAGGGATCAGAGAAGGAGTATTGTTCCAGGATCACTCAGCAGTTCCACAAGCTGGTGAGGATGGCCCATAGAAAGGAGAGGCCTAAAGTCAGGGACTATGAGAATGAAGGTTAAGAAGTACAGGTCCCTGGTTCAACAAGAGCATCACTTCCAAGTTCTGGTTAAGCAGGCACATGCACTGAGACTTGCTGCGGTGCTGAAAGAATGGTCACTAAAACTAGGACCAATTTAATTCACCTAGACTGAGCCTATTCATGTTTGTGGCCCAGTGCAGCTATTTCTGGTGCCAAAGCACCTAAAAAGAGATCAGGAAACTTCTGCACTGCAAAATAGTTTCAGTCTTTCTCAAAGGTATAAATGCTGCCTTAGGTGAAGCAGGTCAGCACAAAAAGAAAAGACTTTTGGTGTCAGCTCCATCATTCATTAGTTATGTAACTTCAAGAAGATGACTTGCCTTGTGCTGGGTTATTCAGCTTCATATTTCAAATGACTCTCAGCCTCAGGTTTTCTCCTTTGTAAAATAAACATAATATATTTACATTTCAGAGTTGGAACAATCAGTAAAAATAGTTATTATCACTCTACATTATGGCCATTGTGCTATTAAAGGAATTCTGTTGTTATTCCATGAACCTATAAAGTTCTCTGAAGTCAAAACACAAGCTGGAACTTCTTTATCAGTTAGTTTGAGAATATTGTAGGTTAGAATTTAAATCATTAGAGCCCACACAAAGAAAGGCTTCCTTAGACCAAGAGCTGTCATGGTCAGACTAGAAACTATCATCAGACAGCACAATGTACAATAATTAAAATGGCAATTAGAAAATCAAATCACCCTGGCCAGCATGTCCTTGAAGAGAAAGAATGAAAATGAGTCAGTGTAATATTGAACTATAAAATTTTATGCCAATCAGTAACGGTGGCTCAACTCCAAAGACTGTAGACAGGAACAGGCAAAGTGCACATGTGGTATTCAAACAAGACAATATGCCCAGTTTGTTGTGATGTTACCACAACAGTAAAACAAAAAAGATACAATTAGTAATCTCTGCCTCCATTGAATCTAAGCAACTTTTATGGCATTCACATGGTCCTACCAGTGTGCAGTTATAAGGACTGGACATGGTCTCCTCACCAGAAACTCTGTTGGGTAACCTTTTCTTTATTTTTTTAATTAATTTTATTGGTATATTTAAGGTATACAATATAATGACATTTATCATTGGAAATTTGCACCTTTACTTAATCCATCTTGGTTCTTATTTTTCCCCATTCCCCTGCCCTCCCTTTAACCCATTCAGGGAAACGTTAGCAACGAAGCAGGCTGTTGCTGTGCTCCCAGTGACTGCTCCTTCTGAGCATCTCCTCTCAGCAGTTCTGGGAGTGGCGGCAGCTTCTTGGATGTGCCAGTGCGCGTCTGTGAATATTACTACAAGAAGACACTTGTTGTTCTACCTCCCATAGCCAAAAGTTCTTAGGAGCTTCTGCTTTGGGTGGTTTTCTAAGTAGCTCCTATTAGTGGCTCTTTTAGGGCTTTCGTTCTCCCACTGTTCTTGAGAATTAGTCAGACTTCATAGTGACTGAATAGAACAGGCTAATTTGCTCCAGGGAGCGGCTCACACTGGGATCTCATAGGTGTTGGTGGCTCTCAAAGTTCATTCTGTTTTCAATTCTTCCTGAATTACATGTGAAGAGTAAACCTCTGGCACACTACCCAGCAACTACATGGAGCAGCTTCTCCTTACTTTCTCCCTTTGCTTCATTCTGCTGTTTGTTTTCTTTTGCAGTGAACAAGAGAACACTATGTCTCCATTCATTGAAGGTTAAAGCTTTAATATCATAGGAAATCTCTAAGAAAGTTGCTGGGAGAATCTGCCACTGATGTACCTGAGTATCATGGCATCATCCCAAATCCTTCTACGTATGACTGTCTATCCATAGGCCACTGGGACCGCAAATGCTAATCTGACCCAAGAATGTCTCAATTATCCCTTTGATCCATGAGGTTTATATGGTAATTATGCACTAAAAACTATTGGGTTACTCTTGATACCAAAACTGAACATCAGGAAAAGCTTACCAACTCTGGCACAAAGTCAATCTTTAAAAGTTAATAAACCACAATACTGTGAAAAGAGACACCGCTGGCAGTGATCACAAGCACTGCTCATGCACACATTGACATTAAACATTTCTGGGTTCAAATACAACCTCTGCCATTTACCAGTTATGCAGCTTTAGAAAAACTACTTAAATTCTAAGGGGCTCATCTTCCCTATCTGGAAAACAGAGATGATAATTCATGCTTCATGGGTTTAAGTAGTAAATAAACAAAGATGTAAATAGAGAATAGATGTAACATATTTATCATCGCTTTTCTCATTTCAAAATCAAGTGCTAGATATCTCTAGAATCCTGATTTGTTAGTGGATTCTTCCTCAGAAAAAATCTTACTAAACTGGATTATTCTCATACATGGCATCATTCGCATATGCAATTAGTCACCAAAGTCCTCAAGTTTCCCTGTTCTCTTATTCCCCGAAAGCCATCTTCCTCTTTTTCTTCCATACCTGACCAGATACAGTTAAGAAGTACCAAGTTCCTTTGGACCAATGTATGACCCATCCTAAGGCTCTGCTGACCTTTCCTTCGAGGATCAATTCATCTGCTCATAATGTTAATGTGATTACATTACGCTTCACCCATCTGATAAGCTGGATCTAGTGAACCACTTAGATTACAACCTCTTTTCTCATTCAGTCCAAATGACTACCCTGCATAGAGAAATGCAGATATATTTAAAAGCTCAAGGTTACTGTGGATATTGAAAAGACTTCATCCAGCATTTTTTACAATACCCTAAAAACAGAAGCAGTGTTCATGGTTAAGGCCTAATAGAATCTGACTCAACCCATTCATTCAAGAAATAACAAATACTGGGAATTTCCTGTGTGGTGGTTACAATCTTCACCACCATCGCATAAAGTAAATATTGTCATCATTTCCATTTGACAGATGAGAAAAATGAGGTACAACATACTTAGGCACTGAGTTAGTTCCTTAAGGAGGAAGACCGCTTGTTCATTGTTTACCCAAACTTTCCATTTTCCAAATGACTCACATAGATTTCTTCAGCATATTATGCTCTGCATGTAAGTGAATTAAAAGCAATTTCTTCTAATGGCATCCTAAAACAGAATCACTCATTTAATTTTAATCAAGGCCCTTACACTCAGTATTTGGGTAGTTAAGAGCAAAATGAAAACTATAACAACTACGGACCGCAACAACTATTATCACAATTGTGAAGCTTTGAGTTTTATATTTTCATATTTATTCCTCACTTTTAACTACTATATTTACTTTTTATTTAAACACTGAAATGTGTCAATATAAATCCTTACTATGTGCAATGAACTAGCAGAAGTAATTTAACTTTAAAACATTATAAAACTCACAAGGGAAAAAAACTATTTTTACATTTTTAGAAACTTTGATGGACTATTTCGCTGAGTGACAGTCAATGGAAGCAGACAAGCAAGGCAACGTGATTAGACAACTACCAACAGAAGGAGCTGTTGGATTTCTCAGCCCCACGGGCAACAGAAATGGCAGAGCAGATTTTTGGGAAATTTTACACATTAGTACATAAACAGTCTGTCAAGAAATCACACTTTTCAGATGTCTACCTCCTACAGTCTTCAAGATATTACAAACTATCACAAATGGGATTTGCAAAGGAGAAGTTTCCTATCTTCACTATGAAATGATTGTCATCACTGACAAAGTCCAGGAATATCAAGTGAAGAATAATAAATCCTCTAAAAAATTGATCTGAAAGTAGGTTGTGCACTATCACAGCTAAGGGAAAAAAAATAGCTCAGTAAAAAATATTTTGAAAATTTAATATGTTGCCAGCAAGAGCAGATTTGAGCTACATTAAGTTGGAAACCAGATTTGAAAAAGGACACACTAAAATGGAAAAGAAAAAAGAAAACACATTGTAAAGCCACCGTGGAAATATATAAAAAAAGACAAAAAAAAAAAAAAA
>NW_022900917.1:22605758-22649421 GCF_012274545.1 Fukomys damarensis | reverse complement strand
CCGTGGAAAAAAAAAAAAAAAAAAAAAAAAAAAAAAAAAGGACTTGGCGACAGTTTGCAAAATGGGATGCATCAAAGCCAATTAAGAGATCAAAATATATGGAGCCAATATCATAAAAGTGGGGGTGACAATATAGGCAGCTTGGAAGCTAATTAGAATGGAGAGGTGATAATTGTATGCACTGGGGGAAGGCAAACTGTAGAGTGTTGAATGGAAATGAGGCAAAGATTGAGAAGGAAAAGATCTCAAACACTTCTGCATTGTGGTAGTAAATAGTCAAAAACAAAAATGTGAGAATGAACCCCTTGGTGAGGTGAAGAAAGCCTCTTTCATAACCCTAAGGTTCAGAGTGTGATAGACTCTGCAAAGATCAGAAAGTACGGGCTTAGTCTTGATCTCCTGGAAGGAGAATGTTCTGCAGGTGTGGGAATGACTGCTTTTTCTTTTAGAGTGGGCTTCAGGAGGTAGGAAGAATGGAGATTGAAGATCAAGTCGCACGCCCATTTCTAAACTGTGACCTGGCCTGGGGTCAACTTCCTCTGTCCTTCTCTCTCTTGTCTCTTCTCTCCCTCTCTCCCTCCCTCCCTCCCTCTTTCTCTGTTCTTTTTTTTTTCTTTTACTCTTGTCCAGTCTGCATAGTTCTTTTATTATTTTTCCCTAATAAAGTTTGAACCCAGTCTAACTTACTGTTCTATATTAATCAACTTTGCCAGAATTCTTTGAACTCTTATTCCATTTCTCTCCCCAATGAAATTGGTCAGAATGTTTATAAAGCATTATTCCAGATGGCAAATGAAGCAAAAACAGTGTCTTCCTTTTAATAATGTTCCTGAAATGATAGTCCTCAAATGGTAGTCAGAAAGCAGTTGGATGAGACCCACAAATGACCATGTTGCCTTATTACTAATCTTGGGGTTCAGAGCACTCAGTGTACCATGGGCTTTATCAATGCTGCAGTCTGCTTAAATAAGACTTTTGCAAGCCAACTTCTTCCAAGTGGCTGCTGCATGCTGTCTCTTGTTAAAATGATTGGAAGGATGGTTGCTTCCAGGCACAGATTAGATTGCTTTGTTTTGCTTGCTTCTTTGATTCCTTACTAGTGCAATATTACTATATTGAATATCTGAAAATGTTATTCAAAGAAGAAATGTTGAAGTCACATTTTGCCATTAAAAAATTAATAATGTGTTAAAACTTTTTAAAAGTACACAGAAGAGAAAAACAAGATTGTAAAAATATATTTGACTTTGATTCCAGCAAATGGAAATTTAATCTACTATATTGAAAGATATATCTTTTAATATTAAAATTTATAAGGTATGCAGAAATTAATTTAGTGATTGTCTTAGTTACTTTCTTATCACTGAGACACAATCTCTGACACCCACAATTTAAAAGAGGAAAGGTGCTTTTGGTTTGTTTGTAGAGGTTTCAGTCCATGGTGCCTAGCTCCAAGGCAGGGTGGCATTTCAGAGAGCTGTGGCGGAGGAGAAAGAGATCATGGCAGGCAGCAGGGAACAGAGAGAGACCAATATGGGAAGGAGGGAGACACAGGCCATGCTACAGTGAACCACCTCCTCTGGACAGACCTTGGCTCCTAAACATCACATTTAGCTACCAACTCATCCACTGACGAGTTTCACAGCCCCCTGATCCAATGCCCTCTCAAAGGCCCTCATATGAGCACATGAGGCTTTAGGGGCACATCTACACGTAAACCACAGTAGTGATAGACTGAAGCAAGACAATATAATTGAGTGGCTGGTTTTCCTCAGATAGTTAATTCCTTTTGAGTATAGACAAGTCTCAGCCACTCTAGAACACTTTACGATTCTCTGTTCCTCCTAAATATGAGCATCCCTCCCCTCCAGAAAAATGTTTATTCTGTGCTTCAGCTCTGAGTGTGCCCTAGAGACCCACATGCTCCAAGTCTGGACCCCAGCTGGGTGCTACTGAAAGGTGGTGAAACTTTGAAGGACAAAGGGAGACTCATGAGAGGTCTTTAGATCATTGACTGGGGCAGTAGGGTTGGGTTCAAAGAGAAGAGCAGGGCTGCAAACTCTTCCTTTTTCCTCTGTGAATTACTGATCATGAAGTGTGTGGCTTGGTTCTGCACCCTGCTCCCTGCCATTGTTTCCTAGTACCCCTGAAGTGGGCCTGAAAACAATGGGTCTATCTGATCGTGGATAGGAACCTCAGAAACTATGTGCCAAAATAAATCTTCCTGCCTTGTAAGTAGGTTGTCTCAAGCCTTTTTCATGTACTGCCTAGGTATTTTTAATGAACAAAAGCCAAACAAAATACACCACACAGCAGACTCCTTCACTGTGTGATTTTCAATAGGTTTAAAATGGTTGTTTTATATTTTTGTGTTTTAAAATAACTTCATGTGGAAGAGTAAATACATTTCTCATGAGTTCATCTTGATTAAAAATGAAATAATCCATGAGAGAGAGAAAAGAATGGAATCATGATTATTCCAGATGCTGGCAGCAGACACATATGCCTTGAGAGAACTTTCAGGACAAAAAACAGAAACCAAAGCAGAGCATGGAAGTCTAGAGCTGAGCCAGGCCTGAGGATTCAGGGGAACCAGAGAGGCTCCTGCCCACTGAGCAGGCACTGAAGAGAAGAGATGTGTAAAGCTTCCCTTCAGGTATCCAGCAGAAGAGTGATTAGCACATGCTAGTAAACGCTACTTACTACTAGTAAAGTACAAACAGGAGGAAGAATCACTTGAGAGAATTAGAAGGAACAGTTCCTAGAATTCACACGGGACTGGAGATGATGCTATCTTCCCCAGCCAGAGTTAATGAACCAGTGAATAGAGGACTCAGAATGACTCTACTTCAGTTGTGGGGAACCAATTATCCCTAGAAAAGAATACAGCTCTGGTCCTGCATAGCTAATCAAAGAAAGAACTGCACGAATCAATTTGATACTAAATAACTGCACCTAACAAAATAAAATTCCTGTGTCTGGCATGTAGTTAAAGATTATCAGATATGCAAAGAAACAAGAGAATATGACCCATAATGAAGAGAAAAATGAATTAATGAAAACTGAAAACCAGCATAGATAAAAACATCAGCAGACTAGGACTTAAAATTCTCCTTAAAACTAAATTACATATTTTCAAAAAGCTCCTGCAAAAATTGAACATTAAGTAAAGATATGAAAGATATTTTGAAAGATTCAAGTAAACAAAAACTACTATATCCAAGAAAATAAAATACACTAGAGGGTACCAAAAGCAAATTAAACATGTGAGAAGAAAAAAATAATGAACTTGAAAACATAGTGTCATTAAACACAGATGGGAACAAATTTAAGACAAAAACATAGTCCCAGGAAACAGTGCCATAACATCAAGGGAATTAATATAGGTATTCTACCAGACTCTGATTTTGAAAAAGTGAAAGAGAAAAAAATAATAAAAGAAATAATGGCCGCTACATAGCAAGTGAGACAACCGACTTGGCACCAAAGATTATTTCTTCTCTTCCACAGAAAGCCATTTTTAGAAACCTGCCATTAGCCACACATTCTGTTTCCATTTCTTTCCCGTGGAGCACTGCTATGTGACAAGTTCCCACAGCTACAATGGAAGCAGTGTTGCATGTCACTTCCAGGCCTATTCCTTTCTTTTTTAGACTCCTCCTTCTCTTTTTCTGTAGCAATACTAGAAGTCATACATTGATGACAGAAGGCACACCTGGAAAAGAACCAACTTAACAAATTTGGCTTGGCTTTGTTCATGGTTCCCCAGAAGTAGCTTTCAAACCTGGGAATTTCTTGAGTGAAAATATTGTCATTCTTATTAGAGACACGTCCTTGTATAGTTTATGCTACGGAGATGACTCAGGATTGGGAATGATCACGCTGTAAATAGCAACTGTGTGATTACAGAGCAATGTGATTATCAATCTAATCTCCAGGAAGGGAAAAGAAGGAAGAATGGTGACTGAGAAACATGATCAATGGTTCAATCAGTTGTTCGGTATCATGAACTCCCAAAACTAAACTTGTTGAAACTTGGTGAGACGTTCCTAACTGGCAATACTCTGTGTATTGTCACATACTATTCTGCCGGGACTCTCACAGTCCTTGCTATTTTTAGCTCTTCCTTTGACTTTCCATGCTTTCATCCTGTGCTTCAGTAAATCTGTAACAGTAAATACAGCACCTTCCTAAGTTCTGTAAGTTGTTCCAATGAATTACAAAACCTGAGAGAACAATGGAAACCCCTGAGTGTTAAGCCAGTTGCTGGAACATAGGGTGTCTTGGGAACCCTCAGAGCTTGGGGTTATGCTTGAAGAGGGAGCAGTGATCTGGAGGACCAACCTGTGAAATCTGGCCTAACTCCAGGAAGCTGGGGATCCCTCTGTGACCTAAACTGCCATATGAAAGCTATGTGTCTTCCTGCATTGATCTGTGATGTAAATGATAAACATACAGTTTTAAAAATCAAGCTAATGAAGTCTGAGAGATTTATAGGCTATAGCAACTACAGTTACCTTAACCTTATTAGTTAACTGTATTCCTTCTTGTTTTCCCAAAATGTGTTTCCTACTAAGACTTTTTCCATTTGCTTTGTCCAAAATTTTAGTCCTCCTACCTAACATCTCACATTCTCGTTAACTTTATTGTTCCCCATAGTACTTGTTATTATTATTGTGTTCTATAGATTTTACGTAGCGATTTTTTTAAATTTTCTGTCTCCTCTAGTAGAATATAAGCTCCAAGAAGACCACAATTTGTCTCAGTTGTGCATAGCTGTATCTGCTGTGTTTAAAACAAAGTGGCATGTGGTAGATGTTGCTAAATAAATATACAAATAAATGCGTAGAATTGACTGAAGGACAAAACAGGATAAAATGTGAATTGCTAATGCAATTTGTTAAATTGCCATGACCTAAAGCAGAGAAAATAAAGTGAATGGATGGTAGAATTGAAAGGAAATGATAAATGCTCAAGTCATTTAGGGATGGGAACCACAGGGCTTAGAACTTCTCTGGGAGCAGGGTGATGAGGGAAATGATCTTCCTTGCAATCAGGGTGATCAGGGAAATTAGCAAGCAGTTAGAAATTAGGGAAATGAGAAATAAGTATAGCTTAGAAGAGCTAAGCCAGGAGTGGTGACTCATACCTGTAATTCCAGCACTTGAGGAAACTGAGGCAGGAGGATTGCCATGAGTTCAAGACCAGCCTCTGGTACATAGAAGAGCTAATATGCTAATTTTCAGACATGGCATTTAAATGCCTTCCAAAAATACAAGGCAAAACTCTACGGTCAAGAATGTTGAATTTGGGCTGTTTCCAAGATTTAGCTATTATAAACTGCCACTACAAATGTGATACAAATATCATCATGGTATGATGCTTTTTTTATTGCCTATTAATTGACAAATGGATAAAGAAGATGTAGCTTTTTAATACAATGGACTACTACTCTGCCATAAAGAAGGATGAGCTTCAGATATTTCTATCCATGGCTTGAGGCCATACTTTTAAGTCAAATAATTCAGATATTCATGTTTAAATACTTCATTGTTTCTCGGCTGTGAAAAACTGAAAGTGGAAATGAGGACTAAAATGTATAGTAGATATTGGGAAATGGGAAGAAAATATTCAAATGGGAAAGGAAACAAGGGAGAAGGGAGGGAGAAAGGAAAGAAGTGTCAGGAAAAATAGAAAATAGAAGAAAAAATGGAAACAAAGCTCTTGTACATAGGAAGGGAAGGGGGCTTGGGAAGAGGGTTAATGGGATAAAATTAAATTCAACTTTAAAGAAATGCTATAGTTTTAAGGATAAAAACCCTTGAAGAGTTAGAGGTCGGGAAGTGTGGGAGCAATTTCCAAGTTAAACAGGCATATCACAGGTTTATATCCATGAACTAATGAACTATAACATCTGACTCTATGGCATGAAAAATCATTAAACCAGAGATCTGTTTCAAAGGTATTTTATTTTTCTATTTAGTTTACATCTTTTTGAGAGTCATAAGTGACTATTTAAGTTTAGCATGCTACTGAAATTATTTTATTGGAAAAATCTTAGACATAGAAATGCATATTTTAGATGAGCAGGGATATTTACTAACTTCAGCATCTTCAAAACTCTTGAGAATTGAATGGACCTTATCTTTATGGCTGAAAATAAACCTGGAGTACTTCATTGTTGTTTCTTAATAACAAAGCCCTTTTGCAAACAAGCAGTGCCATGAGCTGAACTTAAGATGAGTAATCACATCCGAGCAGTTTGGATGATCAATCATCTTATATGTGCATAAAATATTAAACATAATGAACATGTTAGGGGGCGATCGATCTATTCCAGTCCAAGTTACAACAAAACACAAATGGTTTCTCAGTGATTGAGAGCATTTATTTGACCCTGGGGCTTTATACACATGAATAAGTAGAAGGCCTTCAGTGTAGGACTTCCAGTGGAGATCAGGCATCTGAACTCCTAGGTCACCAAAGAGCACAGCAAGCTCTTGTCATTGAATTAATATGAAAAGCTTGTTCTATAATAGGCCATATATTTACAGCTGTCCCTATGTGAAATATAAGTTTTATGGCTTCAACTTTTATTCCACGCCCAGTGTCATAGACAGATCATCTACCTAGTTTCCACTCTAGAAATCAACCAACATCATCTATGTGATTCCTCAACTTCCTTGCACTTGTCCTGCCTTTCTTTTGTTTTCCTTCATCCCTCTCACTTCCCTCCATCATGTCCCTGAGGCCGTGATGTTGACTATCTCTATCACTGCATTGCTCACGACTGATTCTAGCCCCTCCACTTGGGGTGATTGTCTCTTTCTTTTCCCCAGAGAACCACCATCCTGTAAGACAGCATTTCTATAAGTGTGTGTAGAATAACACAAAGCATGTATTAATATGACTTGGGAAAAGTGGCACTTCTACCCAAATTTTTCATTTTTAGCAATCTCCTTCAGAAGATCTTTCCTTGATTTATGCTGATCAGTGGCATCCTGGCACTGTATAGCTGTAGAGTCTCTGTGACTTAGGCCCACAAGGTGGTCTCAAACATACACCTGCAATCTGACTGCACTCAAATATGCTTCAGTTACTTCTGCATGAAGCTCGTTACACTTGACAATGACAGTGTTTCCAGCTTCAGAGTTGAGTATCCCTGAGTATAGGGAAGAGGAAACAGTGCTTTGGATTTCTGTGGATCTCTGAAGACCCACTGGTGTCTCAAACCACATGGGCAGATAGCTCTGTCACTAACTCTGTCTTTATAAGTTTAAAGGGAGCATCACGGATCTGACCTTTCCTTCAGCTGTGTTCTGTCTTTGGAGTTTATCTTATTCACAGTATAATGCTGATACCGCAGTCAAACAGAATGATAATAACTTCATACTGGACCTTCTTATCATTTTTATTAATTCTCAAATGAGAGCATATCACATCAACAGCCATGGTGATTCTTATGCACACAAAAGTTTAAGAGTTTTTTAAGGTCCAGATACACTTCTGTGGTGATTGGCCTCAATTTATTTACACTTCCCTGTAAGCATGTGATTTTCTCATTGCTCTCATCAACTGTGGAAATCTATTTCTCCATTCCTTGGATATGGTCTTGGCTATGTGGGTTGCTTCAGCCAATGCATCAACAGTAGATGTGACACAGAGGCATGGTAATGGTTTGAACCTCAAAACTTGCCATCTCTTTTTTTCTAACCCAGGATCAAACCTAGGAGCTTGTGCTTGCTAGGCAGGCGTGGTGCCACTGAGCTAAATCTCTGGCCCTTACTGTCTCCTTCTGCTGGAGTTCCTTTCCTCATATAAATAAGCCCAGCCTCACCTACTGGGTGAAGAGAAAGCCCTTGAGAGAGATTCCATCCAATCCAGGAAGCAGCCACCCTGGATATCCCAGCCAAGACCCCAGACATCAGAATGAACTTACTCTAGACCACCCATCTGCATAGACTTACCCGAGACTAAAAAAAAAAAACAAAACAAAAAAACAAACCACAAAACCAATGCACAGATGTGAAACATATACTAAAATTCACTGGATTAAGTCACTATATTTTGTGGGCCTTTTTTTGCAGAGTAAAAACAAACTGATTCGAGGGCCTAATTTGATTTGCTTTTGTTTTTGTTTTGGTACCAGGGATTGAACACAGGTCCTTGGGCTTGCAAGGCAGGCCACCGAACCGCTGAGCTAAATTGCCAGTTGAGGGCCTAATTTGAAAGAATTGATTCCTTCATCACTTCATTGCAGATCACACCCAGACTGTCTGTTCTCTTCTCTTAATGTATTTTAATCAAAATGTTCATTAAAAAACTCAGTGCTGTGTGTTATAAGACCTACACACTATACTAATACACATCAGGCCTACAGAGAGAGAATAATGTCATCATCTTCATTTTATAGACACAGAAACTGAGGGTTAAGAAGGTTATATGAATTACTCTGAAAAAGTCCTACAAATAGTAAAAGTAATGAATGCAGTATTGAATCCAGAACTTTAATTAGCCTCTAGAATTAGTGTTGAGTCAGAGCTCATCTGCTGAGTTACTAGGCAGTACAACAAAGAGCTACAGTAATACAAGTTGAATGTAACTTTGCTTTCATTGCAGATTCTGCATGCTTTTTTAAGCAGACACTTGATATCACAAAGATACTTAATAATCACTTATTAAATTAAATTGACCTTATACTTACCTTCCTTACCCGTTTCTGATTTGCCTTTGTTGAACTTTTTGACTATTTCACCACCAATACAAATGAAAGCAAATCAGTATGATAGAAATGATATTTTATAGTCCCAAGTACTATGAACCACAACCCTTACCACTTTTAGTATTTTGACTGCAGTTGTTCTAATAGCCACATACAATGCTTTTGGATAATCGAACATTTCTGTGGCTCACTTAGTTCCCAAGACTACAGTCTCTATTAAAGTGTTACAAATAGAGAAGAAGTAACAGGTAGGAGCTATAAATAGCAGCCTCTAACTTTACATAGGAATAAGTAAGGTTTACTAAAATTTTAATCCTGGCCCAGTTTCCCTAGGTACATATCAAACATATCAATCACGTTGAAACCGTCTGCGATTTGTTGTCTTGCCATTTAAATGAGGATCATGGCACTATGCCTGGCTTAAGTCTACTGTAGTACGTTCTAGACTGATTTTTTTTTCCTCCACATGCACACTGCTGACAAGCGTTATCTGGTGAATTCTCACCGTGTCTTGTGTGTTTGAAGAAGGAAGAAATGACATCACTCGTAGGAGATGAAGAAATAAGCAGTGAGAAGGGCTTTAAAAACTTTTCCTAATGGAACATGAGCAGCAGAACAAGACAAAAGTCACAACTTCCTTGAATTAACTATCATTTTTTTTTCTATAGACAATCTGGCCTTGATTTAAAGTTGTCATGATCTTCTGATTTTTTCCCAAGGATTTGGAGTTTTCAAGAAGTGGATCTTGCTTCCAGGCAGTTTTCCCTTCATTTAGAAGAAATTTAAATAAATCTATCATTTCTTATTTAAGGGAGCTTAAATCATTTTAAAAAATTAAAACACACTTGATTCCCAAAAGTGTTTAAGAATTTTAATCTGTCTTTTGTTCCCCATTCCTTAGTATTACTTTTCAAATGGTTTGGATTTAACCAAACCTAAAATAGATTTTTGCCAAGAGTCTTTTCCCCCAACCCTTAATTTCTAAACCCATGTGTATTTTAAGGGAAATTTAATACATATGCTTCTAATTTATGTGCACTTAACTCATCAGAATGTTGTTTTGTAAGACTTGTTTGAAGTTTAAGAAATCTTTTTGGAGCCTTCCTTTAATAAGTCTTTTCAAGCCTTTATTCTTAGAAGCAGGAAGTTACATTTTGCCAGGAGTAAATGAATTTCAACCCCCAAAAGTTCACATTTAGTCCAAAACTGACAGCCAAGCCACTTTGGTGAGCAACTTGCAGAAATAAGTTTCTTTGCCCCAAGGATAAAGTTGTTCTCTTTTTTTTTAAGCCTCAAACTTAGAAACCTTGGACCTTTATCCATCTTATTTGAACATCTGAAAGTTGTCAGTGACATTTGTTAAAGAAATCCATCCGAAAATTCCTAAAGATTTGCTGATATGTTTGACTTACAAGCTGACAGCATTGTTTCCTCAAAATTTAAAAAAAATTTAAAAACATATGAATAGTAGATATTGAGCCAGAAATGAATGATAGCATGAGGGGTGAAGTGAGATATGAAGAGATAGCATTTCCACAGATGACAACAGCTCAGTGCTTATGAACACGGCATAACAAAGACATTGATGGGCCTTTATCACAGGTCTGTGTGTCAGAGAATCTGACACATACGAAATATGAGGATTAAAGAACAAAAGGGCTCAAGAAGAGATGCTGATCAAAATGCCACTGAGGAATTACGAAGACGAGAAAGACAACAGAGAGATCTCAGCTTTAAAAAAAAGAAAAAGAAAATACTACTTTGTCTAGGACAATATCTCTTCAGATTTATTTTTCACTCCCTGCTGATGGGCACAGCTGTTCTCTCTGGTTTTCTATCTTAGCGTGACCTCCTAGGATAGCATTGATGCTCAGGAAGACCAGCCTTGTGTCTGCTTGGCCTAAAAAAAAGCCAGTAAAAATCACAAAATACAGAAAAATCACGCTTCCCTTCATTTGTTTGTGATAAATGACACATCCCTGTTGAATAAAGCAAGTAGGCTTTATTATTATAAGCAGAACAATAAACACTGTACTTTTTATTTTGCTTTATATGGAACCAAACATGTGTGCGATTTCATAGCCATCATTAAGAAGCATGTATACTACCTGGTCTGGAAGAACAATCAGAGGTTAAGAAATCTTTACTCATAAAAATTTGTGTTTATAATAATAATTTAAAAAAAGATTTTCCTTGCCTTGGAGGAACTTTTTGATCCACCTCTTTCCGAGAAAGAAGAGTGTGACATGGCACTAGACAATTGGGAAGAGCTTACCCCAGGGGACAAGCCCCTCTGTGACATTTAGCAAGGAACCCCGGCCATCAACCAACATTATTTTCTTCTTGTGCTGCTTTAGAACCAAGACCCTTGATGAAAACCAAACCTTTGCTGAATGTATTGTTTGCTTTACAATTTCTCTTTCTGTTGCCCATGATTGCCACCTGATTTTATCCCTTCCTTTGATGGGCTCCATTATTTTTTCTCTCTTCTTGTCCTACCATCTCCTTACAATTCTGGCTTTGCATTTACTTCATCCCATTTGCATTTTTTGAAAATCTGTTTCTCTGTGCTCTCATCACATTCCATCTGTTCTTTGTCCCCAGGTTCACCTCTTCCCCTGCCTCTCTAACTGGTCTGGTCTGCCTTTCCTCTGTGCCTAGAAGCACAAAGGCAGTAGTCCTCTCTCTCTCTCTCTCTCTCTCTCTCTCTCTCTCTCTCTCTCTCTCTCTCTTTTCCTAATATCCCCTCAATCCCAAGCCTCAGCTCTGCATATTAAATTGGCAATGGCAGTAGGAAAATCCCACATTAACTCTTGCTTGACAGCAGAGAAGACAGAAGCTTTCTTATTGAGGGCTGTCTCGGTGTACAGGCACAGATGTAACTGATGAGCTGTTGGGTCTGGTTGGTGGTGATGTTAAAAAGCAGTCTCTCACCTGTTAATGATGCCACTTCCCTGTTAGGCATCTCATTTTCACATCAAGAGCTTGATATAGTCAGCCACCCAGCTCAGGACATCATCCAATGCAATGGCTTTGGGACAATCCTGCTATTTCTCACTGAAGACTTCCAGCAATAACCTTACCACTTCAAGTGGCTCCTGGTTCTGTGGTTAGAAAGTCCTTGCTTTTAGAGAACTTTTTGTTATTAAGCTAAAAAAAAAAAAAGTCCTACTGTGTACTATAAGCTAAATTTTTATGTTACCCTGAAATTCATATGTTAAAATCTAATCCTCAATGTGATGGTGTTGGGAGATCCTTTGGGAGGTGATCAGGTCATGAGGGAGGAGCCTTTGATGAATGAGCTTAGTGTCCCTTAAAGGGGCTGAAGGGACCAGAATACCTCTCTTCTACTATATGGTGTTAGAGCAGGAAATTGGACAGTTATAAATCAGAAAGTTGGCCCTCAGCAGACACTAAATCTGCTGATCATCTGGACTTCCTCGCCTTCTAGACTATAAGAACTGTGTGTCCATTGTGTGTAAGCCACTCAGTTGATGGTATCTGGCACAGTATCCTGAATGATCTGAGATACTGTGACTCTACTTGTTAATCACAAATCTCCCCTGTTGAGTCTTGAGTGGTTATCTCTTGAAGATGGAATCTCATGCCTCTAAGATTTTAGCAATAGATATCAGTGGCTCTCCTTACCACACTGTAAGCCCTAACAATATAGATACTGAGTCTCTTGATTGCTTCAATGATCCTAACCCTCAGTAAGACACCAACCAGATTATGGGCACTAAATACATACTTGTTGAATAAACAAATTAGCCCCTTGTGGAGAAAAGACAATTGAGACTAGGCAATTTAAGTAACTAGGTCAACTACAGATGGCTGGAAACCAGGGGAGCTGGATAGTCATTCATCTTATTTTCTCAGAACCCATAAGCCACAAATTTAACCTCCAGTTATTTTGAGAACAGCACTCTTTGTGGATAGTTCTAATATCCAACAGTTACAGAGATGATAACAGAACTAGTGACCAGAAGAGGCCTGGATTAGGACCAGTGCCTACAGGAAATGAAGATTTCTCAAGTGAGAATTGGGTGGGGGGATGCAAGCAGAGTCATACCACCCCTAAAATCAACTGGGGGGAATTAGTCTTACATAACCAGCACCACAGCAGGATGCTCAAAGGAAAAACCCAGCCAACCAAACCAAAACACATGGGGAATCATTCATGACCAAAGGAGCATACATGGACCAAGAGCCCTCTCCAAAAATCATTTCCTGATGCTCACATCCATGGTCCCTAGACACCCTTTTGAGACAAGGAAGAAAAAGAACCTATTTTAGAGAGATGACAGAAAGCTCCCATAGGGAGTCTGACCTAATGTTAACCCACTGAGAAGAAATTAACCTGAAAAATTCACTTAAGTTTATGTTCTTTCCCTTTCCCCTTGCACAAAGAATGTAACTCCCAGAGAAAATCTCTTTTCTTTTTCTATTGGCACACGTGGGCCATAGTTTAAAGACTTCAACCCTATTTTTGAGGTTATTCAAACAGATACAATGTTTTTTTATTACCTACCCAATATCTCTGTAACCTTAAGGTGCTGTTAAATTCCTTGTCACATGTACATGTATATTAGAGTAGAAAAATCTATATTTTGTACACATGGTTGCAACAGACATTTATATAATCAAAAAATACAGAAGTCTTTCATTCTAATGCTTCTAATGATCCAATGATTTCTCTTTATGTCTCTTTTCTTTTTTATCTTGAATAGTCCTCTCATAAGTCTTTACAATTGTATAATATTACATATGCTCTACAACAAATCTATTTTTATTGCAAAGACAAATTGTCTACTGACCTTTATTTACCTGTTGAATATTATAGACCACACTAATAATTATTGAAAAGACAAAATCTTGCCTTTATTTTTAGATTATCAGACAACTGTTTCTAGCATTAAGGTTCAAATACATGTCAATATTATAGTTGATATAAAAATACCACAGGTATTTGTTTCATATTGTTGACTATGTGGAGGTAAAGGATTATGGCAAATTTGTATTTCTCTCATCTGTATTTCAAACAAATGGAATGAGACATGATTGCTCTGAAGGAAAAGTCTCTTCCTTTCTTCCCTTCCCACCCCTCCCCTCCCCTCTCCTGTTCTCTTCCCTCCTCTCTCCTCTCCCCTTCCTACCTCACTCCTGAATTCAGAACATAGTGTGATGACCAAAGACCAAAAAGCACTTCTCAGTGTCTTACACTGGGGGCTACTATGGAAAAGCAGAGCTTTCAATGGGAGGATTAAAGCATCATACATAGAAATAAAAATATCTTTTCATTGTCTCTCTCTTTGTATATTTCACTCTTTTCTTGCATTTACTGGTTTGGTAAAACCAGGCCTGAAGGTATCTATGGAAAGAAGCCACTGCTAGAAAGCCAAGTGGAGCATTCCGAGTAGGTCTTAGGAGAGAAGCCATCTTATGATCTTGATGCTTGTCTTCAAGTGCCTTATTTACTTCTCCATCTCTGAGGTAGTTAAGGGGGTGGCACAGGGCCTGGACGTGCCTCCTTCTTGCACTGAAACACTCAAAGCCGAAATGGACCTACATTAAGTCTCAGAAAAGAAATTACATAGAGAAGGAATTATACAATCTGAGCTAGAGGTTTTAAAATAGCCAGATTCTCTTTTTGACACCGTGCCTTTTGTCAGAAAGATGGACTTTTTTCTGTTTTGTAGAAGAGAAACATCACGTTGACAAGATTAAGTAATTTGCAGAAATAAGTGGCAGAGATTAATTCAGGGAGTTTACGAGGAAAAGAATCAGAGATTTGAGGCTAAAGACCCACTTAATAATATAAAGTGCCATTTGACTGCAGTGTCACCTGCTATAAATCCCAGGATAGCTAGTGTAGAAGGGGCTGCACAAGGTGGCGGCAACAAGTGGGAACATTTGCTCCAGATCACCTAAGTCTTCTTTGAGTTCCAACTAGCAGAGGTACTGAAACTGGGGCTTCTCCTGCAAACCGGATGAAACACTGTTTCTTCCTTTCCTGCCTTTCTGTGGAGCCTCGGCTATATGCAACCATAATTTTTTCTGCAAATACTACCACTTATTCTGAAAAGTACTAAATCTTGGTACCCAAATGTTCTCAGGACTCCTGGGAGTAACTGTCTGTTCCCCCGTATCCCGTCTTCCTCTGCAGCAAGGGACACGTTTAGGGTGAGACGCTCATGAACTCTGAGCATCTTCGAAGCTCATCCAGGCTTTTCGGAGGGTATTTTTCATTAGTTTCACATACCTTCTTCAGATATCACGTGTTTGCATATAGTTTACCATGTTCACAAAGTACTGGAAATTCTTCATATTTATCATACTGGATATTTAACCAGAATGATGGAAACTTATTTCTTAAAATATATTAGTTTATAACTTTTACCATGCTACCCACTACTCTTTTTAAAATAACCAATGGTTATTATCTTTGTGGCTAAAGAAATACAAGTCTCCTTTTGGATTATCATATCTTCAAGAATCATTACATATCTGTAGATATTAAGAATATAAAAGTTAGGGATCAAACTGTCAAACTTTCAGGAATAGGTCTGAAACTATCTTTTGGGACCTTGTACTAGGGAAGCTGTTTCTGGACTTCATGGTCGTAGAAGGGTACAATGTTGCATGCTTTTTCCATCCCTTGGCCACACCTGTCTTTTCTTTCTAGGGTCCTTACACATGCCACGCTCCCTGCCTAAATGTCCCCTCCCATCTCCTCTCCTCAATGAACTGTCTCCTTCCCTTCAGATTATAGTGGGGTCATCATTCCAGCAGGAAGACTTAATCTGACTTCCAGCCTAGCCAATATTCTTGAATTTCTTAATTATATACCTTTGCAACTGCTCTCTCTTCTTGTATTAAGTAGCAACAACCTCGTGATGGTAACCATTTTTTTTTTTTTGTAAAGGGGTGTTTTTTGTTGTTTTTGGAGCTTGCTGGACAAACATCGTACTATTGGGCTATACTACCCAGCCTTTAACTTCTGTTTAATGTATCACTGTTTGCAGAACACCGTCACATATTTCTCCCCATCTGAGACTCAAAACATACTCGTGGAGTAGCCAGGCAGATGAACTGAGCGAATGCTGTTGTCTCAAGTCAATAGGAGACAAACTTGAACCTTGTCAGATGAAGAGAACGGCCAGTGATCAGAATTCAGGCAGAGGCTGCCCTGAGATTTGAACATAGAACGTCTGATAACCAACCCATACAGTTGCATACCACTACCTCTAGCTATCGGAGAAGGGAGACGCAGTGTGTGAATGTTATTTCTTCTCCAGCATATATTTTTAAGAATTGTATTATTTAATCTCTAGTGTGTTTTATGAAATGAGATTTTTCATATTGTTAGGGTAACTGTCACAGTATTTGATATTTATATTATAGTATTTGAGTATTTGTCACAAAACAAATAAATACTCAGCCAGTTTCAATTTCCATAACAGCCGGAGGCAGTCAGAGTTGATTTAGTAGATAAGGGAGATTAGTAAAAGAGCTTTGGAGAACAGAGCAAGAACCTGAAACAACTGCAAAGAAAATAAAGAGAAGGTTGAGACCAAAAAGAAAATTTTTTTTCTTAAAATTTCCTCTAGTTCAGTTAAATATCCTTTTAGTATTCCAGAATTGTGTTGCGGCCAATTAACAGCTCTCAAGAGCCAATTTTGAAATATTAAAGGATTTTGTGAATTGGTAGTTTATACTTTGGCCATGGTGAGAATATTTACACCACATGTACCAGCAAATACCACAAGTCCAAGCTTTCTTTTCTTAGAGTAGGTTTTTCAGCACACCATTAGCTACTCTCCACACTTATTACTAGAGATGATTTTTTAAAGTGATGATTACCTGGGAGAAGTAATTGGATAAAAACAAAATTAAGAATAATAAACTTTCCTTACTTTTTAACCTATTTTATAAGTTGTGGTATATTATTTCATTTAATCTTCCCAAAAAGCATATGAAGGCAGAGAAGGAAATCTATTATTACTTATATTTTATGGAGAAGGAGCATAGCTGGGATAGGTGGTGGTGAGGCTAGAATTAAATATTTCTGTGTCTTTCTTCAATATCATCTCACCATGCTCGACAGTCATAAGACCTGTTCACTAGGGGAATTTTATTAACAATTTGTGCTCTGAGGGAACAGGGCAGAAACTTACAAGTTCTATGACAATTTTGCCATACTTGGAAATGGGTAGGAATTCTGTTTTTGTTTTTCCACTGAGTATCTTGTGGAATCAGGAATGTTTTTCCCAAGAAGAACATCCACATGACCATGTGCTAGTGTGGGTGCTTTAAACCCTGGTTTGCCACAACCCTCCGTTTGTTTTTTCTTAAATGTTAATTTCTCACTTGAACAATGTGCTTGGAGAATAAACACTGAACTCTTCGAGAGTATTTTTAAATAAACTTCTTGGTCTCTCGGTTAATTTGAGTATGTATCTATGTTAGATTGACAGTTCTTAAGATTGAAGCCATTTACTGAGTGATGAAATCTTTTTGCAGACACACCCAGCCAGTACCGCGAGATCAAGCACCTCACACGTGGTATCCACAGCAGTGATGACTATAGGAGACAAAATAGCAAGCTTGTCCAGGGCTGCCTGCTGTATTATTAGTTTCCCATCCACTACGATGAAATATATGCAGGCAACTTTGATAGGGCTCCTGATCATCAGGTTTTGTGTGATATCATGAATAACATAACACTGGCTTTATAAAAATATGAGCAAATTTGTGCAGATCCAACCACATTTTTTATTGCATTTCCCTCCACTTCCAAGCATTCCCAACCAAATTTAACAAGCATAATACAGTAACATTGAACTTCCGGGATTTTATTACAGTGTAGTCTGTAATTTCACTTGATATTCAAAGCCAGGTTAAGTGGTAAGTGTAGAGGCGCTCATCTACTTTTGCCATCCAATGTTACAAAAGAACTGTGACTGATTTGCTCGGCATGGTAGCACATGCCTGTGTCCCAGCACTTGTGAGCCTGAGGCAGGAGGATAGTCACAAATTTAAGACCAGCCTGGGGCCACATAGGGACTTCAAGGCCAGGCTGAACTTCACACCAAGACCCTGGCTTCAAAAACCAAAAGAAAGAAAGAAAGAAAGAACTGTGATTAAAGAGAGTCATCATAGAGTATCTGTTCATAGATTATGTGGTGTCTAAGCAGTAGTATGTTGGTGTCAGATGATATGAATTCTAGAATAGTATTAATTGCATGAATTAATCAATAAACACATGATTTATGAGTTCATCACTCAATAAATGAATGGTATTTGACCAGTTATTTCAAAATTTCAGACATAGTTAGGATAATCCATACCTTACAGGGATACAGTCTTACTAAAGAAAATAAAGTACAGTCAGGCATTGCTTAGCATGATAGATTTGGGATGGGGATGTAGCTCAGTGGCACTGGACCTGCCTCGCAAGCAGAAGGTCCTGAGTTTGATCCCTGGTACCACAAAAGTGAATTAACAAACATGATGGATTCATCCTGTTATATGCATTATTAGGCGATTTGCTGGCCATAAATATCACAAAGTGCAACTACACAAACTATAATGGCTACAAGGTCACTAGGTGACATCATCTTATTGTCAGTGTTGTATATGCAGTCTGTCATTGACTAAAATGTCCCTGCAAGGACAGAACTGAATACTTTATAAATTGATATACAGAACATAAAAATAATATGTTTTAAGAATATTTTTTTCTTATCTTAAATGTTAAGTTGATATTTTCATCATTACAAATGAAAATCCAGGATGTCATTTCTATTTATTTAATATAGGATTCAAAAAACAGTAAATTCTGTTATAAAAAAAAATCAGTTTTGTAGTCCTGGTAATTGGTACCTATATCTGTACATTAGCATGATTCCAAATGTAAAGCTATGTCGCTAGATGCCAAATACATCACAATATGGGAGTTCTTGTCTTTTTCTTCAATTCAAGTGGCAATGACTGATTTATAATATGTATGTGTCTTCGGCATCTGCAAAATTCTCCTGTGGGTTACTCCATGGAGAGTAGAGCTTTACAAGCTGAAATGTGAATGAAGCAAGGCAGTTGTTAAGACGAGATGGAAAACATGCTGTCCTTAATTACACTTCCACACCTGCACTTAGGAGTTCCAGTTTTTGAAGAGAGGAAGAGATGGAGGCATTCAAAGAAGCTGTTGTGTGGATCCTATTGATGAGTCATTACAGAGTTCACAATTGCCCCTTGAGAAAATTGAAGAAAAAGACAAGAACTCCCATATCCCAAGTACCTAGAGAGATAGAGAAAAGCACTGAGAACTTAATTATTGGTTGTGCAGGTAGAGTTAAAATGAAATCATGGCAGTGAGTTAATAAAATCCACATTAATATTGCTGCTGATGAACACATTCCTATATTTGAAAAGGTATTTATACAAAGAAATGAACACAATTTAGCTACTTTTAAAATAATAATTTTGGATTTGGCTAAGTGCATTATGAACTAGTATAAAGACTGTTAAGACATTGTACTTCATAAATGAGCTTGCTTAATTAGCCTTTGAATTTCACCAGCATTCAGTCCAGCAGTGAGTGCAATACAGTGCACGGTTGCTACGGCCTACTGTGTGCTATGACCAGTGTGATGCTGATAGTTGAACACTTTGTCCTGAGGGGATGCTTACTTCTTTTAGGTAGTTGTTCCACTATGGAAATAACTGAAAAATCAATCTGCTTTCTCCCTCTTGGCTCTGAACACATGCTCCTGGAGCAGATGCCAGCTTGCTGTGTAACAGTTTGCACAAAGGCTGGTTAGCATGGGGCTGCTAAGTCCCGCGGGCTCTGGCCCATACTGCCATGAATGAGTTTCAGGCAGAGTTGAAAGACTGCTATAATTCTTTTGTACAAGGAAGATGGGTTTGCTCAGAACTCTCAATAAGAACACTTTTGGTAGTGTTTAGCAAACAGGACACAGATAAGAGTGCAGGAAAACACCATGGGCATCACCCCTTCATCCCCATTGGACTGGAGACTCTGTGAACAGGAGAGTTAGGACATGAAGCCATCCTATTAAGAATGCACAGAATGTAAAGGTTTCATTTCCACAACTTAAGTATTATCATATAGGGCATTTAAACTATTCTTCATTCACTCCAAAAATGAGTGATGGAAATACTAAAAGACAGATGGCTAGGTCCAATTTTGATGTCATTAAAATAAAATTGCACATATTTTGCTCAGTGCAATAATCCGAGAGATCATTTAGTGAAAAGCACATTGACTAAATAAACATTTTTCTGTGGAATATGTTTGGGCATAAATATTTTCATTGTAATTGAAGTTCTCTACTGTTTATGGAATGCACATTTTAAAAACTCAACTGGCTCACCTTGGTGTGTAGGTTGCTTTCGTTTTTGTTGCAGTTGATGAAATGCTTAAGCTAACTATTTTACTAGTATTTGTCAAGCATTACACACCTCATAGTGTGCTTAACTCTGTGGGTGTTTTGTTTTGTTTTGGTACGGGGGAATCTAACTCGGGACCTTGCACTTGTGAGACAGGCAGCAGCACCACTAACTAAATCCCCGGCCCTCTTCTGGGTCTTAAGAAAATATAACTCATATTTCTTTTAGTGAACCTACACCGACTACTTTATGTGTGATGCAAATCTTGTTAGGGAAAATGTTGATCTCATGGAAGTAATGAATAGAATAGAGGTTATCAGGGCTGGGGCAGTGCTGGTGTGGGGGATATTGGGGAGATGTTCGAGGGATACAAAATTTCAATTAGGAGAAGAAAGTTCAAAAAATCTATTCCACAACATGGTGACTGTGGCTAAGAATAACATATTATAGTCTTGAAAATGCTAAGGAGATTTTAAGTGTTCTCACCACAATAATAAGGATGAAAGGTAATGTATTGCTAATTAGCTTGATTTAGTCATTCATATATATCAAATATTTTGTACACAATGAATTTGTACGATTTTACTTGTCAATGTTAAAAATGCATGGTTTCATTGGTTTTATGTTTAAGAAAATCTTAAAACATTCTCAACCTTTTGGGACATTTTAGTACACTATGAACTGAACCACTAGTGTCAAAGTTATTAATAGTGAACTTCTCTGGGATTTTCTATTATTGCCAGATTCTGACCATGTTGGTATAATTGACATTGTGTTTCCCTTGCATAGGAAATAGCTATGCATGTTATCCTTTGTTTTTTGTGATTTCATGTATTGTTTAGGCCTCATAGGACTATAAAAGGGATCAAATAAAATAACTTATACCTAATACCAAGGTATAAAACATGTAAATCCTCAATAAATGCTAGTTTAATACACACCCAGGATCAGACCTCAAACTATGGAAATGCTATTGAGCTTCAGATAAACAAACTCTCCCTAAAATAATTATAGGAGTCCATGAATTGTTTACTGGACAAAGCACAGTGACATAGGTTTTGTTTTGTTTTGTTTTGTTTTACTTTTTAGTTTTCCCTGATTCAACAATCAAATATGTGTTGACTCCCTACACTGTGTATAGAACCCTTCTCAGTGCTTAGAAAGATGCCAAATGGTACAAAATAGTTTTCTTTTAAGAAATTATAATCTAGCTACAGATATACCACATCCATAAAAGAAACCATCTTTTCACACAAATTGCAATTGTTTTCTTCCGGAGTTACAATAATAGACCTATGTTCTCAAGAGTCACCGAAGAATTTCATCAAACTCTCAAATTTTACAGCCATTCATTCTGACTTTTAAATTTTTAAAGTAAATACCACTCAAGTTCTAGAACTCAGATCCTGACCATGATCTGCACATACAAAATTTAGGAGACCACTATCCAATTCTTTCTAGAACCACTGTTCAGCTCTGTGGGTTGCACTTTCCTGAATTTCAATTCTAATTTTCAGAACCAAGAAGTCAAAAATGAAAAAACAAAAAAAACCCACAAAGTTCTTTGTCAGGTATAGCCAATGATGGCAGCTTTCCTGCCCGGACTACAGAAGCACTTGGAAAAATTTCATCTTTGCTAATTTGGTACCCAACCATTCTGATTTCTCACTAATACGTACCTAAAAACTATCCTTCTAAACTATCATAATCAGAAGAAATGTCATACAGATGTCCTTAGCTAAATTGTCAAAATCATGAGTTCCTTTTAAGAATTGACCAGAAAGTAGACAGAAGAGAAGCATACATTTCCTGTTCTTAGCTTGAGACTTCCCATCTATTTGGGAAAATTGAATCAAATAAATATAAATGTATCCTTTATGTGTTTAAGTGAAAACAAAAATGAATTGTGTTTAAATGTTTTCTATATATCTATATATTATAGACAAAGTATCCTTGTAAACAGCAGCTAATCTCTGAGGATATAAACATGGGGAACATTAGCAATCCTTTAGGTCTCAATGAAGAGTTAATACACTTTTATTGAGTGATTGAAAAAAACATTTATAGTAAATAGTAAAAGTAAAAGATAATTTTCCATCATTATCTTGAGATGCTGTAATTCATGCTTTCATACATGTAGAACAAAATTGATAGTAGGTTAATTTTGACCATTTTAGTTCCATTTAGATCTAAGTAAAGATAAATTGTTAAGAAGCGAAAGCACAATTGATACATAAGGATCCAATTTTTAATTTCTCAATCGTTCTGTCCAGGAACTCAGGCCCCAAGCAAGAATGCAGTAGCCTAGTGAGCTCTGAAGAAGTCGGAGCACAACTACAGAGAGGTAACAATGAGTTCCACGGCTGAGAGGCAATGCTTGTAGGCCTCATGAGTTTGGGAGACAGTAAACAGCAATTACAAAAATATATTGCTGAACTTCAGTAAACCACCAGTGGGTCAGTCATAGACAAGGACACCAGTCCCACTGTTAACACATGGAACAGGGTGGTCACAGCATACAACTGGCCCACATTTTCCAACAATCGGGGTTGGAAAATATTCAAAAGAGTTATGCCTGTGCAGAATATGTAGACCTTTTACTTGTCATCTTTTTCTATATAGGATAGTATAACTAATACATTATAACAATTATTTACATCCCATTTACATTCCTTAGGTATTATAAGAAACGTAAAGATTACTTAATACATACAGGACAACGTACATGGGTTATTTAAAAACACTGCACTATTTTTGGTAAGGGACTTGAGTGTCCCAGAGTTTAGAATGGTGGTCCCTAAGGAGGGGTGAAGGAGCATAGAGCCAATCCCCAGGATGCTGAGGGGGAACTGTTCAGCAGCTTACCATGTGCAGGACTTACAGACTATTCTTCCAGAACTTCAGAAGATTCCATCGATGGAATATCAAGAAAACCTGAGGCAAATGGGCAAGGGGAACCCCTGCACTCCTGTCCTGTCTCTGAATCTCTCCTCATGCCTCTTACCAGTACGTTCCAGCATCTCACACTTCTCTAGGAAACCAAACGACTACAACATTATCGCCGGCTTTAGTACGACACTGGCCGATGGGTTCTGACTCAACACCCACCCCCCACTCCCCCAAACCCATTTCCCCTGCACCTATGAACTGAGGCCAGGTGGGAAAAGCACTCTGAAGCACCTGACCACCTGTTATTTGAGACTTAGTCGTGGCTTCCACTGATGCAGCACTAGTGGCACTAATCTACTTTCTCTCACCTTCTGACTCTGCAGGGATTCTGCCTCCTCAGCCACACCTTCATGTGCTAGTTCACAGGCTGGCTGCCTTTCATTTCGGAATTAAATACTGGTACACTCTGACTGCTGTGAGGGATCATACCAGGGATTGCTAACTTGAGTAAAGGCAAAAGTAAAAGTATAGAAATACTGATGACAGAACTATGAGGAGACTAGCACTTAACAACAGCAACAACAATAATAGTAATTAATAAGAAACAGAATGCAAAGAATAGGAGCTAATACTACCTTTCAGAAAGAGTGCCATATTCTTCAAGCATTTAGTCTTCGGAACAATCCCATGAGAGCTATGCTGTCACCAATTTACAAGTGATTATGTTTGGGAGAGTTGTATTCAGTAGATACATTTTTTAAAACTCCCTGAGATTTTTTTGTAAATTCTTTCAAGTGAAAACTGGAAAACAGGCTATTCAGTTATGTCTGGCAACTGGCTAATGTCCAAGAGCAATCAGCAAATTAGTAAATCCTTCCCATGTCAACCACCCTAATGTGCATTCACAGGAGACTAGTTTACACATTTCCTTGATGATGTCTTTATCAGAGCCAAATGCTGCACTGAAACCGTCCTGACAGCCCCATGGAAGTGAGGAACAAGTGCCAATTCTACACAATTGTGGCCCCTGGAGGACAGTCACTATGAATTGCTTATGTTTATGCTTCTCACGATGCTTTAAATGGAGGCAAATTTAGTGTCCATTCAGATAGATTGTTGGAGCATCTTGTCACCGTTGGGTAGTACACAGAATAATAGATCCTGAGTGATTTGCTGGGGAGAGAGGCGAAACATTGAGAACTACTGGGCTCCCAATCTGGAAAGTTGGGGTGTATGTGATGAAGACAAAGAAGTTATTTGTTCGTGATTTAGCTGAATTTCTTCCATGCAAGGTATATTCCGTGGAAAGTATTATCATGCAGTTTTAGGAAGATGGCATTTTCCTAGATGGAGTTTTAGGAGGCTGACAGCTTGTTGGAAGTGAGGCAGATCATCTTTCCTCTTTTTGCCCTGTGATGACTGCCTTCCATTTGCTCCTCCAGATCTGGTTTCCTCCCCCACCCCCGGGGTCTCAGCCAAGAAGACTGGCCTGGAAATACCACATCATTTAAATTTCTGTAACTTCTGGCTTCGGATTGAAGGCATCCAATTAGGGACTCCCTGGGGGTGGGGCATTCGAAGACTGGAAGGGAGGAAGAGAGAAGAGCTCTCACCCTGCGAGCTTGTCTAGGGCTGTTCATGTCCCTTCCTTGAAAGTCTACCCTTTCAAGTTCAGCAACTGAGCTTTCCCCTTCCTACCTTCTGGAAACATTAACAGATATCTGCAGGATTCTGCATTTTTCCTTGTAGAAACCCTATATCCACATCCTCAAAAACAACCCATTGTAAAGAAGGGTTCATTGAAATATCCCTTTGGAATGCCCTATCTCTTTTCTATTGGCCCCATCAGTCCCTGTGTATTTGTGTTCTCTATGATTCTTTTTTAGAATATGAATATACATTTCCCCAGGTTAGATCCCTTAATCTTTACTTTTCTGCCTTCAACTTTCTCTCCTCTTTCCAAAGGCTATGGACACCTCTACTTTTATCCATTGCTTAATGTTAACTTCAAGCTACATCTTACTTGCTCTTCCTACTCTTATAGTTTAGTTTTCCAAACAGAAAAAGCTATGACAGACACATGGATTGCAGAAATTCAAAATTCCCTGTGAACATAAGCTGAAAATGGCATCAGTGACTTTTGCTAGCTGCAAGTGGCCCTGATAACTCAAGTAGCACTACATGCAAATGAGCACTAATGTGAAGGCAGCTTTGTCACTGGAGACTAATGTGTTTTAGGCGAAAAAAAATGTTTAGGGGTAGAGAGACTTCTGACAATTCTTATTGTGTCAGTTCATTTGAATCTTTCAACTGACCCAGGAATAATCATAGCCTAACCTTTTTTCATTTATAGAATATTATTGATTCACTTGCCAAGTATATTTGCAACTCACTGTATGTTAGGCATTATGCCTGGTTTTATAGATTTCAAGAATAAACAGCACACGATGTCAACTTTCAAGAACTTCCCAGTAGGGGTGGAGGCAGAAACATAAACAAAAAAGGAAACATGGTGTGCTAAGAGCCATAGCAGAGAAACAATTAAAATATTGTGGGAGCATAACGAAGGGGGTAGCTGGGTTACTTTGAATGGTGCTGGGAGGTTTTCCAGAGGAGACACTTCTTGAATTAAAAGAACGGGAATGGACATATACAGCTGCCAGCTGAGCATGTGCTTCTCAATTTCAGGTAGAAACTTCATACTCAACAAGTGCCAATGTATTTGTATTGCTTGTCTATTTTCGGGTTCCATTTAGTTATCTAAGAGGCAAACCAGAGCATCCACCCTATGTAATCCAGCACTTACAAAGTCCTGACAATTTAACGTCTGTAAAGGACTGCAAAGGGAGGACTGACCAAGCACAGGAGTCAGGAATGATCAGACTGTTCAAATCCCCACCGTGGGTGGTTGGAAATGAGGCCGGGCTACTCTTCAGGTTGACAGATATTCCACCAATCACACCCACAACTTGCCCAAAAGAAGATACAGCAAGGCTAGTCCCGGGATGATGTACCTTCTCAGACAATTTCAGGGACTTTCACATAAGAAGGGGACTTCAGTGTCCTTGACAATTTAGATAGTCCTAACTTGAGGGGATGAGGGAGGAATAAGAATCTCAGAATCATTGTTTTTCTTGAAAGATATTATGGGGGAATGTTTTATGTAGAAATGTTTTAGTATATATTTTAAATTTGCATAAATAATTGTGCATATTTATGCAGTAGTACGATGTTTTAATATATGTACATAATGTGTTATGACCATCCCAGGGTAATTGGCTTACCTTTCATCACATTTATTGTTTCCTTGTAATGGGAATATTCAAAATTATCTATACCACTGTCCTCAAGTATGTAATGCATTGGCATCAACCACAGCTACCCTACTGTGCCATAGAGCATTAGAAGTACTACTCTGATCCAACTGTACATCCCTAAAGATGATTATTCTCTCTCCACTGCTTCCTCCTGAACACACTTTTCGGCCTCTGGTAACCATTATTCTATTCTCTATTTCTGTAAGGTCAATGCGTTTAGCCTCCATATAGGAGTGAGATATGTAGTGAACTATGTGCCTTAGTTCATCTAGTAGATTCACTCATATTGCTGAGAAGAGCAGCATTCCTTTGTTTCTTAGGGTTCAGTTGTGAGAATCTACCATATTTTCTTTATCTGTCCAACAGTCAATGGACATCTAGATTGATTCCATATCTGGACTATTGTGGATAGTACTATAGGACTCATGGGAATGTAGATATTTCTTCAATATACTGATTTCCATCCCTTTAGATGGACAGCAGTGAAATTGCTGGATCATATACATAAAATATTTTAAACAAGCGAAGTTGAGCACTACTGAGCATTCCTAAGAGAACAGAAGGAACTAAAATGTCTCTGGGCACCTATCACACTGATCTATCTCTCAAGAGACAAGTTCTTCCTTTTGAATTTCTACTTCATAATAAAACTTTTGCTAATATTTGAGAAAACATAGAACATAAGTAATTTAATTTAAAAGAGAGTGTTACCAAAACCAAAGAATCACAGAAAAAAACGCAAAACATTAAGAGAGTCTGGAATTGATGACAATTTTTAAAAAAAAAATCAATCCAACAAGATTATGTTATCATTGATGAGAAGGAGAGGCAGTTGGAATACAGCATTAAAGAGCTAGAAGTGAAATTCACAGATTGCTGAGAATATAGAACAAAATTTTAATGTTTAATGCAAACTAAATAAGGTTGCTGCTCTTCAATTGTTATCCATTTTGCAAAGTAACTAAATCCAAATGTGAATATTCTGAAACTGCTATGCTGAGTAAAATCTAGTCTTCTTTCCTTTCACATCAGCAGCAAGTGCTTAGTAATTATTGCTGTCACTAGGATGCTGCACTGCATCGATCCAGGCATTGAACTCTGATGATATTGATTTGTGCCTGAAGCTTGGATGGAGTTTGGTGAGCAATCACATAAGCCCAAGGGCCCTCTGCTCTGGATGTTTCCACTATTCCAAGAAAATGCAGCACAACTTGGCAAATATGAGTAGGCCACGACCTTATATATTTCAGTTTATCATATGTTAATTCCTTATTTATAAAACAATTTTTCTTGGAGCCATTAAAGCATACATGAAACTGTATTAAACATGATCATGTCCTAGGGCAGAAGAAAGAAAAACTTTATCTTAATTCTTCAAATGAAAAAACCTAAAGCATAAAATCAAAAACTGTCTAAGACATCTTTCTTCCTTCTTCTCTCCTCCTCTTCATTGCCCCCTTTCCCTTTCTGTATAACACACACACACACACACACACACACACACACACGCACACACTAGAACTTCTAAAAATTATTCTGTTTTAATTTCATATTGATGCATTGCTTCCTGTCTTATACCTAAAGAAATATACACTATTTCTAATTTATTGGCTGTTTAACATTATGTAACATTGTTTCCTTATATTATTAAAAAATTTTCTTAAAAATTTAACAAAGAAACTCTCAAAATAAGACAAAACCTTCGGTGTAAAAAAGTTTTATTCTCTAAAAATTAGTTTCTCAAGAAATGTCATCATCAGGTAAAAAAATTATTACAGAAAGAATATAAATTATTTTGTAGGAAAATGGATATAAAGAAGATATTTACAAATGCCACTCACACTAGATATAACTCAACTAGATATCCTTGACTATTAGGTTTGTTCTTAAGATGGAAGACAAAAGAAGAATTTCAGTTATAACCTCACAGCATATAACTCCAATGGTGCCATTAATACAGCTTAATAAAATACCACCTGTAGACTGTGATGAACTGAGTTACTTAAATGAAATATTTTGTTCTTGTTCTTACTGGGATTAACAGCCACTGTTTGATATTATATTACTCAGGAGACATTTAGTGATGATGATTTGGAAGATGACAAAATACAATGGTACCTCGGTTCATGAACTTAATTTATTCCATGATTCTCAAACAGAAGCATTTGTAAGCTGAGATCATACTGCATTCATTAATCCATTGAATTTGAAAATCTCTGTCCTCATTTCCAATGTTTCTTGACTCTTCTGTTGTTTATAGGGATACTGCTTACTGCTATTCTAAGAATGATTCTACATTGAAGGTGTTCTTGTAATGGAATCGAAAGATAAATGACCAATATATACACTGCAACATTTTAGTATGTCAGCCCAATAAAATGAAGTAAATGAGAAGTTGGAATTTTTGTCATCTTGTATTTTGGTTTCTAACATGAAATGCTCCTAGCTGGCTTCCCAACCATAATAAAATTGACATACTCTCTCATTTCCCTACATGGCAAATTGAAGGAGCTGAAATTCCAAGTTTTCTTTTAGCAAGGAAAACCAGTGCTAAATTGTTTTATTCTTACCAGCAAAAAAGATAGTTCTCCACAATGTCCCTGTTAAAGCTCAAAATAGAGAACCTAATCATTTTTCTCAGTCTTTATCTTGTGTTTTTACGGCATCTACTCTAGAGTAGAAAAAAACTTCTAATTTTATTCCCTTTGTGATTAAAAAAAAAAGCTAAATTTGCTGTTTACAAACAGAAAAATACAGCAACTCTGTAATAGGTGGCAGACAATAGGACAAAGGAAATGGTGTGAGACTCTCAGGAAGAGAGTAATTCATATATCTTTCCTGTCCCAAATGCATATTCTGACCTACCCAAGGAAAAGCATCAGACAAATGCAAATGGAGGGAAAGCTTACAAAATCAATGGCAAACACTATTCAAATACCAACATCATGAAAGACAAAGCGATAAAGATTAAGAGTAATGTACCACAGTGACATTATGGCAATTGATAATTTTTTAATGAGTTCTTCAAATTAGGTCATTTTATCATATTAATGTCACATTTCTCAATTTTGATCAATGTGCTGTGGTTATATAACTGAATAACCTTATATTTAGGAAATGTACGTATTCTTAAAAATGGAGGATAAAGAAGTACAATTTTCATAACTCATTTTAAAATGGTTCGGAAAAGAAGCACAAATGACTTCAGGGAAGATGGTGGGGCAGTGAGTAACAACAAACAACCTCTCCAAGACTCAGACTCCAGACCCTGGAAATAACAATTTGAGGAAGAAAAAAAAAAAAAAAAAAAAAAAAAAAGGGAGGTGAACTCCAGGACTCAGGAAGGATCTGAGGGGAAAGTCGGAGCCCACAGAGAAAGTGAAGAGACAGACCTCAATGCAGAAAAAGGAAGTGTCCCCTGGAGACAGCACTTGGATGGATGCCATTTTAGAGAAGGGTCCACTGAACCCTATACTCAGAGCAGCTGTGGGTTGGCTTCATCGCGGGCTTTCAGTGTTTAAAAGCTGGGTGAGGGACAACCCCAGGAGACATCTTGGGTCAGGGATTCATGGGCTGGCAGGCAAGAAGCACTCAAAGTGTTATATACTAAACAACTAAGGTCCCAACCCCATGCCAGAGTCCAGGATCAGCCTGAACTTCTGTGGGTTTGAAAGTGCCAGGACTGGCACCCCTCCCTGATCCTACTGCAGGCCAGCTGGGATTATCTAACAGGGATCTGAGTTCTAACTGACTCCTTATCCCACGCAAGAGCTACTGGCACCCCTCCCTGATCCTACTGCAGGCCAGCTGGGATTATCTAACAGGGATCTGAGTTCTAACTGACTCCTTATCCCACCGGCAAGAGCAGAGTCACACCCTTAATTGGACACTGCCACGAACCTGTAGACCCCAGAAGATAAGCACAGACTTGAAATCGCAGAGAAATTTCTTTCTTTTTTTTCCCTATGAGTGTGAGGATTGTTTTAGTTTTTATTTTTATTTCTTCCTTCTTTCTTTCCCTCCTGTCTTCTTCACCGGTTTCCCATACCTTAGGTCATCTTTCTTTGTCCTTCAGCCTTGAGTCTAATCTGCTCTTTTACTTTTCTCCCTTTAGAGTAAAATCACTCTATTGAGTGGATATTTACTGTATATAAATCTTGTGCTCATAGGTAACAAGTTAATAGTAATCACAGTTTGTCTTTTTTAGCCTGTCTGTACTTTATGCTATTGTTATTACTGATCGTACTATTTTAGGGATGGTGTCATAGTTTTATGATAAATTGATCTTCCTTGTATGCCAATACCTAGATTGTCTGGCGATCATACACAATGCTATTGCCTAGTAACAAAGAACTGGGTTCTAGGACAATCAGGCAGCAACCTTTCTTCCCTAATAAATTGAAGAAGGCCAGGGATTTGGCTCAGTGGTTCTGCCACCTTCCTGGAAGGCACAAGGGCCAGAGTTCAATACCCAATACCAAAAAAAAAAGTCATTTATGATAAACCTAATAAATTGAAGATACAGGATCTTGTAATAGTTCAAAAGCCAAAAGCCAGAGAAGCCTAGAAGGCATCTCTGAAATGTGGGCATTTCCTAAAGAGGTCTTGATACCATCAAGCTACCTGCCATAAGTGATTTACAAGACTCAACACAGAAATAAATAAGCAAATAATAAATAAATAAATAAATAAATAAATAAACAAACAAAAGCAAAATAGAAAAATGAGAAAACACACAAACAAGATGCAGCCATAATCCCCAATTTGCCCAGGGTGAATCAAGGGGGCAATAAGGTGGAAAGCCCAGCTGAGCTTCATGAAATGGAAGCAGGAAGTAAAAAACCTCTACACTGAAACAGTACTCTGAAAAAGGAGGTAGAAAAGGATATAAGAAAATGGAAAGATATACTCTGTTCTTGGATAGGCAGAAGCAATATAGTTAAAATGGCCATACTTCCAAAACTGTTGTATAGATGTATTGCAATCCCTAACAAAATACCAATAACATACCTCACAGAACTAGAGAAAACAATCTAATATTCATATAGAACCAGAAGAGCCCTAGAATAACAAAAGCAATCTTGGGCAGCAAAAGCAAGGCAGGGAGCATCACAATCCCCAATCTGAAGTCATTTTATAAAGCTACTGTGATAAAAACAGCATGGTACTGGCAAAAAAAAAAAAAAAAAGGCCTGAGGATCAATGGAACAGAATAGAAGATGCAGAAACAAATCCAGCCACATTCAGTTACTCTATCTTTGACAACAAGGCCAAACACCTCCACTGGAATAAAGATGGCCTCTTTGAAAAATAGTTCTGGGAAAACTGTCTTGTCACATCCCAAAGATTAAACCTAAACTCATATCTCTCACCAGGCACTAAACTAAAATTGAAATGGATCAAAGATCTAACTATTAATGCAGAAACACTTAAACTGCTGGAAGATAAAATAGGTAAAACTCTGGAAGACATGGTTGTAGCCAAAGACTATAAACAAAACCCTGCTCACAGAGAAAATATTACATAGAATCAACAACTGAGATGGCATCAAATTAAAAAGCTTTTATACTGCAAAAGAAACCACCAACAGATTGAAAAGACATCCCTAGAATGGGAAAAATTTTATTACTTATTCCTCAGACAAAGGATATATTATATATATATATCCGTCCCAAAGTTAAAGACCCAGTCCAAAAGTGGGCATCTGAAATGAACAGACATTTCTCAGAGAAAGAAGTAGAAACAGCAAATTACATATGAAAAAATGTTCAACATTACTTGTCAGGAAATGCAAACTAAACTAATACCAAGATTCCATATCACTCCAGAAAAAATAGCAATCATCAAGAAATTAGCAAATAACAAATTCTGAAAAGGTAGTGGGGAAAAAGGAACCTTTCTTCATTGCTGGTAGGAGTGTAATCTGGTATAAACAGAAAATCGGTGAGAAAATTCCTCAAAAAACTAAAATTAGAGGTTCCTTTGACCAAACTGTACCCCTCCTAAGTATATTCCTGCAGGAGTCAAAAGCATCATACCATAGTGATATATGCATACCCATGTTTATGGCACACCATTTATAACAACTGAATCTTGGAAACATCCCATATGCCCATCAACAGATGAATGGATAAAGAAAATATGGTATTGAGTCATTTGTACAAAAATGGATGCATCTTGAGACCACAATCTTAAATGAAATGAATCAAACACACAAGATGAAATATTTCATTATTTCTCTTGTGTGAAAAACCCATAGGGCAAAGAAAGAGCATAATGGAGGATAGATATTGATAAGTAGAAAGAACTTAGTCAAGTGGGAGGGAGGACAAAGGTGGGAGAGAGGAAAGGAAAAGCAAAGCAGAGAAGAGAAGAGAATAGAAGGAAAAACTGGAAATGGGAAGGGGAAGAAGGGTTGAAGGGAGGGGAGGGGAACGGGAAAAAAAGAAGAATCACGATGTATTATGCACAGGTACAAATTCTCTCTGATGAATGCAATCAATATGCATGCAAAATATGTACTAATAAAAATACTAAAAAAAGAGAAACATGCATGTGCACACACACATTCACACACATGGCATCGAGAGACAGAGACAAATACAAAGGAGACGGCAAAATGTTAACAAGCAGTGAATCATAGAAAGGATATGTGGAGGAGCTTTATGTTATTCTGCTAACTTTTTCTGAAAGTTTGAAATTATTTCAAATAAAGAGTTATTTTTTTAATTCTATGAATGAAGTGTAAAGTGGTTTCATGAATGATGGAAAGTGTTGTGGGATCCCTCGCATTTCTGACGAATCACATTACCCTGATTTAGGATAGGATGAGACCAAAACAACTTTCTGTCCTAGCCTGTGATTAGTCTTCTAAAGATCTATTTATTTGTTTATTTGTGGCCAGTGCAACAATGTCACTGACTTTTCTTGCACCACATAAAACGAGCCATGTGCCACAAAAGAGGAGTGGTCTGTCTTAGTTATTTTCATTTGGAAAAAAAGTGCACTTATTCCAATTATACCCCAGGTTAAAGGTTGGCAGCTATTCACATTCGGAAAACATTGTTTGATGTAGGCTGAAACAGAATCATTAACAACCTGACATTCACTCTCACAGTTACTATAGTCTTGGTCTCAGATATGAAAGCAAATGTGCCCAAACTGAGGACCAAAGCCAGGTAACCAGTGTGGCCCAGAAGAGGGATGTACACAGGGATTAGGAGCCTCTCCAGGTGTCCTACAAAGGGATCAGCTCGCCTTGACAATGACACACAGAATACTTGATAAAAAAATATTTCTGCATGTCAGTGTCTGTAGCCAAATTTACTATTATTTTGATTTTTTTTGTTATAACAATTAAGGGTCTCCAGTTTCTGAGTAGAAATGAATTATGTTTACAAGCAGAAATATGCATTTCTGTAGCAGCCAAATGAATCAGGTTGTACATATTTCATATGTGCACAGATAATATAAAATGTAAAATATTTAATGTGACCCAGTTACAGCTGACACTAAACAGTGCCTGGGAAAATTTGTTCAATTGTTCTCATTTTCTTTCGTCCTGAATGATCCTTTGCACCAGAATAACTGCAGATGAGTGAACCTCTCTGACAGATGCAAAATATCAACTAAAATAATGCCAGTGGAAAATAGTGCCATTATGCTTATTAAAGGAGTGATGTGGTCTAAAATGCTCTGTAGATTCTGATTAGTAGATTTACTGCAAATAACTGTCTGGGATAACATAGTCTTTCAAGAGGTTAACAATAAATTCATCCTCAAAGAAAAACCCTTGCCGTGAGAACTGAACTGTTTCCACTGGCTAAGTTACACCCTGCTAAGAAGTCATCTATGTTGGGTAATTTATTGTTTTTCTTCAGCCGCTGGTGTACCAGTGTCATCTATAGATGCATAGTGTCCTGATGAATTAAGAGCTTGAGAAGACAGCCTGAGTTTAAGTACATTTATTCCAATTACAGGATGTGTACAAATACACTTAGTCTCTTTCCATCTTGATGTTAACTTTTATAAAATGGATACAAAATACTGCATATGCTATAGGACTATTGCAAAGCTTAACTGAGGCAAAGGCTATAAGGTCTTTAGCACAATGTGAGATATTTAATTAGATTTAAATGAGTACTGGTTATTGCTATTGTTAGTGTTTGGATCTGAGATGTCCCTCAAAGGCCAGGCTTTTGGAAAATGATGGGATTGTGAGCATGCCAACCTCATGAATAGATTAGTGCATTGATGGGTCCTAGCTGGTTGGACTATTGAGGGATGGAGCTTAGTGGAAGGGTCATGAGTGGGTCATGTCAGAGTGACACTGGGGACCACATCATGTCTTTTACACCTTGTTTTCTGGTTTTCTCACTGTCTCTGTTTCCTGACTGCCATGAGCTGAGCAGCTCTGCTTCATACACTTTGCTACTATGATGTTCTGCCTTACTCCAGGCCCAAAGTGATGGAGCCAATCAACCATGAACTGAAGCCTCTGAGACTATGAGCCAAAATACATCTTTCTTCCTTTAAGTTGATATTCTCAGGTATTTTGTCATAGTGACAGAAATCTGACTAACAGTCATTTTTCTACATACAAACATGTAAATGCACATTTTATTTTATGTGGCCAGTAAAATTTAAAGTCTTGGCAATGGTTATCAAATTGGAATATGAGGACAAAAACCCCAAACTTCATTAATTCCCTTATGTTTTACCATGAATTTCACAAGACCTGAGTTCTCTTATTCATGCCCTTAAGCAAATGGAATTTTAAAAATAAATTTACTATAAGTTGGTTGATTTATAGCCCATCTCCTTTTGCTACCCTTTTCTGCATCATACTCTCCATCTTCTAGTTTCAAGACAAAACAAAAGAGAATTGAAATGCAGTGGTGCCTCCCCAGCCTGCCTTCCCTCCCCGAGAAAGCAAGACAAATAAAGGATTTGTTGCTTGTCTCAAGACACCCTCAGCACAGCCTGCAGCAGCCTGTCAGCACCAGCTCTGCGATGCCAGGGTTTTGCTGGGAGTGCCACTGTGCCCGAGCCAATTTGCTGCCTGGGCTCCTTCAAAAGCCACATCAAACTTTCTGCCAGTTTCTAAACTTCCTGCCCAGGCTCCTGAGAGGGATAGTGAGACCTCTAGATGGCTCATATGTGTGATTCTCCACAATCCCCTCCCCATCTTCCCTGGCTGTGAAGACCAGCCAGCCTTCCTTAGTCTCAGACACATGAAATTCTGCAGTTGCTGTCAAATGACGTTCACAGTAATAATGGAAAGACAATAGTTTGTGGGAATCATTGAATAAATTGTATAATTTACCTATTAATCTAATTTACAGAATGTTTTACTACTATAAATATTTGAGAACTATTTGAGTCTTCCAAAGACTCAAATGCACATAGTTTCTTTTGGATGTGTGCAAAATACTATTAGAGAGGTACACAAAGGGAAAAATGACAAAACCAATAAAGTCAATAAAGTGACTAAAGCTAAATCTCTTAAGTAACTGTGAAATAGTGTAAAACATCAGCTCTGAATTGTGGCTAATTTTGTGTGTTACATTGGTTAGACTATGGTAGCCAGTATGCTTAACAAATGCTAGTCTAGATGCTGCAGTGAAGGTATTTTTTACATACGGTTAATATTTACAAAAGGTAGACTTTAAATTGTTAGACTGTCCTCCACAATGTGGGTGGGCCTCGGCCCCTCAGAAGAAATACTGAGGTTCTCCCAAAAGAGGAATCCTGCCTCAAGACTGCTGCATAGAATCCCCCCCTGAAGTTTCAGCCTTACTGGGTTATTTCAAATTTTAAACTCAAGACCGCAGCACCAACTGGTGCCTGAATGTCTAGACTGCTCCTCTGCCTGATAAATTTTATACTTGTCAGTGCCCACAGTCATAGGACTCTCTCTCTCTCTCTCTCTCTCTCTCTCACACACACACACACACACACGCACACACACACACACCATTCTTCTTCTCTGAAGATCCCTGAATAATATACCATATGAAAGCATAGAGATGCTGGGTAGTGGAGTGGTATATGGACACCCTCTCCTCCTTGGTCCCAGGGATGGGAAGGCACAGATAGCCTCCAGCTTATTGCACTCACAGGAGAAACACAATTTTCTAATGCTTGGGAAAGTCTAGGAAAGCTTCAGGCACACAAATAAAGGTATTGGCAATTGAAAATGACCCTAGGCATACCAACGTAGCTTTTATTGTAGTAAAAGGTGTATTACTATTAATTCCCCCGACCTGCTCTATCCATCCCTGCTTTTTCAAATCACAGCATGTCATGATTTCTAAAACAAAACCAAAAATAAACAAGCAAAAGGTGATCCAAAGGGTCAGTGTGTGAAGCCGCAGCCAGTGGTTGCCCATTCAGCTCCTATCATCCTTCTCCAGCCTGCACTTCCTCTGGTGTCAGTTACCTGTCTGCTGCAGTAGCTCTGACATCCATATCAGGTTAGGGCTCCTGCAACAATGCATGCTTTCAACCAAATACAGAAGCAGCCAAGAGATATTCCAGTGAAACCTGAGTTCCAGACTTTCTTTACCCTGCTGCCATGTTTAGGTAACTCCATCTCTTCCTGATATTGAGGGTGCCTTTTCTGCTTGCTGGTGCACCAATGGGAAGGTCCAAAAATGATCACACAGCACCTATAACTTTAGGTTGACTCAAATGTTTGCTTTATCTCTGGTAGAAGGAATCCTCCCAGGAATGAGGACCTCTGCTGTAGCAGACAGCAAAGTTGAGGGATATAAAACACAAAGTCATAATGAAGGCCATAATGTTCTGCTTTTACTCTCACCAATCAGCCCTGATCCATGTGTTCCAACTATTGGAAATATAGCCCCATATAATAGCCATATGGCAGCCACCATGTGAGGTGTGACCAAAAAAACATGGTTAAGTATAAGTTTTAAAAATGTATTACATAAAAGATATATTTTAGTGTGGTCCAGACCAGCCATGGCTGCAGGTAGATCCCAGCAAGGGATCCGCCCTGGCCCCAAAGGCTCTGGCAAGCCTGCTCTGCCTAGGGCCACCCAGGAAAGAGCTGCAGAGGCACAAAAGCTTCAGTCAGAGGCCTACCCCATAGCATTGGTGAGTGTACAGAGATCCCAGGGAGCAGCGGTATAGTCCAGACCAGACCAGCTACAGGCAGATACCAGCCAGGGATCTGCCCTGACCCCAGAGGCTGGGACAAACCTGCCCAGCTATGACCCACCAAGGAAGGAGCTGCACAGGAGCACAAGCTTCAGTCAGAGACTGGTCCCAGAGCAGCAGTAGTTTGAACCCAGGAATTAGTGTACTGGTAAGTGGCAGAGAAAAGTCATCTTGCTGGCTTGCTGAGAATTGAAGACCGCTGGGCGAGCAAAAGTCGTCTCAATAAAGGTACAGCTTGCTGCATCTGTTGAAATGGGAAGACACAGAAACAAGTCCCAAAACCAGACTTCCAGATTACATAAGGCAACTTCAAAGGGAAATAAGATGGAAAAATCTGATACTCAACCACCTAGATTCCCTGATGCAGCAACAAAAGAAGATCTGGAAAAATTAAGTCATAAATAATTTCTCAGATAACAGCAGAGACTATGCCATTAGTAAAAGACATGATTCATAAATCTAGAGCAGACAAAGATTTTTAAAAAAATAGAGGAGCTGAGAAACATGATGGAATCCCAATTTAGGATCCCAAGAAATAGAATTCATAAAATAGATGCAAACAGATTTCAAAGACATTAAAAACTCCATTGAAAGTTTATGTAGCAGCACAAGCAAATGTAAGGACATAATTTCAGATATAGAATATAGGATTGAAATTAATGACCAGGAAAATAAAAATCTCTTAAAAATAGTAAGGGACTATGAAGATCAATTCAGCAACTGCTAAAGAATTCAAAGAAGAATAACATAAAACTTATTGGAGTCAAAGAAGAAATAGAACAGGCTGCAAATGACATAAAAAATTGTTCACAGAAGTAATGGGGAAAAAATGGCCAAATAGGGGGAAAGAACCTGACATACAGATAAGTGAGGTTTATAAGGCTCCAAATACCTATGAAAAAAAATGTACACATAGGTATATAATAGTTAAAATTCCAGAAACCCAACAGGAGAAAAAAATTCTACCAGCAGTCAGAAAAAAAAATCAAATTATGTACAAAGGAAAGTCCATCAGAATCACAGCAGATTTCTCAACACAAACCCACAAGGCAAGAAGAGCATGCAGTGACACATTTTAAGCCCTAAATAAAAACAATCTCCAACTCAGATTGATTTACACTGCAAAACTATCTTTCAAAATTGATAGAGATATAAAACAATTTCATGACAAAGAGGATCTTAGGAACTTCATGAATATTAAACCAGCACTCAAAAAATTTTTGAACAAAAATGTCCTAAGAAGACAATGAGGATCACAATCACAGGAAGCCCAACAGAATAAATCCATCAGGCACAACAAGAAATTAAATGCAAAGGGGGAGAATCCAACAAAAAGAAAAAGTCACGACAAGGATAATTCAATACATATCAGTTATACTTATCAATGTTAATGATCTCAATTCACCAACCAAAAGAAATAGACTAACAGAATGGGTCAAGAAGCAAAATCCAACAATATGCTGCATAAAAGAAAGTCACTTAATTCAAAAAGAAACTCATAGACTCAAAAGTAAAGGGTGGAAAATAATATTCCTTGTGACAGGAACCCTACAAAAAGCAGGAGCAGCTATCCTCTTTGCAGTTCAAGTGGATTTCAAACTAACACTGACTGAGTGAGACAAAGAAGGACAGTATATCCTTGTAAAGAGAACAATCCAAGAGGAAGAGATGACAATCATAAATACATATGCATTAAACACAAGTGTGTCCAACTATACAAAACAAATATTAACAGCCATGGAAAATCATATAAGCACTAATACAGTAGTATTGGGAGACCTCAATACTCCAGTCACAAATAGATAGATCAGCCAGACAAAAAGTAAACAATGGAGAACCATGCCTGCTCCCGACCCAGCAGCCATCGCTCAAGCGCTTGGAGGTAGGTAGGCGGGGCCCCGATCCACCGCGGGAAGGAGAACCAAGCCTGCTCCTGACCCAGCAGCCATCGCTCAAGCACCAGGAAGGTAGCCGCGTGGGCGCCCCTGAACCCCCCATAATCCCTCCCACCCCCCCGCACTGTCAGACCTCCTGACTGTTCAAGTCTTTGGACCCACTCTACAAAGACAGAGGTGGTCATCAAGGGTATTTTTCTGAGTTCCCAACTTTGAACATGTTTAAAGGAAGGGCGTGGGAAATCTGTAATAGAACATTGCAGAGTTCAACCATTCAGAAGGATGGGGAACTCAATCTGGGCCTTGCAGCCTGAGGTCAGTCAGAGTCATGGGGTTCAGCAATCAGCTAACTGAGATCAGGGGTCTTGCATCCTCGCTCTGTCTGAGCCATTAAATGGTAAATATACTATATTGAAAAGCTTGTTCATTGCAGACATGTTCTGAACTGCTTCTTGATTTCAATTTAATTCAAATGATTTAAGGGTGATAGACTAGTGACTACCACAGGTGGTCAGTGTCCAAGTTGTGCTTGATCTTAATGTGTTGCTGATTGTATCAGTTGGGGTAAAGCATTGCCATTGATTTGATGAGCTGTTTTCTCGGATGTTATGAAGATGAGAATGTCTGTGGGTCATTAGAGACACAGAAGCTAGAGTGCAACTATATCAGGAAGATTTGGGTGATAATCCAGAAATTAAACCAAGGACAGTCTGACAACAAAAATAAAAATGAGAAAACACTTAAGCAAGACACAAGGACAGACTTCCAGTTCACCAATGGCAATTTCATGGAAATTGAACAACACACTTCTGAATAAACAATGGGTCACACAGGAAATAAAAGAAGAAATCAGACAATTCCTACAGTTAAATGACAATGACAATACAATATATCTGAATCTATGGGACACAGTGAAAACAGTCTTACAAGGGAAATTTATAGCAGTGAATACTCCTATTAGGAAAGCAGAACAAGCTCAATTACACAATCTGATGCTGAACCTCAAGCTTCTAGAAAAAGAAGAGCAGGTTAAACCCAAAGCTCATACAGGGGAGGCAATTATAATGATTAGGGCAGAAAATAATGCAATGAAGACAAAGAGAACAATACAAAAACATCAATGAAGTGAAGAGTTGGTTCTTAAAAGGGTAAACAAAATTTACAAACCCTTAGCCAATGTTGTCAAAAAAGGAAAGAAAACACCAAAACCCATGCAATTAGGAATGAAAATGGTGAAATTGCAACAGACCCAGCAGAAATCCAGAGGATCATCAATACCTACTTTGAGAATCTATACTCCACTAAGATGGAAAATACAGAAGAAATGGACAGATTCCTAGATTTGTATGAATTACAAAAATTAAATGAAGATGACCTAAAAATTCTAAACAATCCAATATCAATCAATGAAACTTAAAATGTAATCAAAACCTTACCAACTAAGAAAACTCTGGGTCCTGCTGGCTTCACTGCTGAATTCTAAAAGACATGTGGAGAGGAACTACTGCCACACCTATTGAAACTCTTCAGTGAAATTGAAAGGGAAGCAGTACTCCTACATTTATTCCTGGAAGCAAGCATCACAGTGATCCCCAAAGCAGAGAAAGACCCAACCAAAAAAGAGAACTATAGGTCAAACTCACTAATGGACATAGATGCAAAAATCTTTAATAAGATACTCACATATAGAATGCAGATCATTAAGAATATCATACACCCTGACCAAGTGGGATTCATACCAGGGAGGTAGGGATGGTTCAACATATGTAAATCAATAAATGTAATACACAATAAATGTAAATACAATAAATATAATAAATATATTAATAGAGCCAAGGACAAAAACCATATGATCATTTCAATAGATGCAGAAAAAGCATATGACAAAATTCAAGAAAAATTTGATAAAAACCCTCCAACAAATTGGAATAGATGGTCTCTACCTTAATCTGACAAGTGCCATCTATGAAAAACCAACAGCCAGTATCATACTAAATTATCAAAAACTGAAATCCTTCACACCAAAATCAGGAACAAGACAAGGATGTGCATTATCACCATTACTGTTCAAATAGTTTTGGAAACATTAGCCACAGCAATTAGACAAAAGAAAGAAATAAGAGGAGTAAAGATAGGAAATGAAGAAGTCATATTGTCATTATTTTCAGATTTCATGATACTCTATTTAGAAGACCCCAAGAACTCCACCAAAATTGTACGACACTTACTAATGAAATTCATCAAAGTAGCTGAATACAAGGTCATCACACAAAAATCAATAGCTGGGCCAGGCATGGTGGCACACGCCTTTAATCCAAGCACTTGGGAGGCTGAGGCAGGAGGATCGCGGTGAGTTTGAGACCAGCCTGGGCTACATAGTGAGTTCCAGGTCAGTCTCAACTACATAGTGAGACCTTGTCTCAAAAAAAAAAAAAATTAATAGCTTTCCTGTACATGAAAAATAGACCCACTGAGAGAGGAGTGGGACAATCTCTTTCACAATAGTATCCAAAAAACTGAAATACCTAGGAATCCCACCTAACAAAATAAATCAAAAACAGAGCCACCCCTTTTCCTGCCCTGAGCTGCCATCCTCCAGCGCCCAGAATGTAGCCTGGATCCCAATCCACCACAGGAAGGAGAGCCACGCCTTTTCCCACCCCAGCCGCCATCTCTCCAGTGCCAGGAAAGTAGCCGCACGGGAGCCTCTGAACCCCCATAACTCCCCTTACCCCCCCACCAGCACTCTCAGACCTCCTGATGATGCCAGTCTTTGGACCCACTCTGCAGAGGCGCAGGTGGTCATAAAGGGTATTTTTCTGAGTTCCCAACATTGAACATCTTTAAAGAAAGGTCATGGGAAACCTGTAGCAGAATGGTGTGGAGATCAACCATTCAGAAGGTAGAGAAACTCAATATGGGCCTTGCAGCCCTAGGTCAGTCTGCATCATGGGGTTAAGCCATCAGCTAAACTGAGTTCAGGGGTCTTGCGTCCTAGCTCTGTCTGAGCCATTAAATGATAAATATACTATATTGAAAAGTTTGTTCACTGAAGACATGTTCTGGACTGCTTCTTGATTTCAATTTAATTCAAATGGTTTAAGGGTGATAGACTAGTGACTACCACAGGTGGTCAGTTTCCAAGTTGTTCTTGATCTTACTGTGTTGCTGATTGTATCAGTTGGGGTAAAGGATTGTGGTTGATTCAATGAGCTGTTTTCTCTGATGTCATGAAGATGAGAATGTCTGTGGGTTGTTAGAGACCCAGAAACTAGGGTGCAACCATATCAGGAAGAGCTGGGTGATAAGCCAAGGTGAGATTAAACCAAGGACAGTTCGACAACAAAACTAAAAATGAGAAAACACTAAGCAAGACACAAAGACAGACTTCCAGTTCATTGATGGCAAACAGTAGGGCAAATGAGGATGAAAAGGCCGATAGTGAACCACCAGGATACCCTGAACTCAAAGCACAGGAAGTAACAAAACAGATCAATCAGACTCTAGAAAAATTCAAAACAGAAATAATTTCCCAGATAACCAGAGATAGTGAGCAAAATGGAAGTCGTGATTTGAGACTCAAGAGCAGAAACTGACAAAAAAATAGATGAGCTCAGGACCATGATAGAAGCCATGAAGGCCCAGCATTAGAAAGAAATGGAAAAAATAAACACCCAACATAGGAAAGAAATGGAATCCATAAAACAGATTCAAACAGATATCCAGATTAAACATGCCATTGAAAGTATACACAACAGAATAAAAGAATGTGAAGATAGAATCTCAGATATGGAAGATATGATTGCAGTCAGTGACCATGAAAAGAGAGTTCTCTTAAAAACAGTAGGAGATCATGAGACATTGATCCAACAATTCCTAGATGATGCAAAGAAGAATAACATAATACTGATAGTAATCCATGAAGTAGCAGGAGAAAATACAAATGACTTAAAAAAGCTATTTGCAGAATTAATGACAGAAAACTTCTCAAACAGAGGGGAAGAATTTGACATTCAGATAACTGAGGCATATAGGACCCCCAACTGGCCACAATAAAAAAAAAATGTGCACCTAAACATATAATAATCAAGATCCCAGGAACCCAACAGAAGAACAAAATACTACAAGCAGTAAGAGAAAAGAAACAAATCACATACAAAGGAAAGCCCATCAGAATCACAGCAGACTTTTCAACACAAACGCTTAGGGCAAGGAGAGCCTGGAATGAGATATTTCAAGTACTAAAA
>NW_022900917.1:22561658-22605216 GCF_012274545.1 Fukomys damarensis | reverse complement strand
TAAAAAAATGGTGCCAGGTACCACAACAGCAACAGAACTTTGCTGTTTTCTGGATATTATTCTTTTCTTTGTTTTTTTGTTTTTAATAGAATGTGCTGAATGTCTATAATTTTGTTCAGATGACTGCAGAACCTGGAAAAGCTGTTGCTGCTATTGATGCATAACATACTGCTATTATTGGTCTTTTTATATAGATATAAATATATATATCTATATAATTTGAATTTTTGGAGACTTTAATGGTGCTGTCAACTTTGGAAAAAGTTATCCCAATTTACTGTGTTGAGTTGGCATTGTACAGAAATGGACAGCCATATTGGTCTAGAAATGTTAATTTTTTTTCCATTTGTACAGGGGTAAAGCACTGTATTAAATATGTAAGGTCATATCTACAAAGGTTTGATTACATAAACTAATAAAGTATTCTCTAAATAATGAAAAAAAGAATAAGATAAGACTACAAGAAAAAGAAGCAATTTAAATATGTTAAAGGACCATTTTCATCTTCAAAATTAAGGATTATTTTAATCTTACATCATTGCCTTTTCTCTTTTACTTTCCTTTTTAGTTTTATTTTAGGATTCCCTATTTTTAATGTTTATACAAAGATTTCTTTAACTGAAATACCGAATAGTTTCTCTGTTGTGAAAAAACTATAATAGTACACAGGATCCTAATGAGATAATTAATAATGTGAAATAGGAAGTAAAGGGCTAAAGGTATAGGGAAAGTGGGAAGGGTGGGGGAAAGGTAATAAGGGAGAGGAAAAAATATGAGAAATTGAAAAAATGGAAATAAAGTATTTCTAAATGGGGAGGGGAGGAGAGGGTGAAGGGAGGACAGGGACAAGGGGAAAAAATGAGAATCAAGACCTGTTATGTAAAGGTACAGAATCCCAGTAATGAATGTAACTGTACTGTATACCTAGATTGTACCAATAAACTCAATAAAAAGAAAAAAAAATAAATCAAAGGCCTCTACTCTGAAAATTGTAACAATCTGAAAAAAGAGATTCAAGAGGATATTGGAAAATGGAGAGACATCCCTTGCTCCTGGGTAGGAAGAATCAACATATTGAAAGTTGCCATACTTACAAAATTCCTATATAGATTCAATGCAATCCCAATTGAAATCCCAGTAGCGTACTTCACAGACCTTGAGAAAACAGTCCAAAAATTCATTTGGAACAAGAAGAAACCTAGTATAGCAAAAGCAATTTCTAGGCAATAAAGACAAGGTAGGGAGTATCACAATCCCCAACTTGAAACTGTACTACAAAGCTACTGTGATAAAATCAACATGGTCCTAGTGGGGCATGGTGGCACATGCCTGTAATCCCAGCACTTGAAAGGCTGAGGTAGGAGGATCACTGTGAGTTTGAGACCAGTCTGGGCTTCATAGTGAGCTCCACGTCAGTCTCAACTACATATTGAGACCCTGTCTCAAAACAAAACAAAACAACAACAACAACAACAACAACAAAACAAAATCAACATGGTCCTGGCAAAGAAACAGACCTGAGGACTGGTGGAACAAATTAGAAGATGCAGAAACAACTTCAGGCATATAAAGCTGCCTCATCTTTGACAAGGGAGCCAAACACCCTCACTGGAGGAAAGACAGCCTCTTTAATAAATGGTGCTGGAAAAACTGGGTTTCAACTGGCCAGAGACTAAAATTAGACCTATATCTCTCACCATGAACTATAACTGAAATGGATTAAAGATCTAAATATTAAAAAAGAAACACTATCTTGTACCTGATTGAATGTAAAATATCTTGTACCTGCTTTATGATACATAGTAGTGACCATGCTTTATCAGAGCTATAGTTAATGTTATTACTCTAGAATGTTTTCTTTCCAGAAGATGATTAAGATGCTAATTAAAAAAATGGTGCCAGGTACCACAACATAAAAAAAAAAAAAAAAAAAAAAAAGAAACACTAAATCGGCTGGAAGAGAGGTTAGGTAGAACTCTTGAAGACCTTGGTGTAGGAGAAGATTTTATGAACTAAACCTCAGCTAACCGTGAACTAGCAGAAACAATCAACAAGTGGGATCTCTTCTGATTAAAAAGCTTCTGCACAGCAAGAGAAACAAGCAATAGTGTGAAGAGACAACCCACAATGTGGGAAAAACTTTTACCAGTTCTTCCTCAGGCAAAGGTTTACTATCTAGAATATATAAAGAACTTTAAAAAAATCAAACCTCCCAAATTTAAAGACCCAGTCCAAAAACAGACATCTGAAATGAACAGACATTTCTCAGACAAAGAAATAGAAATAGCAAATAAATGTATGAAAACATGTTCAACATCACTGTTCATTCAAGAGATGCAAATGAAAACAACACTGAGATTCCTCCTCACCCCAGATAGAATGGCTGCTATCATGAAATCAAGGAAATACAAATGCTGTTTGGGCTGCTGGAAAGAGGAAATCTGCTCCACTGCTGATGGGAGTGTAGATTGGTGCAACCACTGTGGAAATCAGTATAGATACCTCAAAGAACTAGGATTGGAGGTCCCATTTGACCTTGCTATCCCCCTGCTGGGTATCTTTCCAAAGTAATTAAAAGTCATACCACAGTGATTTATGTGCACCCATGTTCATAGCAGCACAATTTGTAATAGCTAACACTTGAAAGCAGCCCAGCTGCCTATCAACAGAAGACTGGATAAAGAAAATGTGTTTTTTCTATAAAATGGAGTAGTACTCAGCCATAAAGAATGAGAAACTAGAGACATTTATAGCTAAGCGTATGCACATTGAGATAATACTCTCAAGTAAAGTAAGTAGGACACATATGTGTAAATAAGTATAAAAAAGGACTAAAAGATATAATGGATCATTTGAAATAGGAAGAAAAGGTGCAAAGTGGAAGGGGAAATGGGAGGGGTAGGGGAAAAGAAAGATGGGAATGGAATTAATGTGAGAAAAAATGGAAACAAAGTCTTTGTAGATAGGGAGGGGTGAAGGGATTGAAGGGAGGGCAGGGGAATGGGGAAAAAATAAGAACCAAGATGAATTATGCAAAGGTGCAAATTTCCAATGATGAATGTCAGTATACTGTATACCTTAAATGTACCAATAAAATTAATTAATTAAAAATAAATTAAAATAAAAGACATATTTAAATGAATCCTCTTCAACCTCAAACGTACCTGTCTCATATTCATGCCACTTTCTGAAGCAGTTCTGAAAGTCCTCTTTCATGAGTGCTGCCTTGATGTCCTGAATTGATTCAAAATGTTTACCTTTTATGGTCATTTTGAGTTTAAGAAAGAGCCATAAGTTATGATGGCCATCATATCACCAATCCATCACTATGTATGCGGTGTATGAGTGACAAGATAGTTGTTTAAATTTTTTGCTCATTTAGGAGTTTTTTGCTTAATTAAAAAAATTATTTTATTTACTTGTCATATTCTATGTACTTTTATTTAAACTACAAGAAACCATAGCTGAACATAATGAGAAAACTGCACATTCCACTGTGTTTGAACTTGATGCAGTGGTTGGATAGATGTGGGCATTGTCCCCCATCTTTATGTAGGAGAAGAGTAGAACAGGTACACTGGGATCAGAAGAGAAGATGTTGATAATAGTCATCAATTCCACCAGGTCCTCCCAGGCAAACAGGAAGATCACGTCTGTCAGCAGCTCCTTGGATTAAGTTGGGCTCCCCAGATTAATTTGTAATGAAGGAAATTGGCTCCACATTAAAATATCTTGCCCTGGATATTAAAATATCATATGACCTGCTCCCCACTTTCTTTTCTTTTCTTCTAGTGCTTATGATGTGGGATGAGCTGGCATCCTTATCATAATGTATACAGTGACAAAGCAGTAAAAATACTTTTCTACTTTAAGCCATTGATATTTGAGGTATGTTATTAGTTGTAGCAATTAACATGTGAATACAAGTCCTGTCTGAGAGATTTCTGTTCATTACTTGACTAGCTGAAATCTCCTTTCTAATCATTTATTCAAGGAAATTCAACTGAAACTATGTTACCTGTTCTCTGGAATATTTTTAAATGTTTATTTATGGCTTTTGTGGTTAAAGGACAATTTTGTTGCATATGGGATGTGCAAGTTTTGTGTTTATAAACAAACAAAGTAAGTGTTTGTTTGTATTTTCTTTCCTGGAGATTATTACAGGAAATAGTAAACTGTTTTAGTATTTAATGATGGCTGCTTCTGTTTGTCTTTTCTGGTTGTCATTATGTCTTCCCTATGTTCCCAAACTGCTTCTCTGAACTCTAACTTGAAAAAAGATTTGCATTTGTTCCTTTAAATCAAAGAAATATGTTCATTCTCAATTTTAGACACTCTTTAGTAGTACTTTTCTGGTGAATGTTCTTCATCTGTTCTTGCTGTCTCTGTTCTTTCTTCCTTACAGTACTTTTTTTTATATCTTGTGCTTTACATATCATAATGTCACCATGAAGGAGTCTGAGCCAGTCAGAGTGTTTGTGCCTTTATTGGATGGGTCAATTTTTGTCATTGAGAACAATGTGTTCTTTCAAACTACTATAGATTTACTTTTTCCTTTGTGTTGAAGGATGTTTCTGTAGTTATATTTTTGTGGTGGGGAGCATTCTAAAAATGATCCCAAATATTGTACAGCCCCACCTCTGGAACCTGGGATTATAAATTACCTTTTCTGTGATTCTGTGGCATAGGTGTTTACCTGTGTGCACCAAATCCAATTACATGAGCCTTCTTATAAGCAGAGTCTTCTCAGGTTGATCATGGAATTCAGACAGAGTACAAGCACATGAAGAATTTTACTGAATATCATTGCTTCTGAAGACAGAGGAGGCCCCCATGATGAGGAACAAGGGAAATCTCTGAGAGGATGGCGCACAGCCAACAGCCAGAAAGCAAGAACCTCAGACCTACAATGGCAAACACTAAATTTGGCCAATAATCTGAATATAAACTTGAAAAAGATCCTTTCTTCTTTTCCTCCTCCTTCCTTCGTTTCAGCCTTTTTAAACCAAATCAGAGAACATAGTTGAACTGTGTTAGATTTCTAATATGCAGAAACAAAGGCAATAGATGAATGTTGTTTTAAGCTGCTTAAAATTTGTGCAAATTTTTAAGCAGCAATAGAAAATGTACACAGTTTAAAATATTCCTCATTTTTATTGTCTTACTCAAAGTCACCAATCACACTTGTACTGAATTTTCCTTGTGCTCAGTGCCTCTTTCCACTTTGAATCTTGAACAACTTCCTTGGTCTTGTCCCACTGGATCCCGTTTACTGGTTTAAGACCTTTTCAGCAGTGCCTGGTCTCCCTTGCACAACTTACAAAACAGTCTTTATAACTTGAATGGTGCATTTTAGTCTTCTTCCTGATTCCTGACTGATAGCTGCTTCTGTCTATCTCCTCTGCTTGTCATTATAGCTCCCAAATACTACTCTGAACTCATACTTGAAAAAAGATTCATATTTCAGGGTTTTTTGTTTTTTGGTCAAAGCTATATGTTTGGTCTCAAATTTTAGATACTCTTTGGTAATAGTTTTCTGGCGAATGTTCTTCATCTGTTATTTGCTCTCCCTGTTTCTTCTATGTTGTAGTATTTTTGTATAGATCCTGTGCTTTATTTTGTTTATATCCTTTTTTTTTTTAAATGACATTTGTCCTCCCCAGGCCAGCAATTTGGATGTGATATGTATAGAGGAAGAGAAAAGAGTTCCAGACCAGTAGAAATTCCCCCTGCTGTACATGGGGTTACTTAGAATAAAGGGCTGTGCATGTCAGTAAACTTTGTTGTTTTTGTGTCTCCCAATCAGCATGGGCTATGAGTATAGAGCTGCTACAGTTCAGCGACATCCTAGTCCACTTTGCAGATCACCTGCATAGGCTGGGTGGATTTCTTCCCTGCACGGACCCATCCAAATGGGCAGAAAGTTCTAACCATAAGCCTGCAAGGACTGTTTTTATTGTTTCAAGTAGAAGGATGTTCCTATTTTCTTACTCATCATGTCTCTGCCACATAGAGCTGTTCTCAACTGGCCTTTCTGACATATTCACATTCAGGCACAATTTCTACATGTTATTCTAAGCCTTCCTCAGTCTTGATTAAGAGCATATTGTGTTTTTGAGCCAGGCCTATCAATGGAGTTTGTGGAGGTGGGAAGAGGCTTTGACCCAGTGAGTTTTGTGAAGTTCATTGGTTTGATGTTTTAATTTTTTCAGGTAAGAGATTCAATAGGTGGCCAAAGAAAACTTTAAAAAAAATAATCTCACTATGTAGCCCAATATGAATTTAAACTCATGTAGATCGAACTGGTCCCAAACCCTGAAGTCCTCCTGCCTCACCTCCTGAGTGCTGGGATTGTAGATATATGTCACCACCTCTGACTAAAAAAATGCTGTTTTTAAGATGCTGAAGACAAAAATGAACCAGGTGTATGTCTGTTTGTGGTTGCATTTGTTACTCATACTAGGAAGAGAAAAGGAAAAATATTAGGCTGTCAATTATCCAGAGCAACGTGTTCTAGATGATGGTCAACCTGACCAGTGATATGCAAAAACATCAGCACTTTACCCTCTTTAAAATATGGCACGAGAAGTAGTCATCATCTGAAAACTGATATGATTAAGAATAGAGGAAAATAAAAAACTTTTAAAAGGTGTTTAAATATATACATAAACCATCAGAAGAATAGTTCAAAATTTTATTATAGATGAGAATTGCTGGTAAAAATAGTAGATTTGTCTAAACTCTTTTCATGATCATTACAATAATTTACTTAGAATGCTAAATTTCAAAAAAATCACTATCAAAGAGGTGGTAGAATTGACTTTCTCATTACTAAAATCAGAAACAAACTCAAAATTTTTATTTTATCTAATAACTCAAATCTTATCCAAACACACATTAAAATAAAAAAATCAAAGCAAGTTTCCTGTAATGCACTCCTGTACAGCCCTCCTTTGAGAGGCTGGGCCAGGAGGTTCACAGGTTCAAGGCCAGCCTGGACTAGATAGCAATACTCTGTCTCAAAACAAAAGCAACAATAAAGACAAAAAACAACTAGGTGCTTCCCTCCTCTCTCTGCATAAAGGTATGTAAGTCAATGGAAAGGGAAAATACAGAGAAGTGAAATTTTATATAAATATAACCAAAGGCTGACTTTTAAATACACTGCATTCTATCACTTGGCTAGAAGAACACTGAGCCACATTAACCAAAAGCAGAATTTCTTTTAAAACCTGAAAGTTCTCTTTATCCTCACTATTTATTAAGTCAGCTCTTCTTTGGGAAACTATAGAAACAACACCTCAAGTGCCTGTCTTATTTATATAAAAATGATCTCTGCAGTTTCCTCTGGTGGTCACATCGATCCTCTTGCCAACAGCATGAAAGCTACTTGAAAAGTCATTTTTATCTTTCTATCCCTTTTTCTTTTGACTATTTTATGAAATTTAACTCTTTACGATAGGATACCCAGATGTTCTTTAGACTATCTATAAGCTCATTTTAGAATTGTGTCTTGAAATCCTTTTCTTTCTGCTTCCATTTTCTCTTATCAAATGATCTTTTTTCCCTCTGTTAGTTTTTTGTCTTGAATGAATACATCAGTAATAATCTCATTCTGAGCTTCATGAGCTGCAGAATTTATTAAATAATTCTCTGGGAGACTTCCAATGTCTTCCAACAGCTTTAGAAATGGTATTCTCCCTGCCACATCTGCTACAGTATGTTAATCATGTTGTTTATGCCACGAGAGCAACGCAATGTTCCTCATTAAGTCATGAGACAGTAAGAACTCGAGTAATGTGATGATTTAGTTGAGCAGGGTGAAGAGAGATGGGGAGTAGGGAGTGAAGGGAAGAGAGCAAGTGTGTATCAAATATGCAAATGAAGAGGCTGAATGCTGTCACAGGAGAAGCAGACCCGGCAGTGGACTGGAAGAACACAGGGACTGCTGGAGAACAGGCTCATGGCAGCTGCAGCCCTCCACCACGGGCTAGGCAGAAGGCTCCAGTCACACATCAGCTGTACTTAAGCCTGCAGTGTACACCTACTAGGAACAAACCTCTGAGAAATTTCATTTTCACAAGAACAATAGAAATCAAGGGTTTTTTCCCTTTAATGAACTCATTAGAAACTTTGCTGCATCAATTTCTGACTTACATAGCCTTTTGCATTTTTCCAATTTTTTTCATGTGCCTTTGCTTCTCCATATGGATGAGAAACTCCTCTAAAATAAGTTACATGATTCATCTCCCTATTCGTAGTAGCTGTGGAGAGCAGATACTCAGTAGCATAATATACAGCTAAATCTACTTTGGAATTTCAGGATCTCACCTTTATCTCCAAATAATTCAGATTTTATTCACAGAATGTAACCAAGAAAATACAATACAATTTCCTCTTGCTTGATGACGTTTCCAATAAATTTCCATTATGCATCTCTCCCCTTTAAATTTTCTCATTCCTTTCCTCAATCTCTAAAAAAATTAAGAAATATTTATACCTCTATCGATAGTTAAAGGTTTATGTATCCTCAGATCAAACTGAACCTTTCATAAAAATACAGATCTAGATCACTATTTACTGATCTGCTAAATCAGTCCAATTTTTCAAGGGCACAATAACTTCAGTAGTACAAGAAACAAAATTTACTATTGTTTATGCTAAGAGAAAGAAAGAAAATAAAATTCCCCCATTCATGAATTCTTGCCTTCTTCCATTTGATATGTTCTCTGGGTATAATCAGATCTCAACCTGAATCAATAATCAATAGTCAGGCTGGGGATTTAGCTCAGTGGTTCCATCACCTGCCTCTCAAGTGCAAGGGCTGGACTTCAATTCCCAGTACCAAAAAAAAAAAGTCAATAGTCATTTATTGAGTGCCTTCTGTTCTTGCCACGCACTGTACTGGGCATGGAAGGAAAAGCAATTAGACCAGGTATTTCCCCAAAGTAAATAAATAGAAGAAAAAAATCGTACAATGGAATTATTATAGTAGAGTGTCATCATCATTATTAAATGCTACAGGGTCCTAAGGGTAGGCAAAGGAAGGTCACCTTTACTCAAATGAGAGAAGCTGTATAAAAGATGAGATCTCTGGTTTACATCCTTCAGTGACAGGTGGATATATCTGACACAATTTTGGGAACATTTACTTTAGGTCATATGTTAAATAAGATGATTCTTTTGAATCTTTCAACTAATTTTTCAACTTCAGAAGATTGAAATACTTTCCAGAATTACACAATTATTCATTTTTAAGGGAAGATGTAGCATAGATCAATAAAGTATACCAAAAGAGATGAGACTGACTTTGTAAATAAATGTCCACTTTATTATTCACCTGAGGTAAGAATTCATTAGGACAATTTGAAGAGAGAATTACAATAGTGAGATTAAAAACTTTTAACTATTTAAAAGGGGGTGGAATTAGCATTTCATTAAAATAAGAAAACCAGCTGTATAACTCTCATGTAAATAAAGTATTAGAAGGAATGATCAGCTTATATATTTTAGTAAGTTATGATAACAGTTACAAATCAAATTTTTTTCTATTGCCACATGCACATATATGGACTTTGGATCCTGAAAAATTCCCACCATTCCAATAACAGTTCTTAAAAATACTATATATAGTTATTTATCAAAAAATCTTTTCTTTCTAGGTGTTACTGCTATTCAAACAGCTGTTTCTGCATGGATAGCCTTGGGTGTCATTGTCACTTTGGAGCACTTGGAGTATAGTCAGTACTAAATCTCTGTATATACTGCAGCTGCTCACATGAGCACCATGGTTTCTCACTCAGCATCCCATTGGCTTCTAGTCTGTAACAAAGAATTCTGTCTGTCCCTCTAGGTTGAGTGTCTGATAAGCAGAAAATTCAACATTCTCAAAAGAGTTATAGCAGGGCATGTCATCTACACAATTTAGAAATCACAGTGTTGTATTAGTTACCACTGACACACAGAAAAGAAAAATGAAATGTGATAGATTTTCAAGAGAAAATACTATTCTTTTTTTTAGAAAATACTATTAGCAAGTTTCCTGTAATGCACTCCTGTACAGCCCTCCTTTGAGAGGCTGGGCCAGGAGGTTCACAGGTTCAAGGCCAGCCTGGACTAGATAGCAATACTCTGTCTCAAAACAAAAGCAACAATAAAGACAAAAAACAACTAGGTGCTTCCCTCCTCTCTCTGCATAAAGGTATGTAAGTCAATGGAAAGGGAAAATACAGAGAAGTGAAATTTTATATAAATATAACCAAAGGCTGACTTTTAAATACACTGCATTCTATCACTTGGCTAGAAGAACACTGAGCCACATTAACCAAAAGCAGAATTTCTTTTAAAACCTGAAAGTTCTCTTTATCCTCACTATTTATTAAGTCAGCTCTTCTTTGGGAAACTATAGAAACAACACCTCAAGTGCCTGTCTTATTTATATAAAAATGATCTCTGCAGTTTCCTCTGGTGGTCACATCGATCCTCTTGCCAACAGCATGAAAGCTACTTGAAAAGTCATTTTTATCTTTCTATCCCTTTTTCTTTTGACTATTTTATGAAATTTAACTCTTTACGATAGGATACCCAGATGTTCTTTAGACTATCTATAAGCTCATTTTAGAATTGTGTCTTGAAATCCTTTTCTTTCTGCTTCCATTTTCTCTTATCAAATGATCTTTTTTCCCTCTGTTAGTTTTTTGTCTTGAATGAATACATCAGTAATAATCTCATTCTGAGCTTCATGAGCTGCAGAATTTATTAAATAATTCTCTGGGAGACTTCCAATGTCTTCCAACAGCTTTAGAAATGGTATTCTCCCTGCCACATCTGCTACAGTATGTTAATCATGTTGTTTATGCCACGAGAGCAACGCAATGTTCCTCATTAAGTCATGAGACAGTAAGAACTCGAGTAATGTGATGATTTAGTTGAGCAGGGTGAAGAGAGATGGGGAGTAGGGAGTGAAGGGAAGAGAGCAAGTGTGTATCAAATATGCAAATGAAGAGGCTGAATGCTGTCACAGGAGAAGCAGACCCGGCAGTGGACTGGAAGAACACAGGGACTGCTGGAGAACAGGCTCATGGCAGCTGCAGCCCTCCACCACGGGCTAGGCAGAAGGCTCCAGTCACACATCAGCTGTACTTAAGCCTGCAGTGTACACCTACTAGGAACAAGCCTCTGAGAAATTTCATTTTCACAAGAACAATAGAAATCAAGGGTTTTTTCCCTTTAATGAACTCATTAGAAACTTTGCTGCATCAATTTCTGACTTACATAGCCTTTTGCATTTTTCCAATTTTTTTCATGTGCCTTTGCTTCTCCATATGGATGAGAAACTCCTCTAAAATAAGTTACATGATTCATCTCCCTATTCATAGTAGCTGTGGAGAGCAGATACTCAGTAGCATAATATACAGCTAAATCTACTTTGGAATTTCAGGATCTCACCTTTATCTCCAAATAATTCAGATTTTATTCACAGAATGTAACCAAGAAAATACAATACAATTTCCTCTTGCTTGATGACGTTTCCAATAAATTTCCATTATGCATCTCTCCCCTTTAAATTTTCTCATTCCTTTCCTCAATCTCTAAAAAAATTAAGAAATATTTATACCTCTATCGATAGTTAAAGGTTTATGTATCCTCAGATCAAACTGAACCTTTCATAAAAATACAGATCTAGATCACTATTTACTGATCTGCTAAATCAGTCCAATTTTTCAAGGGCACAATAACTTCAGTAGTACAAGAAACAAAATTTACTATTGTTTATGCTAAGAGAAAGAAAGAAAATAAAATTCCCCCATTCATGAATTCTTGCCTTCTTCCATTTGATATGTTCTCTGGGTATAATCAGATCTCAACCTGAATCAATAATCAATAGTCAGGCTGGGGATTTAGCTCAGTGGTTCCATCACCTGCCTCTCAAGTGCAAGGGCTGGACTTCAATTCCCAGTACCAAAAAAAAAAAGTCAATAGTCATTTATTGAGTGCCTTCTGTTCTTGCCATGCACTGTACTGGGCATGGAAGGAAAAGCAATTAGACCAGGTATTTCCCCAAAGTAAATAAATAGAAGAAAAAAATCGTACAATGGAATTATTATAGTAGAGTGTCATCATCATTATTAAATGCTACAGGGTCCTAAGGGTAGGCAAAGGAAGGTCACCTTTACTCAAATGAGAGAAGCTGTATAAAAGATGAGATCTCTGGTTTACATCCTTCAGTGACAGGTGGATATATCTGACACAATTTTGGGAACATTTACTTTAGGTCATATGTTAAATAAGATGATTCTTTTGAATCTTTCAACTAATTTTTCAACTTCAGAAGATTGAAATACTTTCCAGAATTACACAATTATTCATTTTTAAGGGAAGATGTAGCATAGATCAATAAAGTATACCAAAAGAGATGAGACTGACTTTGTAAATAAATGTCCACTTTATTATTCACCTGAGGTAAGAATTCATTAGGACAATTTGAAGAGAGAATTACAATAGTGAGATTAAAAACTTTTAACTATTTAAAAGGGGGTGGAATTAGCATTTCATTAAAATAAGAAAACCAGCTGTATAACTCTCATGTAAATAAAGTATTAGAAGGAATGATCAGCTTATATATTTTAGTAAGTTATGATAACAGTTACAAATCAAATTTTTTTCTATTGCCACATGCACATATATGGACTTTGGATCCTGAAAAATTCCCACCATTCCAATAACAGTTCTTAAAAATACTATATATAGTTATTTATCAAAAAATCTTTTCTTTCTAGGTGTTACTGCTATTCAAACAGCTGTTTCTGCATGGATAGCCTTGGGTGTCATTGTCACTTTGGAGCACTTGGAGTATAGTCAGTACTAAATCTCTGTATATACTGCAGCTGCTCACATGAGCACCATGGTTTCTCACTCAGCATCCCATTGGCTTCTAGTCTGTAACAAAGAATTCTGTCTGTCCCTCTAGGTTGAGTGTCTGATAAGCAGAAAATTCAACATTCTCAAAAGAGTTATAGCAGGGCATGTCATCTACACAATTTAGAAATCACAGTGTTGTATTAGTTACCACTGACACACAGAAAAGAAAAATGAAATGTGATAGATTTTCAAGAGAAAATACTATTCTTTTTTTTAGAAAATACTATTCTTGAGATGATTCAGATACTGTTGAAGCTATAAAACAAGCAACTGCTATATAACAAACTATATATATATATATATATAAAATATATAATATAATATAACTGTTGTATAACAAGCTATAAAACAAGCAACTGTTACAACTATGCTCAATAAGGTAATAGAAAACCTACTTGAAATTAATGAAGACAGGAATACAGTCAAGAAATGGACACTACAAAAAAGAGATAGGTGGAAATTGGAAGATTATTTGGTGTAAAGACCAGCAAAGAGTAGGTATATATATATATATATATATATATATATATACATACATACATATATAGTTTGTTTGTTTGTTTTTGGTACCAAGGATCAAACTCAGGACCTTGTGCTTTTGATTCATGTGGCAGCACCACTGAGCTAAATTCCCAGTCCAAGGACAAATATTCTTATAGGACCATAAGACAAAATAGAACAGAGCTCATCTGAAAAACCCTGGCTATGTTCAAGTAGTAGCCTAAGATACTCTTTCAAATCTTCATTTGTATTTTGTTTCTTTGCTGTGTCTTCTGTTTATTAGAACTTTTTACTTCCTATTTTTCTTTACTCATTGCTGCTGGGTCTTTGAAATGCAACTCAAATGTCTTCTAGTCAAAGAAGTTCACTTTCTCTTGTTGTTCCTGGTATCTGCCCTAAACAGCACCTTGTTATAATACTTCAGACACTTTGTTGTAATCATCTGTTCACTTGCTTTTTGGGGCTCTTTTCCTGGGCTGTGGACACTTCACAAGTCCACATCATTCATTGTCCTTTGTCTACTGGATTTTGGAAATACATAAATACTAAGCAAATTATGTTTAATGTATTACCAAAGGAAATTATACTACAGTTTCTTCATTATAGTCTTCACTATATTGTCCTGGTGTAGTGCACTGAGAATAACTTCTCTTTATTGTGAGTACTTCAGATCTGCTACTTATGATATCAGAATATCTATAAAATACAAAATAAAATACAAAGATACCAACTATATGGCAAATATAGGTAATATAGAAACTCAAACTTGAGTGATTTAGCATAAAAGAAAATAGTCCAACCACCTAAACTTTACCCCTAATCTCTTTTTTCTCCTTTTTCTGGAAAAAAAAAAAAAACTTACTTCCTATAAACAAACTACAAAGTAAAAACCACCCTGCACCTCCTTCTTTTGTCAGCTCCCAATGGAATCTGTTACCCTCTCCCTTGCTCAGCTAGGGAGAATGTCAAGGGTTTGAATAATCACAAAACATTTCTGTATTCTTTGTTTCTTTTTCTATTTCTTTGGGGGTAGGTACTCAGATCAAACTCAGAACCTTGCAATTATGAGGCAGGTGGCAGCACCACTGAACTAAAGCACCACTGAACTAAATCCCCAGCCCATAAAACATTTCTTATATGGTATATGAAGTTAACAAAACAAGCCCAGCCCTACGCTCATAGAATGTGCACTCCCCGAGAGGGTTATGGACACAAGGACTGAAGAATACAGGGTGGTACTGGGCAAGGACAAGGGCATCTATTCACTGTCAGGGAGAATTCTAGCATTTGAATGACATAAATTGATGTTCACTAGGAAAGAGGAAAAAATGAGATGTTGGGTTTAGAAAGAGAATGTTTGGTAAGACAACCAATAACTGAAGTTCCAGGGATGGATAGCATTCGACAAATTAAACAGCCAAGACAATTCTAGGAATTAGATCCCAGTTGCATGGAATGGTTGTTGGAGTGACCATCATGAAGTTTCAAGAGGTGTCTGGTCCAGCACACATTGAGCCTTGGAAACTATGTCAAGATGCTTGGTTTTTGTCTTAAAGAAAATCACAGTAAAAAGCTTCAACTGGGGAATTAAGCACAATACTTGGTTTAGAATGATCTCTTTAGCCCCCATTTAGGGAATGGTTTGGAGAGAAACAGTGCTGGGGCAGAAATACCAGTAAACAGGCTGCATCAATGATGCAAGTCCTAGATTATGGTTCTCTGCAGTTATGTTCTTATGACTAGGACAAATTAAGCAGATGCTGAATGAAAGATATCTAAACTGTAGAGCACACTTTACTTGGTAAATGACTGGGCTCAAAGAAGGAAACTAGGAAGAGGCCTTGAATCTCAACAAACCTTTTCCTTTCTAGTTAAGCTAGACCAGCATGAACCTTATCACCTCTCAGCTTCTAGAATCACCTCATATGCTTGCCTTACTTGGCATATCACCTGAATTTGGTGCTGTAACTATTGCTGTCTGTTTATAAGCACTATGCATTCCATACTACTGAAATGTGATGACCATGGCTGGGTTTACTGGTTGAGTGTATTTCTTCTGCACTAAGTTATTAAAACAAGTTCCCTTTGTGCTGGTCATTTCCTCCGTGAAGACAATCCTGACTTCCCTGGAAGAAGTAGGGTTTCCTACCTCCAAGCTTTTACTGCACTATGCAAATCTCTGTCATTATAATGTTTCATCACAAGTATGAGTCTCCACTGGACTGTTGGATTTTTAAGACAGGATATCTCCTTTTATCTTTCTATCTCCAGTGCCTGCCAGTGCCAGAAAAATACTGTACATATGTACTATCATTATTAAATGCATTAATTTAATTATTCCACTGGTATCATTGTTCCAGTATAGAAAAAAATCACTTCTCCTGACATAGTGACTCTATGCTCCATATTTCTCAAGCCTATTAAGCATTTGTATTAACTTAAAATGAGAAAAACTATCACAAGAAATAATCTGAAAATGTTTCCCAAGCTACATATTTTGCATGATGATGGGACAAATAATATGAAATGCAATGGGTATGAGCAGATTATGGTTTCCTCATGTATCACATACCAATCAGTAAACTCTACAATGTCAGCCCTTTGTAATGTCCTTCACTTCATATTCAGGCATTGACAATGAGAAACTGATGCTGAAATGCAATGATTCATTCAAAGTAGACCTGACATCCAAACCTTCCTGGGGTGCTCATCTACATAATTGTATGTGTTACTCATTTTCTCTCTCCTTCAGTCACACTTCATTCTACCACCAGGGTCCCAAAGCCTGAAAAATTAGAGCTGGGAGTAGACAGAGCAGCACCAAGAAAACGCCCTGGCGGCAGAGTTCACATCTTCATGTCCTTTCCCGCCAGCCTGGCCTTCCATTTATGTCTGGGTGCTGGTTCTATCAAACTTCTGTCTTGTATCAATTTTTAGCAGCATGGATAATTTATTGCATCTAGGATGATAGAAAACCAGCTTTATACATCATTCAGCTTGCAAAAGATGTGTAGCTTCAGTTCCTTAATGGTGTCATTTTGGCTGAATGCTATTAACAGATTACCCCTGCCTAGGGCAGTGGAGCATGTGCGGCAGAAAGATAACCTTGTGTTCGTAATTTAATATTAACTGTTTTCTCCATAGTACCTCTTTCCAGTACATTAACAACAAACCAATATGGCCTTGTCCCCTGCGGTCGTATTCTTCAGCAAAAAAATGGATTACATGATAGCAAGTTCCTGAAGATTTCCAATGAAGTATTACAAATCACTCAACACCCGCTCTGCAGAAATGAAAAATAAACAGGCTTAGATTCAATCAAATTTAATTCCTCCAATTTAGCTTTACCGCACTTCAAAGGGTGCTCTTATTAATGTCTCAGTGAACAAATTTAACAGTCATTTTTTCCTCCTTCTTATACGAAAGCCTCCAGTTGTGTTCAACATATAGTGAGATCAAGAAACTGTTTTATTTTATTTTATTTATTTTTTTTTAGTGACTACTCCGTCACAGTTTGATATAAAAGTGTAAGCCATTTACAGAAAACTCTTTATGGAATTTTTATCCTATTCCATTCCCGGGAGCTAAATTTATATCCTGCATTAGCTATCATAGCACTAGAGTATTAGTCTTCTCCCTTTGCGAGCAGTTCAGGGCAGTCGGAGGCCCTATCACTCTCCACCACTCACATACACAGGCATTACGAGTTTATCTCATCTTCTGCAGCAAGTACCCAGCCCGATTCATTCCTTTAGGCTACTTTACTAATAACCTATTCCTTATCAGGGCCTCTCCACCTCAGCTTGTGATCAAAGACCCAATTAATGGAATGGAGAAAGGTGAAGCATTCAAATAATGGAGACAGCTGTTTTTCTCTGTTAGAGAAAATCCATTTGTATTGTTATCTCCCTCGCAAGTTCCACGGCTCCTGTTTAATTCAGTCTTCCTCTCTTTCTGCTGATGATAAAAAAAAAAAAAAAGTCACAACGAACTCCGAAGAGAATGGCAGAAACATCACCGCGTTTCAACTCAGTCTGGGAGTTACAACAGAAAGTGAAAATACAAGCAGATAAGCGGAGGAAATGTCTGACAAAGACCATATCAATTTTTAAAAAAATTTTCAAGTGCCTCCCTTTATTTAACATCCTGATTTTCTTCTTTCTTTTTCCTTTCTTTCTTTCTTTTTCTCTCTTTTTTTCTTGTGTATGTTCGATTTCTGCCCTATCCTCTATAGCTCAGTAGTCCACATCAGCTGAGCAGGTGTTGATAATATCTTGAGTTCCACATCAGTTGAAAAGTAATTAAAGGCAGACAGTAATCATAATTGGTCTGTGTGGGCATTTATATGAACGTCATGCACTTATGAGTCCAGGAAACCTTAGGAGAGCTCTGACTTTAGGAGGATATTTCTTTACAAGTCACACTATTTCCCCCTAAACTGGTTTTTAACTGTTTATTTTTTTTTTCTGTTTTAAATATTTAAAGCATTTCCTGCCCTTGGTGACATGCATGCTTCTCTTAACTGAGCCCCAACATGAAAAGATTTTATCAGTGATTCTCAGGCACAAAGTATGACCATGGCCTGTCATTCCCCCCCCTAACAAACCTCACTGATCTGCAAATGCTCTGTCCTTACTGCCTGGTGATGCAGCAGGAAAACGCAGACCTCTTAGATTTTGAGTTAATGCTATGCTGTCTATATTTTCTCTTAATAAAAGCAAGTCAGATTCAAAGCTGGAAGAGAAACAAAGATAGTCCTTTGCTCCTTACAGTGTATGGAACATATTTCCTTGTAAGGGTCTAAATCCAGGATTGTTTTTGGTTTTGTCAAATAAGAAGAGAAACATGTACATTGTTTTTCTCCCCTTGGGAGAATTCCCTTGGTAAACCAGAATGAGAATCACATATTTGAATTCCTGCCTGAACACATATAACTCGCAAAATAAACACGTACAAAGCTCCAGTATAGGCAATGAATAGAGACAGCAGAATCTTAAAGGGTTATTCTCCCAGTCTGATAGCTCACAGGGGATTCTGAGATGTTTGTGAGACTGAGTGGGGGGGGGGAGAAGAAGCATTATGCATTTGCATGCAAAATGAACATTTAAAAAAAGATGTTATAGAAATAAAGAATAATATTTTCAAGCACAGACTGATAAAAAGGTCAGGTATTTCTGTCATTTTTCCATGATTTCAACCTTTAGAAATAAAAACAATCTCAATAGGCCTTTTACTTCTGTACTAGAATGAAGCAAACCTGTCTTTATTGGCACGTCATAGATTTTTATATCCTTTCCTTAATGTTGAACCTACAGCAAATAAATATAAAATAAAAACAAATCACCTTTCTCCAAAAGACATCAAATAATAAAAGTAGAACTATCAATAATTCCCCTTAGGCACACTAAAGTATAGAGACACTGCTGGTGTCAAGGCAGTAGAAAAACAAAACAAATTATGAAACATAGCTTCAATCCTTTTGCTGCAAGAGAAAAGATCTATAAACCTTTTAGTATATTTTAACTTTATCGATATAGAGGCAATAATATAGATATATAGTCACTTTAGCCAGTTTAGAATTACAAGAGAAAAAAGTACCTTTTTTTTTTTTTTTTTTTTAATAGGAGATTCTGTCAGTCAGGATAGGCTGGTTGTATTGGGGCAACAACCAACCACAAGGATTTCAGTGGTTAAAAGTATTTATTTCTCTTTCACACTATCTCCGATGAGAACTAGCAGGGAGTTCTGGCCTCACATGTGTTCAGGGACATGAATGACAAGGACTCCACCATCCTATAGATCTTAATGTTTGCTGATCTCCCAAGGCAGAGCTGAGAACATGGAAAGTGTGTCCCCAATATGAGCCACACAGGTCTGGATGGGATCTTCATTATCTCCACCTCCCTGTTATTGGCCAAAGAAAGTCATGTGCCCACACCTACTTTCAAAGGAGACACTAACGGAGATCCAGGAATCTTGGTGAGCATGGATGTCTCACAGAAACTATTTGTCTTTATTTCAATATTTATAAAGGGAGCGTATACTCAAGACAATGTTCTTTGTTCAATCTCTCATTTTAAAAGATGTAAAAATAGCATGATGTCGGAGAAGCCACATCCATATTCAGGTTTGCTTTTCTTTTTTATCCTTTTTTTAAAAAAGATAGATGTTATATGTAGTATATGTAGGAGATAGTCTCCTACTCAAGAGAAGAACTCAGTCCATGATAGAGAAAAAGGCTTTATGCTGGACTTTTGTCTTATTTTATTTTATTTTTTTTCAGCTTTAATTGAGTTTATTGGTACATTTTAGGGATACGGTACAGTTACATTCATTGTTGGGATCTTGTACCTCTACATGACAAGTTTTGATTCTCATTTTTTCCCCTTACCTCTGCCCTCCCTTCACCCCCTCCTCCCCTCCCCATCTACAAACACTTTATTTTCATCTTTTCATTATCTCACATTTTTTTCTTTTTGTCTTATTTTATAATATAAAGGCCTTGAGGGAACATATATAGAATTTCCCTGATTCAGTAATAGTAGGCTTACTGAATGATAGCTCTTTTGTGCTCTCAATGATTTGTTAGATTATATTATGCAGCTAGATAGCTTTTAAAATGGGATATTCTGGACTAGGATACTTAAATCTATATTCTTTTTTTCCTTCCTCCTTCTATTCATTCAAACATCATTTATTCGTTTATATTTGTCTATAAATAAGATTGACAGTCTACGATAGCCAGATACTTATTTGCTTTTCATATCAATGATCAGGAAGAAAGCAGGTCCCTAGAAACCTAGTTTAGGGAAGGATTCAGAATATCAACTTCGTAGAAGAGAGAAGAGGAAGGGAGTAGGGTAAGGAGAGAGAGGAAGGCAAGGAAAGTAATGGGGGATGAGAGTGATTGAACTGTTATAGGCTTGTACAAATATGCCAAATAACTCGACCGTATGAGGAAAAGAGGAGACCAGTTATCTGCTTCATAAGATACTACTACTCCTACCGGTAATAACAGCTAAGAATTATAAACATTTAACATAGAACACTACTTTGTACTAGTCAAATTATTTTTACTAAACAAGTAGCCTGTAACCTATTACCTTGATGGGCAGCCACCTCTTTGAGTGCATCTCTATTTGTTCTTTGTCCTTTGTCCTTTCTCTGCTCCTCTGGATTGCTCTACATCCAACTACCTTGCAGAGGTCTCGAATCTACAAGCAACACAACTTCCAGCAGGTTTGCCCTAGGTGCTTATCTCCCTTTGACTCGAGATATCCACTGTTTGTCCAGCTCTACTTCTTCATCACTCTGTCGGAAGATCCCTCCTCCCAGGCCCACCATGATCTCTGAGCTCTGTAGATTCTGAAGTTTATTAATATGTGTTAGTTTTTTGACTATTGTTCACATGATTCCAAACATGTGAAGTTTTGACTTACAAGCTTTAAACATTACAATGATGTGAAAGTCTTGTGCATTCAGTAGAAGCTGTATTTTAAAGTTAAATCTTTTCCAAGGCTAGCCACATTTGTCCAGTATTCTCTGGTGGTACTGGGCTGTAGCAACATGCAGCAGCTCCCAGCCAGCCACGTGACCATAAAGAGAAGCAACCTATACTGTCCAGTGCACTGTTTTGCTAAACTGTGGTGTTCAGTAGGTGAGTGTTGTCAGTGCAGTTTTCCCTTAGAATATTTTCAGTTTGTGATGGGTTTCTTGGACTCCACCCTGACTGTAAGCCAAGGATATATGCATACACAAAAGAACGTCTCTGTACACATATCAGACTTTATATAACCCTTTGTTGTCTCAGAACCCAAAGACCCTTACCATCTCACTCTCACCACAGCCCAATTTTCTATGTCCATACTCCAGTTGCCTAAACCTGCATCTGAATACAGTATATGAAATTTAGTGCACAAATGCAGTAAAAATCATCTTCCTCTAAAACTTAGTTGTCTCCATCAAACTTTTAATTGTTGCTAATGCTATAACCAGGCATAACATTTTTTATTCATTTCTTCATCTCCAAGTTAATCACCAAATACTTTAATATCTTTTCCATAAATGTACCCCTGATTTTTCTTCCCTTCACCATTACTACATTCCAGCCACTATGATATTACATCATACTCTCAATAGAGCATGTTGACAGGTCTAATGGCTTCTCATTTTTTTTAATCTCTAATTACCTAACTCACTACCACAAAACAAATTTTCTTTTACTTTTTTTAATCTTTTTATTCCATTAAGTTTATTGGTACATTTTAGGACTATGATACAGTCATGTTCATCATTAGGATCTTGTACCTTTATATGATGTATCTTTTGTTCTTATTTTTTCCCCATTCCCTTGTCCTCCTTTCACCCCTCCACCCTTCCCTATTTACAAAGACTTCATTTACATTATTTTCCTTTTCTCATATTTTTTTCTTTTCCCTTCTTTTTTTTTTTTAAGTCAAATTTTCTTAAAGAGGAGTTTTGGTTTTATTGTGTTGTTTCCTTATTCAGTCATTGTAATGGTTATTGTATGTGTCACCTTGACCGGAACAAAGATGTTCTATATGTGGTTACATTTTATTTCTGTGTATGTCTGTGGGGATGTTTCTAGAAAAGATTAGCATTTGAACTGGTGGGCTGAGGAAAGCAGTTTGCCTTTCAAGGTGTGGATAGGCGCCATCTATTCTGTTAAGGGTGTGAACAGAACCAAAAGACAGAAAATTAAAGTGGCTCTCTCTGCTTGACCACTTGAACTGAGACGTCAGTCTTCCTCTGTACTTGCTCTGAGACTTACATCCTTGGGCCTTCTAATCCACCGGCCTTCAAAATTAGATGTTATTTTATGCCATTGGTGGTACTGGGTCTCCAGCTTACAGATGGCGGATCAGGGGATTGATTTCTCAGCCTCTATAATCACTGGATCCTATTCCTTATAATAAACTTCATGGATTGTTTCTATTTTTCTGGATCATCTTCATTAATACAGTAACTGGCGATAATTTCCCATTGTCTTTGGGGTTAAGATTAACGTCTATGCCTAGGTTTTTAAAACATTCATTTTCTGGTACTTCTGATGCTCCCTCCACTGTTTCCCTCCCAGTATCCAAACTTCCCATACAATATAAATTATCTGCTCCATTTGAGCTGGTTGTTAGAGAAAAAGAGTTCGTGCTTATCTTCAGTCTACAAGTCACTGCTCATGCTGTTTAATGAATTGAAAAAAATCTTACCTAGGCTAAAATATGGCTCAAATTCTACTTCTTCTAAGAAATCATCTACAATTCCACTCACGTTTATTCCTTCCAGAATGCTTGTCAGCTGTACTGCTCAGTCTGGCCCAGGCAGTATGCGGGGCCTTTGTTACTTAACTCCTCGCTCCCTGGTCATCCCCTTGTAAGTGTGGCTCATCTGTACAGGCCTCACGCCGCTTCGTGTCGACTGCTCCTCACCTTCCTGTTTCTTTGCGCCTCTCACAACAGCTCACAAAATGCTTCACAGACGAGATGCCTCACTTGTTGAATGGATGAGCAAAAGTTTCTAAGATCTTTTTCAACCTCTGGCTCATATCCTGTCAAGTCACAAAGATTCCTTTTATTTTTACATGGAGAGCATGATGGTGAAGTTACATTCCTCTAACATATTTTCCTAATTACCATCTAAAGCTACCATGTTTTATAAGGTTAGATGGGAGCATAAAGCAAAAATGACAGATAAAGGGTATACATACAGGATAGTTTTAAAAGGCTCTTATAGAACCAGTGCTAGCATCTTTTACAATATTTTTGGTGGAAAAATGCATGCCAAACCAGATAATAACTAAGGAATGGGTGCGTTCTAAAAACAACCAAAAGCTGAGAAAGGATTTTTTCCTATGGGATTTGCTCCAAATATCTGGAGTCCCAGAACTCCAGGAGCACCTCTCCTCCCCTATGTTGACAGGAGCAACCTCCTCCTCACGCTGGTAGAGTATGAGTCAGTCATTTGTTTGTACAGAATGTTGACAAGTCAGAGGAACTTGAGATTTAGGGAAAGTGTATTTTTGCTTTAAAATTAGAAATTGATGTGTTATCATGATTACATTTATCTTTATTTCCATCTGAATACATTTCTCTTTTTCTTTTTTTTGGTCATCATGCAGTTATTTTTGTAGCTGCTATCTCTGACCAAAGTCTTCCTTTTGTTTTGAACAGCCTAAATTTGTCCTAGAGAATTCACTAAATACCTGGAGTACATTTGCCCACGCATACCTGAGTCACGCGTATATGAAGACACCATGCACTTCCAGTTGCTTGAATTTACCAATCAATATTGTGACATTGGTGTGCACATATGTGGCCATCCTGTCTCATCTGTCCATGACAACAAGAGTTTTTCTTCCCACACTCCAATCTCTCTAGTTTCAAGATCCTACTCTCTGTTTAAAAAGAGTTCTGTATGCTCTGGAAGAGTTAAAGAGATAAATCTCAAAATTCTCAGAGCCTGGACAGGCTTTGTTTATAAGAAACAGGAAATGGATCTTCTGCTAATGGGATGGTGACCAAGAAATGAAGAGAGGGTAAGGGAAAGGAAAGTAAAACAAACAAACAAAAAATAAGAAGCAGCAGAAGGAGGGGGGGAGGAAGAGGAGGAGGAGGAAGAGGAAGGGGAAGAGGAAGAAGAAGAAGAAAGAAAGGAAGAAAGAAAGAAAGAAAGAAAGAAAGAAAGAAAGAAAGAAAGAAAGAAAGAAAGAAAGAAAGAAAGAAAGAAAGAAAAAGGAGAATTAAGAATTAAGATATGTTATGTACCTATAGCAACTCTCCACATAGTTTGGCTACAGCGGGGAGCACTGTGTCCCCCAAAAAGATATGTTGAAGTCATAGCCCTGGGTTAGGGGAATGTGATCTTCCTTGGAAATAAAGAATTTCCAGATATAATTAAATTTAGATGAAATGATATTGAATGAGGTTGGCTCTAAATCTAATGATCAGTTTCTTTACAAAAGAAAAGAAAGGAGAAGGAAGAGACAAAACAACAACAACGACAACAAAAACCAGACAAGATGCCAGAAGCACACCATTTGACAACAGAGAGACAGGGACAGAGAGAGAGAGAGAGAGAGAGAGAGAAAGAGAGAGAGAGATTAGAAGCAGCCAAAGATGGCTGACAGCTCTCAAAAGTGATGAAGAAGTGAGAAATGATTCTCCCTTAAGGGTTTCAGAAGGAACAACACCCTGCACTATGCTGATTTTACACTCAGGGCCTCCAGAACTATAAAAAAATAAGTTTAAATTGTTTAAAACCACCAGATTTGTTGTTTCCTATTATGGCAACTCTATCTTCCTCATGATGAAACTAATAAATTCCAAAATATAAAAGCATCACTTACTTTATAGGACAGAACCTTATCTTCTAAGGAACTGCTTATGTGACATTACATTTTGATGAACAAAATTATTTGAAAAATTTCACATATAACTTCACATATTATAAATAATTGTGTGGATAAACATGCATTTGTCAAGAAAACTGTTCAATTAATTCATGTTGAGTATCATATTAAAATTAGGAATGACTGAGATAGAACAAAGAACTATGAAAACACAAACCTATTACTGATTTCCTGGGAGGAAAAGAGTGTGCTCAAGGTTTACTAATCGAAAAAGTGGAAGCATACTGAAAAATGTTTCTGTAAAATCCAGAGCAACACAGAATAAGCAATAAACAGCATGAGTTTATAACAATCAACCCATGCCAGAGGAACTTGATTGATTTTTCTTTCAGTTTCATTACATAATTAGAGCACCGAGGGAATCCTGTAGTAGACACTGTATATTTGAGCATTATAAAAATACTTAATTGGATCTCATGAAATCCTGCTTTAAAATTGAAGTAAAATTGGCTGGCACACAAACACATTCACACAAATGGAAAATGGGTGAAAGGAATATAAACAAGAAATAATGATAAACAGCAATAGACTGAGTGTGTGAGAGAAGTATCCATGGTGAGTCAAAAGAATCAGGCTTCAGTTGAATTCTATTTAACATCAACTATAATAATCTCGAAGAATGGATCACATTCCATGTGGTCATTAAAATAGTACAAGATGCTGATTACTGGAGTCCATGAATCCTAAGAAAACTAGTAATCTTATGGGGTCACCAAATCTCAAAAATATTGGCAAGACAAAACATGATTTTTGCCACATGAAGAATGAATGACAAAACACAGGGGTAGGGATGGCGACAGGAGGGGCTGAAGAATCCATAGAATAACTACACAGTAATGAGAGTAACTACATTATTAATAACTATATAATGATCTCAATGACAAAACAGTGGTGTTAAAACCTAAACAAAGACTTTATGTTGATTTCACCACTGAATTCTCTTGTATTATGAGAAAGGCTTACCAGGGTCTAAGACTTAGTAAATAAAGTAGACTAAAAAATAAAGAAGTAGTATTTTCTACTGATTTGCCTCAAGAAATTAAAAGTCATTGAGAACCTTTATCATCTACCCCCCTGATAATGACTCTTCAGTACATTATAAAAGAAATTTTTATTGTCATTATCTTGAATAAGTAGATCACCTTCCTGGTACATGACGGTATCGTTTGCAGTAAGAGAGATTATATGGACTGATTGAAACATGATGATTCATTCATTCAGCAAATGTATATACTAACATCATATTCAGCAAATACTGAGCAGATATGTGATAGACCCTTGTCTAGGTACAGGAAATTTATTAGAGAAAAAAAGTGAGGCACTTCTCTAAGAAAATGTAGTCTACTGCAGATACAGATGATAGAAAAATCCAATGCAGAACAGCAAATAAAGTTAAGGTGGCATGTGACCAAACAGAAAACAGGTGTTGATTTGAAGAGTGGTCAGGATGGCAAATCTGATAAGAAGACTTTTGAATGGAAAGCTAAGAGGGAGCAAACTATACAGGTGGTAAGAACTTCCCAGGTATATGAAATAATCACTGCAAAAATGGTGAGGCAGATAGATATTTGGTGTGTTCAGGAAGCAGCCAGAAGGCAAGCAGAAATGGGAAATGGTCAGTGATATGGCACAGAAGTTACCAGAGACTAACTAGATCCTATGGGATCACAAAGACATCACACAAATCTCCACTGCCTGGAGCATGTTGGCAGCTCCAAGAACTGCCCACTAGATTTGCCCCTACATTTGTACCAAGGTCATGATTCCTTTTGGCTGCTCTAATGCGATGGCTGAGCCTAGCAGGGTTACTAATACAGGTCCATTTGTAGCCATGCAAGACTTTTTAGAAAGTTGATTTTGGCTTAGAGATTTGTGAACTTGTCACTACATCTTCACAGATATTCTCTCCATCAGTGACCACCAGCACCATTGCCTTCAGCCTGGTCCTCAGGAAAAGAGCACCACCTACCTCTTGTCCACTTATTCCCAAATGTGAAATGGATCCTTCCCATGAAATTATCAAAGTTCTTCATTAAAATAAATTGGACAACTGAATTACATGTACATTAACTTACATGAGTCATGATTCAACTGCTACTACTCACCAAAAAGAAAAGGGAGAGGGGAGAATGGAAATAATGAAATGTAGGGCATTCTGCCCCCAATTTTATTCCAATTTATTTCCCAGAAGTTCATCTCAGGCTCTTATGCCACTTATTGTGACAACATTTTGCAGCTCAGAGTATGATTTAAAGTCATATTTTTCATACATGTCATGTAACAGATTCAAGTATACACAGCAGATACACAGCAGTAATGCTGCATGATACAAACGTAATATAGGATTTATAGGGGTAAAACACTTAGAAGAAGAGAAGTAGAACATTTGCATTGTGTCACCCTTACTCGCTGTAGCAGAAGCCAGGCATATCACGCACATGGCAACATCCTAGAAGAGTAGGTCATCCCTGGACCATCAAGATGGATGCATAGTAATAAGAAATCCAAGGAAAAATGAGTCCAGACTCCATATTAGGGAAAGTAGCTATTAAACAGTAACTACAGTTATAACACCAGTTATATGGGTGCTTGGTTGTTCTGAGTACAAAAAATTATTTCAAGGAATCTCCAAGCCTCGGAAACAATGCAGATAATTGTGTATTCTTAAGATCAAGCTCTACATGCAGATGCCCTAAGAAGAGCCTTGGCCTCCCAGAATGCTGACACATGCCAAACAGGTCTTGCTCTCCCTTAGCAGAACGACTCAGTCCAGCTGAGCCAGCTTTTTGCTATGCTACCAAAAGGAGAAAGAAAATTAGACTCCAGAGCCATTCAAATTTGTCCCTCATCAGCACACATGATCACTAAACATAAATCAATTATATCTGATAAACAAAGAAACAGCAATTTGAAAGGTGTTCATTTCCAACCCATTCTTTTGTCTTTCCTTGAATTAAAAACATACCCATCTACCTCACTACAGTATATGTGAATGTTATACTGTAAATCAAAATAAATCAGCTTTTCCTAATTGCTCAACTAGGAAGTGATTATACTTGTAACAGTCACCATTTTAGTCCCTACTCTATGTTGAGCTCTATCATTTAAAAAAAAAAAGTCATTTAACTATAGAAGTTTTTTTCATTTAACAACAAGGGCAGTGACAATAAAGTTGTGAAATAATTTGTCCAAGAGACAGAGCCAGGTTACAAAACTCAGAAATATCTGAAGTCAAATTCCAAGTTCTTTTTATGAAGCCAAAGAACTAAGACTCCAGCCCATTTCATCCTCAGGACCGGCCCTGTTTTAACCGCAATAACCTTAATTCTCCTCTTAAAATGGAAAATGTTTTGGAATTAGGACTTCAGCAAAGTAATTTGTAATCAACTTCACCAATGAGGAATCTCTGTAGTCATTTTTGTTATTGTAACCTTTGTACATGCATTTAATACCTGTATAATATATGCCACGGTGCCAATGTTTTACAGACATAAGCTCATTAGTTTAACGCCATTAATACACTAGCAAGTAGAACTCTTCATTTCTATTTTACAAAACCTTGCCTGAATTTGCATAGATCCTGAGTGATGAGTGTAGGTCAGGTCAGGCAGTCTAGCTGTGTCAGTGTTTATCACCAACAGTCTGTGCAATGGTTTGTGGGACCTCAACTACTAGACTTCTAGACTTTCTTCTAGACTTTCCCTTGCTGGGAAACAACAGATCAAGTCTGATGTGAGAGAAGACACTAGCGAATCATTTTGTCAAGAAGTTCCTGTCTTCCTCATTTCCTTCTAAAGGCCCCGACCTCTGTGTCCTGTTTCCTTTCTTCCCCTACTCAGCAAGTGTAGCAGAGAAGCTGAAATGTGGTCCATGGAGTCACACAGCACTAGCTTCAAATCTCTTCTCTCCTGCTTAGCAAGCTGGTCAGCTCAGAAACATATTTAAACCACCTGGGTCTTGGGGCAACAGAAATAGTAAACGTTACGAAAACACCCAAGGTGTTTTTCAAGTTTAAATGGATTCGGATAGAGTAGAACTTACATGGTAATAAGTTCAATAAATTTTAGCATTTTGTATTGCTCCTATCACACTGCTTTGTGATTAATTCTTTACTATCCATCATCCTGGGTGTACAATAAACTTTTGTTGTCTCCATGTTCAACATGCAGTAAACATTCAGAATCATGCAGTTTGATGCCCTTGTTCTTTCTGAGAAATTCCTCAACATTTCTTTCAGAAGTTCATGTCCCTCTTAGCACTCAGTGTTGCTGTTAATGGTCCCAGGAGAAACAGCCACACAAAGACATCCCAGCATGCATTGTGCCATTCCTGCTCACATAGCATGCTCCCATCTGCGCATATGTGAACTCCAGGCTTTTTTCCTCCACAATTTCTCTCTAACTGCTGATGTTTCCTGTACAATGTGCCTGTTGAGTACAGTCTGAAAATGGAGAGTGAATGGAGATAATTTGGGATATTATTTTGCGGAATATAAAAGATAATTCCTGCATTCCATTCCAGATGTCTACACAAAGTGAAGCCCCCCCCCATGATGTGCTTGTCAACAAATGTAATTTTAGGGGAAAAATGCTATTTTTTTTCTGCATATATATTTAAATGTTTTCAAAATTGTTTTTCAAACAGAAGTGATATTGCCCCAGGGAAAATTATGTGAGCTACTAGGTCTAGAGCTTTTTTATAACAAGTTGAGAACAGCTAAAGTCCCCATCTTAATATTACTTTTAAACCAAGTCTTTCTAAAATAGGATAAGAAGATCTAAAATATCCCCCTTTCTCCCACCCTTGCCATTTCCTGTTTGTCTCATCTGAGTAAGTCCCTTTCCCATGGTTCATTAACTGGCTTTTCCTTGTCCTCTGTTGACCTCCAAAGAATGAAATGACCAGTCTCAGTCCTTCTCATACAGTGATGGTGAACCTTTTAGAGCTTTCAATGATACAAACAGCCCAGTATCGCATGTGTGCCATAGGTCCTAAACTCTGCCATTGAACCAGTTAACTTGTTCTCATTTGGGGTCTCAAACAGGCACTGGATAACAAGTTGTTGGAGGGGAGGCTGATCATTAACTTACTAAGGGCTTCACCTGGAGTGACCAAGAAAGCTTCCAGTCTCCATCACAATTTGTTTATTCTTCTTGTTTCTAGCTGTGCCTTAAGATGAAAAACATGTTTTTTTAAGAGACCCTTCTCTAATCATCAGGATATTCCTTTTTTAAAAGTAGTATTTACAAGGGCTCCTCTAAAATTGCAATATCTGTTGTGTCATCCTTCTTTACAAACTTAATACAAGCTTCTGAATAGATATGATCTAATTTGGCCTTTGTAAATGTTAGATCTCTTGTATGGAAGATGGACACTTAATTATGGGGTCGTTTGATGTGTCTTTTGTTGGGTGAACCTTTACCATGAGATTCTCATCTCTTCTGAGACTAGTTCCTCAACTAAGGTCTGCACACTGCTTCCCACATTGTCTGCCAGGATAGCAGAGACATACCCTGGAGAAGGCCCCTTTAAAAAATATATATACATATACATATATTTTTAATTCATTTGCAGAAAGGCTTTGTAACTGATATTAAATATTTAGCAGGTGAATGCAGAGATTATAAAATGCACAAAGAGGGCAAAATAAACATGCACCTGTTCCTCAGAAGAATTCTGAGTTCCCCCTTTACTTAAATATTTATGAAAATGATTGAAGTCTTCATAGTTGAAGACAAAGCTAAAATCCTAGGAAAAAAACTACCTACATCCTAAGATTTTCATTATCACTTCAGATTTAAAAGTCAATGTGAAGTTCTGCCAACTCAGGAAGACACCACTCAAAGGTGCTCTAGCAAACTAAGCCAAGAAGCCAGTTCCTAAAAACATGAGCCAACACTTGGCTCAAGTGATAGCAATCTGTTTAAGCAAATAGACACCTGATAACATGTGATTAGCTAAAATGATTACTTAACTCCCTGACTTAAAATCACCTGAGAACATCAATCCATATTATTTGAATGTCCACAGGCCGTATTTTTTATTACATCTCATTTCAAATCCACACCTCAAATCTTTCTCTCCAAACATATCTAGATCTTTCTGTCTTACCTCTCAAACATCATCTACAGTAGCCTCCCTTCAGACCCTTGAAAGTATTCTCTTTCAGTAAGGCTTTTATATCTTGTCTTTTACCTGTCCATCCCTAAACACATACACAAATCCCCTCATCAGGCCCTACATCCCCATATATTGTAGTTTATGATTACTCTTTAGTTTTCAGCATAAATATCATGCTTTTAGATTCTCCCTCGTGATGCTAAATAAAGTAAGTCTGCTAAATTCTTTATTACAGTATTCAACTAATTTCCTTCAAAGAATTTACCATGAACTATAAATGTATATATGTATCCTTTTTTATTTTATTGCTTTCTAACTTGTTTGTTATCTGCTCCTACCCCCAATTTAAAGACTATGCTTTGGTTTGAATCTGATTTTTTCCCGTCAAAGCTATGGTGAAATTTGGTTCCCAGGGTCACAATGTGGAGAGCTACTGGAGTCTAAGAGATGACTAGGACATTAAAAATACTTAATGATTTCTTGAAGAACCAGACTGGTTGCTGTGAGAGTGGGGATTGTAAAGCAAGCTTGAAAGCTCCTGGCCACTTCTCTTACCATAGGACTTCTTTCGTGGGTGTTCTCTGCCATTCTACTCTTCCTGCCATGTTGTAACAACACAACGTGAGACCCTCCTCAGATTTGGCTGCCTAGTCTTGAAATTTCCAGCCTTTAGAACCACAAGTTAAATAAATTTCTTTGCAAATTACCTGGTCTTGAGTATTCTATTATAGCAACACAAAATGGTTTAAGAAATTGTATCTCCAATGGTGGCTTTAGTATATTGCACAGACTGTAATAGGGACTCAATAAATAAATGTTACAAGTATGAATATATGAACAAATATGAAATAAGAAAAAAATCAAAAACAATAGTGAAACATGTGGAAGCAGCCATATCCTAAACATTACATTCAATATCATAGTCTCATACAAGAATTCTTCAATTGTCCTGACTCCTTAGAATTTCATGGATAATTTGCCAAAGTTCCAGATACATAGGTTCCAACTCAGATCAACTGAATTGAATCTTCAGAAGGGTGCATTTCACATTGTAGTTTTTTTAGAGTAGGAACATTTTATTGAGGGAAAGAAAGCTTCTGTCTAAGAGAGATAGAAGGGGAACCTGAAAGTGGGTTGCCCATTCACCCCCCACTTCTCCAAGATGTTTTATACAGTTAAGCCATGTGATGAGGTGGGTACACAATGGGACAAAATGATAAGACTCAATGGAAAATTATAAGGTGGTCATAAGGTGGGGCAAAACCATGACCAACCAATAAAATTACAGGTACAGTCACCCAGGTAATATTGATTAAATGGGAATCAAATGAGGGAGTGATTCACATAGCAAGCATACAAGAATTTTCAGCAAGGGTAGGGGTCAGTGATATTTCCTGGAAAGGCTGGGTTAAGACCTCTGCCCCCACCCAGGTGATTGATACCTATTTAGAATGTCAATCATGGCTATTTATACCCAGGGGAAGCACAAAGTTATAGTAGTTTCTCTCCTTTTACAATTCTGGCCTTCAGTGAATGTGTCTTGATTGTCCTCCATGTTGGCTCCTTGTTGTGTTGGCTCCTTAAGGGCACCTGCCTAACTGCCTATAAGATATCTAATTAACTTACCTATCTGTAATATTCCCCACTCTGAAAAAGTACCCCTAACCACTGTGAGGTGGCAAAGGGTGAAAACATCTCTGGCTACTTCCAGCTGAGGAGGGTCTTAGTTGTGATCAGCAGTTAGAGTTACTCTACAGAGAGTCTAAGAGCCTTTGGTAGGTGCTTGACATTGTCATCTTGGTAGCTGCATAGCATTTTAGTCTGGAGGAGACAAAGACAAATGCATGGGCCAAATTATAAGGTCAGCAGGATTGCTATGAATATAACCCACAAAGAGGATAAGGAGAAGGTCCAGGGGCTTTCAGAAGTCAACATAGAAGTCATATTGTATGGTTTAGCAGTTATGAGCTGTTTACAAGGTTGATCTGGTGGATCCCAGTAAAAGAAGTCTGTCATTGGTTCCATTTGTATGACCACTTGGAGTTTGGCAGCCTCTAGGCAAGAATAAACAAAAGTTTAAGACATGATAGTGTTTATAATTTAAGCATGAGCACACTAGAATGAAAGGGTAGGTTGAGGAGAAAGTCACATTTAGAAATTGAAATAGTGATTGAACCTTCTGGTCTTAGATTCTTTCATTAATAGAGGTTATCTATAAGTTTCATACTTTGTCATAAATCTCTCTAATTTTAGCTTTAAGATAAGAGACAATTTGAAGAATAAGTTTTGCTAAGAAATATAGAACTCTAGCTCTACTCTTATAGATTTTACCATAGTTTTTTTCCTAATGATCCAGAAGCATGTTCAGCTACTAGGAGAGCTGGAAACTGCCAGAAGAGGTCAGAGACTAGAGCCTCCTTTCACATCTAGCTTTATTATTAAGGCATCATTTTATACCTCTTTGGGTTATTCTTTTCTGTTGGCTGTTTAAAACCAAGTTAAAGTGGGACCTGTGTCAATCAACAAGAACCTCTTGCTGTCTATCAAGGTCTGTTAAGTCCCTTCAGGCATTATTTTGAAACCACGCATAGAGCTTCTCAGCTCCTGTAAGTTTCAGCCATCAGGATGGATCATGGCCTTACTTAACCATGTTGCTTTCAGAGAAAGCATGGAAGACATTTCCCTTGTGGTGACTCTACTTCAGCATACAGTACATTTGTCCTCTGCTGTCCAGCAATCTCCCTGCTCAGGAGGTTGACTGCCTTACCAGAGATGTAGGATCCTGTATGAAAGGTTTCTTTGTGTCCTGGATCTTGTAAATCTTGGGGGGTCAGGGCCAAAATATTGGCTGTCCTCATAGCCCAGTTACCTTTCTAGTTTTGGACTCTGAACTTTAGTTGTTGAAAACCTAGAGGTCAAGATCAGTGATATTAGTAGCTTAACTATTATAATTTTGTCAGAACATTAAGCACTTTGAAGTACAAATCACAATTAGAGGGACTGTTATTTCTTATCAATCATAATTGTTCTAGTAGTTGAAACCCTGCAGAATGTTAACAGAAAACAGTTATATATTACAGAGAAACTTAAGATTAAGAGCCATACATAGTATTTTAGCATGACAATCATGATGACATTTTCTTTGTAAAAATGTCCATCTTAGTATGGTACAATCTTTCAGTCAGACACCTCCATCTGATCACAAGACATTAAATGACATAAAGAAAACTCTTATTTGTTATTCTTTAGTAGGATTCCATCTAAGAAGAACATATATTGGCCTATAAATGTATCTTAGGAGTTTATAATGTCCAACCTTTAGTTTTAGTGTGTGACATTGTTTCAATTGTTTGGCGACTGAGCATCTCTAAGCATGGTGACACATATAAGATATATCACATAAGTTTATAGGAAAACTATTATTTAGTTATCTCATTCTGGCTCAACATGTATCTCTTAGCACAAGTAGCTGGAGTAAAAGAAAGATACCTGAGTCAAAAAGATCATTATCCTAAACAATATCCTAGGAGACTTGAAAACCTAGAAGGCATGAATATATACACCATGAAATAACAATGAGTATCAGTTACATGAAACCCTCTGTCCTTTAATTTTGTTTTATACCAAGAGCATTTTAAGTAAAACATCATTGTTTTCCCATAGAAAACTTAGCCATCTGACCATGACCAATGTATACATATCACAATTATCTGTTTAGTAATGTATTTTCCACAAGGCTATGGAAATTATTGGGGTCCCCTTTGTGAATAAAGGCTGGCATAAATTTTTCCATGCAGCCACTCCTTTATTTACCAAGACAAGTCCTATCCAGTAGTTTTCCTAAGCCCAAGAGTCTTTAATTATCATAACAAATTTTTAGATGACCTATGAGAACCAGATCATAACAATTAATATTATTTTTACCAATGAAAGACTCTTGAGTTATTATATATAGACCACAATATATATTGTATTTGTAAAACTGGTTGACATTATTTGGATGACCTGGCAATCTGGGGAAAGCATATCTTTAGTGACATTTATCGATAACTGAGTTACAGGCAAACATTTAAAAATCCAAAATGCCAAAAGAAAAAAACTGAAACAAAACAGCCATATGTTGTAATAAATTGAACAGACACAGACAAAACACAATTTGTTTATAAACCAGAGCACAGTCAGATGCATTTGGCCAAGCTGAATTATAATAACTTTTACAATTTTTAGGTTTATAATTATAAAAAAGACTAGTCAGACTTTGTAGATCAATTAACCTAGATATCTTATAATAAGAATCAAAAGGAATAAAAATCTTCTATACCTGTGAAAGCAAAAACAGTTTTAAGATGGGCCTAAAGCTGACAGTTTATCTGACTGAAATGAATAAGCCGCTACGCAGGCTTCGTATGATTGCTGATAGCCACATATGACTGTTCTCTCTAAAGGGACACACTGTTACAAGTAATTTTAATTATCTCCAGTGGGGGGTTCACTCAGGACAGGTTTCATGTAGAAGAGACCAGGCGACACTCTTTGGAGCCAAGTATGAGTTCTATGCAGTGAGGGAAGAAAGCCTATCAAGGCTCCAACCAGAAGTGCTGCAGATATCTATGACAGATACCTATGACAGTTTTTTCCATTTTGAAAAGAAAAAAAGGAAAAGACAGTATTTCCATCTATCCCTATTGTTCTGAGCCCAATCTAAGGTGTCTCTTAGACATTTTATTGTCCACTGCCACTGGTGGCAGACTAGAGGTGCAAGGAAGTGGCCAGAGCTGGTTTAGCTGTTCTTATTATTCTCTAATTTCATCTGAGGTTCTGAAAGGCAGGTAAATCTGGACTAAAATTACATTTAGTCTTCAAGAGTTTTGGAATTAAGCCTAGACCAGTTTTCCATATGGCCCAGAAATAAATGAAGGTCAGTTTTACTCTGGAAGGGTTCTAGGAAAGGGAAACTCATCATTCTGGAAGCTTTATCTTGAATCCAGCAGCCATAGAGGTGGGAAGTGCCTTGAATTAAATACTATGGAGAACTGTGTTATTTCTCAGGGTCATGGCAGTGGAGAAGGGATAAGAAGAGAGTCTTTAAGTATGGCACAAGAACTAAATTTTAACCATCTCAGTTGTAGGACAATTAAGGTCAGCTTGTGAGGCAGGTGGTGAACAACTGAGCTAAATCCCTGATCCTAGGGCTTTTCTTTCTAAATAAATTGCCTTGAATCTGTAATATCTAACATGATTTAAATACCCTAAAGGCTGTTGAGCATGTCCCTGATCTTGTAGAAACACTCCCAAAGTCATGTTTTACTTTTTATTGACATACAAACTAAAACAGTGTCCTGTGCATAGGCCCTTGGAAGTACTTATTTGAGCTTCTGGAATGCAGCCTGGGAACCAGGTTCCCAGGTTAAAATATGGCTGTCTTTTGAGTTTTTCTGTAGACTGATAGATAGGCCACACAATCTTACTATATCCTACTATCTAAAGGTAACATAAGCCTGTAATTTCTAGAAATCTCCTCAGCTTTTTTAGGGTATTGGGCTGTGTCAAGGCAAGAACTGGTTTAATTCTTTCTTCCTCCAATCTTTGGGTTCCCTTAGATATAATAGGCCTAAGTATTTACCTCAAGACTGCACAGCAGTGCCTTAGACCTAGAAATATTATAACCTCTGCCTGTTAGAAAATTCAGCAGAACACAGGTGTCTTGGCTAGAAAGCTCTTCTGAGGGGACATATAACACTATACCAACTACATTCTGCAAGACTGACTTGCGAAAAACTGTAGTATTTCCTTTATCAAATCAAGATCTATGGATGTCCTCATCTCTTTCTGATAAACAGTTAATAATTTAAAATAACTGAAGGGCTTGTAAAAATGGAAAAAAGTGTTTGTAAATGGGGAGCAGAGGAGGGGGTGAAGGGAGGGCAGGGACAAGGGAAAAAAAATGAGAACCAAGACCTGTCATGTGAAAGTACAAGATCCCAGTGATGAATGTAACTGTACTGTATACCTAAAATATACCAATAAACTCAATTAAAAAAATAACTGAAGGGCTTTCTCATATTCCTTAGACCTTTAAGAATGTATGCCAGAAAATGTCTCTTTTTTAATCTCCTATTTGATTGGCAAGCTAGTAGGGATCTTGTATAGGAACTGCTTGTGTTCCAGTAGAAACCAGTTACTCCCCTAGCTGCCTGTCTTTTGAGCTTCCAAAATTAAGATAATATTTGTCTCCAAATGTAATACTACTTGTCTCTCATTAAAAACCAGTATTTGATTTAAGGGCAACATTACATCTTTCTAATCTAGTCCATTGGTCTGAGTAAGTTCTCTAAAGACCTCAATGTACATATCAGGGTCACCCAAAAGCTTTATTAGTTCTCAATTAATCTGTCTTGGATCACTGAGAAAAAAAAAACACATGAACACAGATATGCCTATATTTGCCATTTACTTCCTACAAAGAGTATTGTCTTTGAGGGACCTGAACAGCTTAGCTAAGGATGAATATAGCCTCACGGAGATTTTAATTATGGCTGGCCTAGGTACTCTATCATCAGCACCTGGTGGTCAAGATTTAAAGTTGTCTTAGAAACTTTGTTCTCAGGTTCAAAAGGTGAAGGGGTAGCCTCAGGATTAGAGGTACTGAGTGTCTTAAGGGGGAGGTGTCTCTCATTACATTTACACTTGAACACAAGCAAGAATTACTTGTTAATGTAAAGAAATTCTCAACATAACGATTTTAATCATTTTCTCTCTTTTACAGTATAATTCTAATCATGAAATAGCGTCATAGTACTTCCCCTGTATATTTGGCTTTAGGAGGTAGGCACACAATGCAAGGTGTAGAGAAATGCTAGATTGTTCCTTACTATATTCCAAAAGGGTGTGAGGTTCCAATATGTAGTTCCTAATCTGAAACAAGAGAAACAAACATGGCATCCCACAAGTCACTGCTTGATTCCTGTGCCCCCAGGGTATCCTCCAAAGTTTATTCAATTCCATGGTAGGTAGCTGCCATCTGGAGAGAGACCCAGGGAAAAAAAAAACTGAGACTGGACTATGTACCCTTTACATTCACATAATCTTATTTTCCTCAGGTAACTCATATCCTTACTACAGTAAGTACTCTCAAAGTACAAGTTGCAATTGACTTCAGCTATAACAATCATGTTTAGAGAAGTATTGCTAGCAAAGCAAGAGATTCAAACCACTGCTTTCTAGTTCCTTGAAGGAGAGAGAGGAAAATAGGGCACTTTTCCTGAAAAGAGAGCACCTCCAGAGATGCTAAGTCAAAGACTCTGCCCTGGGCCATAGGGTAGAGAAAATTCTGAGAAATTTCTGTTGTCTATCCAGTCATTTAAGCAACTTTTAATAGCAGCAAGATAAGGCTACTCCTTTAAGGTCCATTTTAAATTCACTATTTGAAACTCATAGGTCTTCCTAGCAACCAGAATCTACATAGTATACTAAAGTCACCTTTATGGACTTTCCATGTGGGCATATGAAGGAAGAGAAAGCCTGACCAAAATAGTCCCACATTCTATTTAGCATGTAAAAACACAAATGCAAGTTACTGATTGCTATTTTCCCTAGTATAAGACAAAAGTATTGTTTGGCATTGTCTTAGTCTGACTTTCTGGAAGGAGCAGTCTGACTAAGAGAGATTCTCAAATGAGTTCCCAACAAATTGAAGAAAAGTGTAAGGAGAGTTTTTAACTCACTAGCAGAAAGAAAGTCCAAATAAAGCTCTAGCTTATTAAACATACCCAAAAAATCACCATATAGCATTTTATAAGTCCACAGTCAATGTTCCAAAATCCATATCCTATTGGAAAAGGCATTTTTTCCCCTACATGCATAAATGATGAAGACTATGTCTAGGAGTGGGGAGGAAGGCTTGGTAGCTTTTAATCTTTGAAAGATTTGTTTTTTATATTTGTCTAGAGGTTTGTCTTACTAGTAGTAGATAAAGCAGTCCAAACCTGTAGTTCAACTTTAATGGAGACTTAAGAAAGGGCTCTGACAGTGTTATTTCAGATCACTCTGAGACAGAGAATATCTGATGATCACTGACCAAGTTCCCCTTTCATCTCACCGAGGAGTCCAGATAGGACAAGATGTGGAGATTTTCTGCTGATTACCCGGCTGGTCTGTCGGGAGCTAGTCTCTTCTGAGGGACATTTGGGTATCTTCCAGAGAGTAGGCCTGGCCATGACCCCTCAGTTGTCACCTCAGTTACCATCAGTTCCATGAAATCAGAGATCTGTCTCTGAAAGGAACCCAATTGCCTATCTGGTCAATGTTCTACCCACCACTGGCATCAATGGGAGTGGGGATTCACCAGAAGGCAACTGGTACTTTGAGAATGGCAGCCTCAGTTTCCACCAGTTCCATGTAATCAGAAATCCCTCTGTGAAAGGAACCCAAGTGCTTATCTGGTCAACATTCCACTCGACATTGGCATTAATGGGAGTAGGGATTCACCAGAGGGCAACGGGAGAAACCTGTCCTCTGCTTTGAGAGTGGCAGCTGCCCTAAAATCAATTACTAGCTGGCAGAGTAACCACCATTTGTCTAGGATTCTAAAAGGGGCAGATAAAAGCCTGAACTTTCTTTATCTGAGATGATTTCATGAAATACTCATTTTATAGCATTTTGAAGCAACTAAGTGGAAATGCAACACATACAAAACAAGAATAAAATGTAATTTTAACAAAACACAATGCAAAAGAATAACAAGAAATTTGCAAACATTTAAAACACACAATTTAAAATTAAGACACTTTTGAGACAAAAGCTGAAACAAAGGCCAGAAGAATTTATATGAAACAAAAACCAGAACCTATGAAACAAATGAAAGCTCACGAGACAAGTTACAATCTATGAAGCAAAAAGACCAAAGTTAGTACTTATGAGAGAAAACTCTTACTTCCAACCAGTAATCTTGGTGGAAGTCCTCCAAAATGATATAAGGGGAAGAGATGTAACTCCCAAACCTGCGAGATATCCAAAAATGCGAGCTTGTATTCCTAAAATTAAAGAATGAGTTCTAGAAACAATGGAGGTTAAGAGTAGGAAAATTTTATTGAGGGAAAGAAAGCTTCTGTCTAAGAGAGACAGAAGGGGGACTAGAAAGTGGGTTGCCCCCATTGTAGTAGTTTTTAAACTACTCCAGATAATTCTAATGGATGCCTGACACAGGAATATCCAAGTGGTTTTCAAATTGCACTCCACTGAGCTCTCTTGGAGAGCTTAAGACACAGATCTCTGGGTTCTACTCCCAGTGTCTAAAAGTGTGCATTTCTAATGAGTTCCCAGGTGATGCTGCTGGATAGAAAAACAACTGCAAAAGCTAGCTGTTTATATTTTCATGTAGATTGTATTGTTCTCACCTTTCCCACTTTCGGAGGAAATGGCTATTTTATGGAGCAACATGGAAAAGACTAGAAATGAAAATAACAGCCTATTTAAGGCAAGTTAATCACTTCCATGTTGCTCACAAATGAGTAGAGAAGCCAGAAATTACAGAATGCCATTCAGCTGAAAGAGGCAACAGGAGAGTCAATACATTGGCAATAAGCTTTGCACTAATTGTACATAGAGAATCATGAGGAGCAAAAGCCCACAGCATGCTAATGAACAAAGATGATGGCATGCATCTACAAAGAGCTTGTAACTTCTCCAGCAATGTAATCATAAACTCAATACTGGTATAATCTCAATAATGCTATCTTTGAATAGACTGATTTCTATACGTGGTTTTAAGAACTATCTGTACATCTGCATTCAATATGCAGTCTGTTGGATTTTAGTAAGTTAACATGCACTTGGAGTAGCACTTAACTGTGCCAGTGCTTTAAACTTTTCCTTAATGCTTAATATTTATGCTTCATCCTGAGTGTCTCAGGATGGGTCAGTTTCCTGAGCAAAGGCAAGGGAAGCAGTGCACCTTTAAATGCAGCCAGGCTGATCTGCTCTCTTAAGAGCTCCAGTACATCATGTTGCAATCACATATCTCAGAATAATTTATACAATCAATTAAAGAGCATTATCAAGGGATGATTTGACAACTGTTGCCATGCCAACCACTGAAATAGACAGCGCCTCTGTGTTTAAAGGCTGCACCTGGTGATGGATGTAGCAGATTTGAGGACTCAGACAGAATCACAGATGTCCAAAGGTGTGGAGGGAACATGATTTAAAGCTTTGATGTTGTGCCATTTTTACTGGCAAAAGGGTGTTGATGGCATGTTGTTCACTTTCTCATTAAAATTCTGTCATTTTTCACAGTGTTCTGCATTCAGAGCTGAAAACTGAAGTGAGAATGCACTTTACAGACTGATAAAATATGATAGCAAAATGGATGATGTTCATTTGCAGGCTGAATTAATTTTTAAAAAAAAGTTTGTGTCAGAACATTTATGAAAAGCCCGTTAATCAGACATGACTTTATCAGCCTTAATGGATATATTTTAAATACTTTTACATTAATAATTAAAATTTTGGATGGCAAATGGCTTCCAGTGCATTGAACTAAAAAGTATTTGGAAGAGGTCACTGGAGAAAAGAAGCAGAAAGCACACTTTCCAATGCAGATACATTGCCTTATTTCTTAATGTCAGTGGAGATCATAAGATCAATAAGCCTTACAGACTGCAGGATAGGCTGGTCTTTCTTCGGCCCAAGTTATCTCAGAAGCCAGGGGATGTCCATGAGGATTCCCAGGTATGGACCTTGTATTAGTAAGCAATATGGATGAAGTAGCATTTATCTCCACGAATTAGCAAGCCAGTTCTCTTTCCAGGGTGCCATGATTCCTTGCTTTAATATGCTGTTTATTTTAGTTATACTAACATCATTAAAATAATTAATATATGATAATTCATGTGTAATATGTTTGTTGCCATGATATCTTTTTAATAATGCAATGGTTATAAACTCAGACTTATTAGCTCCTGTGTTTGAATCTCAACTCTAACACTTGCTATGTGACTTTGGCTAAATTATGTGACCTCTTGCTGCCTCGATTTTCCTCATCTGTAAAGTGAAGATAACTTTATCTATACCTTAAGAGTTTGGTGAGGATTAAGTGAATTATAATGTGTAAAGACTTAAGTCAGTACCTGAAGTGCTCAACCTCATGGTTGCTTACCATTATCATTATTATTTTATAGCCTTGCTATAAATATTGGTAAGGCAATCATTAATTTTCACTTTCCATTCAATAATTCAGTTGAGATAAACTGGGAAGTAAATTTCAAAGTAAAAACTAATGATTTGCTGAATGAATGGAATTTTCATAGGAAAAGTTACAAAAAGATTAAAGAAAATTCATGGAAATAAAACGAAATAAAACTTGTTAGATATAGCAGGCATATTGTCTGATGTTTCATAGCAAAATATGTTTTCTTTTTACCATTACCTCTTTTCTCATGTGTAACTGATACCAAACTATGATGGTAGAATATTTTGAAGAAGCAGAGATTGTACAGAAGCAGAGATTCTTTAAAGCCAAATTACAACCCCCCAAAGATATGTCTAGAAGCCATTTTCATAGTACAGAGATGTTTTTAGAGGCTTAACTTGGGGCTGAATCCTGAAAGAATGGCTGTTGTCTTTGTCCCCTACTCCCAGGAGCAGAAGGAATTTTTCCTTGCTGGAGGGAAATCAGATGACACCAAAGGATTGATGCTCTGGTTTGAGGCTGTGAGAAAACAAAAACAAATGAAGTCCTCCATGTTTCGGCTAAAAGAATGGTGAAACTGCAATGTAAAACACAGAGCAGACACTCCCTCATGCCCATCCCAGGAGGACTTGTGTGAATTTCCTAGGTAACTGGAGAGAAGGCAGTGCCTTTAATTCATTCTCCAGATTCTTAGGCATGTTTGAATTTCTAGTTGTAAGATTCCTTTTCTATGACAGAACATATCTTTCCTTCTTTCTAACATTAAATGCATAAAACAGAGGCCAATTTATATAACCAATAAACTTTGGAAGCTACCTTGGCTGGTACAAATGATAATAATGATGATTTAAGAATAAATGCTGAGACCCTGCGGGTGTGCGACCTCCCGGACTGCGCGACAACAGACCCAGTAAGGAAGGTAGCCTCGCGGGCGCCCTTGAAACACCCCCACGACCTCCCCCCTCCCCGGTTCTTAAACCTCCTGATTGGGCCAGTCCTTAGACCAACTCTGCAGAGGCATAGGTTCTCATGAAGGGTAGTTTTCTGAGCTCCCAAATTTGAACATCTTTAAAGAAAGGGCAGGGGAAACCTGTAATAGAACTGAGTGGAGTTCAACCCTGAGGGTAGGGAAACTCAAGTTAGGCCTTGTGGACTGTATTCAGTCTCAGTAGTGGGGAACTGCCATTGGCTATCTGAGACCAGGGGATTCGGTTCTGCATATGGCTGTACATGTAGTATAATATGAGAACAGAGACAGTCTGAAAGAAGCCCTTCAAATTCTTTTTTTTCTCTCTCTTTTTTCTTTTCCTCATTCCACCCTAAAATTTCTTTCTTTTTTCTGTCCTCTCTCTCCAACTCAGTCTCTTGCTCCACCATATTATCCCTCATCTCCCTTTTTATTC
>NW_022900917.1:22490602-22561131 GCF_012274545.1 Fukomys damarensis | reverse complement strand
GCAAATAGTAGGACAAATGAGGATGAAAAGTCTGATAGTGAACCAACAGGACACCCTGGACCCATAGCACAGGAGGTAACAAAACAGATCAATCAGGCTCTAGAAAAATTCAAATCAGAAATAATTTCCCAGTTAACCAGAGAGATGATGAGCAAAATGGAAGTCATGATTCGAGACTCTAGAGCAGAAACTGACAAAAAAATAGAGGAGCTCAAGACCATGATAGAAGCCATGAAGACTCAGCATAAGAAAGAAATGGAAACAATGAATGCCCAACAGAGGAAAGAAATGGAATCCATAAAATAGATTCAAACAGATATCCAGGAGATTAAAAACTCTATTGAAAGTGTATGGAACAGAATAAAAGATTGCGAAGATAGAATTTCAGATACAGAAGATAGGATCACAGTCAGTGACGGTGAAAACAGAGGTCTCTTAAAAACAGTAAGTGATCATGAGAAATCAATCCAACAACTTCTAGACGATACAAAGAAAAATAACAAGACTGATAGGAATTCATGAAAAAACAGGACAAAACGCAAATGATATAAAAAAGCTCTTCACAGAATCAATGACAGAAAACTTCCCAAACAGAAGGGAATATAGAATCCCAACTAGCCATGATCAAAAAAACCTACACCTAGACATATAATAATCAAGATTCCAGAAATCCAACAGAAAAACAAAATACTACAAGCAATAAGAGAAAAGAAACAAATCACATGCAAAGGAAAGCCCATTAGAATCACAGCAGACTTTTCAACACAAACCCTTAGGTCAAGGAGAGCCTGGAGCGAGGTATTCTAAGTCCTAAAAGAAAAGAACCCCCAACCTAGACTGATGTATCCTGCAAAACTCTCTTTCAAAATAGATAGGGGTATAAAATACTTCCACGACAAAGAGCACCTGAGAAATTTCATGAACACCAAACCAGCACTGCAAGGAATTCTAAACAATATCCTAGAAAAGGACAACGAAATTCACAATAACATGAGGCCCAACAGACCAAATCAAATAGGCAAGGCAAGAAACTAAAAGGAGATGGGAGAAAAAGTAAAAAGAGTCAACAAAAGGACAATAACATGACAAGAATAAGTCAAAATATATCAGTTGTAACCATCAATGTTAATGGCCTCAATTCACCAATCAAGAGAAACAGATTGGCAGAATGGATTAAGAAGCAAAATCCAACAATATGTTGTATACAAGAAACACACCTAGTGCAAAAGGAAGTCCATAGACTGAAAGTGAAAGGATGGAAAACAATTCTCCATGCGTCAGGAGTCCAGAAAAAAGCAGGGGTAGCAATCTTATTCTCAGATAAAGTAAATTTCAAACCAAAACTCATTAAGAGAGACAAAGAAGGACACTACATCCTTGTAAAGGGAACAATTCAAGAGGAAGAGCTGACAATCATAAACATATATGCACCAAATATAAATGCCCCCAACTATATAAAACAAATATTAAGTAACATGAAAAACCAAATAAGCACTAATACAATTGTAGTGGGGGAACCCCACTCCCCACTATCACAAATTGACAGATCATCTAGGCAGAAAATCAACAATGAAATAATAGAACTGAACCAAGCTTTGGAACACATGGACTTAATAGATGTTTACAGAGTATTGCACCCCACAAAATCAGAATATACATTCTTTTCGGCTGCACATGGATCTTTTTCCAAGAGAGACCACATATTGGCTCACAAAACAGGTCTGAATAAATACAAAAGAATTGAAGTAATCCCCTGTATAATATCAGATCATAGTGCAATCAAGCTGGAGATCAATAGCACAAGAAACTGTAGGAACTTCACAAGCACATGGAAACTGAACAACACTCTCCTAAACAATCAATGGATTACAGAGGAAATTAAAGAATAAATTAGACAGTTTTCACAAATAAATGAAAATGCCAATGCAACATACAGGAATCTATGGGACACAATCAAAACAGTTCTATGGGGAAAATTCATAACATTGAATGCCCACACTAGGAAAACAGAGCGGGCTCAAATAAACAACTTAACGATGAAACTTAGACTCCTAGAAAAACAAGAGCAAGAAAAACCCAAAGCTCGAACAAGAGAGGAAATTATAAAGATCCGAGCAGAAATCAATGCAATTGAAACTAAGAAAATGATACAAACAATAAATGAAACAAACAGCTGATTTTTTGAAAGAATAAATAAAATTGACAAACCCTTAGCTAATCTTATCAAAAAAAGGAAAGAAAAGGCTCAGATCCATGCAATCAGGAATGAAAAGGTGAAGTCACAACAGATCCAAAAGAAATCCAGAGGATCATGAACACCTACTTTGAGAACCTGTACTCTAATAAAATGGAAAACACAGAAGAAATGGACAGATTTCTAGATACTTATGAATTACCAAAGTTGAACGAAGAAAATAAAAACATTTTAAACATCCCAATCACAATCAGTGAAATCGAAAACATAATTAAAAACTTACCAACAAAGAAAATCCCAGGCCCTGATGGATTCACTGCTCAATTTTACAAGATATTTAGAGAAGAACTACTACCATTACTCTTCAAACTTTTCAATGAAATTGAAAGAGAAGCTATACTTCCAAATTCATTCCTGGAAGCAAGTATCACTCTGATTCCCAAACCAGAGAAAGATACAACCAAAAAGGAGAACTACAGACCAATCTCCTTAATGAATATAGATGCAAAAATCCTTAATAAGATACTAGCAAACAGAATACAGAGGATTATTAAGAAGATCATCCATCATGACCAAGTCGGATTTATTCCAGAGATGCAAGGGTGGTTCAACATACGAAAGTCAGTGAATGTAATACATTATATTAACAAAGTCAAGGACAAAAACCATATGATCCTCTCAATAGATGCAGAAAAAGCATTTGATAAAATTCAACACCCATTCATGATATAAAAAACCCTGCAAAAAATTGGAATAGATGGTCTATACCTCAATTTAATAAAGGGTATCTATGAAAAACCAGCAGCCAACATCATATTGAAAGGCCAAAAACTGAAAACCTTCATGTTAAAATCAGGAATATTATCACCACTTCTCTTCAATATAGTTCTGGAAACATTTGCCACAGCAATTAGACAAGAGCAAGAAATTAAAGCAATCTGCAAAAAATTGGAATAGATGGTCTATACCTCAATTTAATAAAGGGTATCTATGAAAAACCAGCAGCCAACATCATATTGAAAGGCCAAAAACTGAAAACCTTCATGTTAAAATCAGGAATATTATCACCACTTCTCTTCAATATAGTTCTGGAAACATTTGCCACAGCAATTAGACAAGAGCAAGAAATTAAAGCAATAAAGATAGGAAAGGAAGAAGTTACACTGTCATTATTTGCTGATGATATGATACTGTACATTGAAGATCCAAAAAACTCCACCAAAAAACTTCTAGACTTAATTGACATATTCAGTGGAGTATCTGGATACAAGGCAAATACCCAAAAATCAATAGCCTTCTTATACACAAATAATAGATGGACAGAAAAAGAAATAAGGGAAAAAATTCCTTTTACAATAGCATCCAAAAAAATGAAGTATCTAGGAATCAATCTAACAAAAGAAACAAAAGATCTCTACACTGAAAACTACAGCACTCTGAAAAAAGAAATCGAAGAGGATATAAAAAAATGGAAAGATATCCCCTGCTCCTGGGTAGGAAGAATCAACATAGTGAAAATGGCCATACTACCGAAACTGCTATATACATTCAATGCAATGCCAATTGAAATTCCAACACTATATTTCACAGAACTAGAAAAAAGAATCCAAAAATTCATTTGGAACCACAAGAGACCTAGAATAGCAAAAGCCATTATAGGCAACAGTCACATGGCACCAGGTGTAACAATTCCCAATTTGAAACTATACTACAAAGCCACTGTGATAAAATCAGCATGGTACTGGCAAAGAAATAGGCCTGAGGATCAATGGAACAGACTGGAAGACACAAAAACAAATGCAGATGTACTCAGCTACCTCATCTTCGACAAAGGAGCTCACCATCCTCAGTGGAGGAAAGATAGCCTCTTTAATAAATGGTGTTGGAAAAACTGGATATCAACCTGTCACAGATTAAAATTAGACCCTTATCTTTCGCCATGCACTAAATTAAAATCCAAATGGATTAAAGATCTAAATATTAAAACAGAAACATTAAACTTGCTGGAAAGTAAGTTAGGCAGAACTCTGGAAGACATTGGTATAGGAAAAGACTTTATGAACAAATCCTCAGTAGCACGGGAACTAGCAGAAAGAATCAACAACTGGGATCTCATCTTACTAAAAAGCTTCTGTACTTCAAAAGAAACCATTAGCAGAACTAAGAGACAATCTACAATGTGGGAAAAAATTTTTACCAGCTGTACCTCAGACAAAGGACTATTATCAAGGATATATAAAGAACTCAAAACAATCAGTCCCCCCAAATATAAAGACCTGATTCAAAAATGGGCATTTGAAATGAACAGACATTTCTCAGACAAAGAAGTAAAAGCAGCAAGAAAATAATTTGAAAAAATGTTCCACATCACTGGTCATTCAACAGATGCAGATGAAAACAACACTGAGATTCCACCTCACCCCACAAACAATGGCTGCTATCAAGAAATCACACAATAACAAATGTTGGCGGGGTTGTGGGGAGAAAGGAACCCTCCTCCATTGTTGGTGGGAGTGCAGACTGGTGCAACCACTATGGAAATCAATATGGAGATACCTCAAAGAGCTTGGACTGGAGGTTCCATTTGACCCAGCCATCCCTCTGCTGGGTATCTTTCCCAGAGAACTAAAAGAATCATATCACAGAGAAGTATGCGCACCCATGTTTATAGCGGCACAGTTTGTAATAGCTAAATCTTGGAAACAGCCCATTTGCTCATCCATTGGAAACTGGATAAAGAAGTTGTGGTTTTTCCATAAAATGGAATATTAGCCATAAAGAGCGAGAAAATAGATTCATTCATAGGAAAATGGATACATATTGAAGATATACTCCTAAGTGAAATAAATAAGTCACACATGTGTAAATACCTAATAATTTCCCTGGTTTGAATAATCTGCAACAATGCATAAGATTCTAATAAGATTACTGACATTTAGAAATGAGAAGAAAGGAGCTAAAGGTATAGGGAAGGTAGGATGGGTAGGTGAAGAGTAAAAAGGGAAAAGAAAAAAATGTGAGAGAATGAAAAGATGAAAATAAAATGTTTGTAGATGGGGAGGGGTGGAGGGGTTGAAGGGAGGGCAGAGGTAAGGGGAAAAAATGAGAATCAAGACTTGTCATGTAGAGGTACAAGATCCCAGCAATGAATGTAACTGTACTGTATCCCTAAAATGTACCAATAAACTCAATTAAAGCTGAAAAAAAAAATAAATGCTGATTGATTATCTGACAAACTATGATTTTAGTGCCATTAGCCTTTAGAGTCAAAAGCTTGGGTTGTAATCCAAAAAATAATTTATGTGCTGTTTCCAGCAGGAAAGATCGTGTTCATAAATGCCTTAGAAAAGTGGCATTGGAATTGTCCTTCAAACTATGTTGCTACTGTGCTTGATTTTGAATACCTCTAAATACTTCCTTAAGTTGGATACAACTGATACTTAAAGGTAAGTTTCTATATGTGCCTTATTACATACAACTATTTAAGATATAGACACTATGTATAACATATAAACATGTAAGTAAGTGCCACTGACTTTTATATATGATCATACCACCTGAAGATTTTACTCAAAGCATTAGTTTTCAGCTCTTTCTTAGTATTCACCTTTCCAGATGACTAGAAGAATGAGGAGATCTGTATACAAACACCAACACATACACTCAAGGCACATACTGAATTTTTCAAATATTATGTATGTGATAAAATATACAGTAGTCTCTGCTATGAGACCTTTCTATAGAGTTGGAAAGAGAATAATGAGTATACAAAGTTAAATAAGAGCACACTAAGATAAAAAGCATGGCAATGTGGTTTATAAGAGTAGTATAAAAGATATATTTAAAATTTGTCTAGAAATAAGAGTTTTTCTCTCTCCTTGTCTTTTATTTGTTTATTTTTCTTTTCACTTTAATTTTGAGTAGTTTTTTTCCAGTTTGATTTATTTAAGGTCGCTAAGGTTTATTTTTCTCCTTGATGTAAATAAAATAAATGTCAGTATCTGATTCTTTATATATGTTTCTCAGTACTGTATCTTAGAATAGTATAAGGTTTCTACATTTATAGTTTCTAGAAAGTGAGTTTGCTTTCTAGATATTTGTGTCAGTTCTTTCTACAATGACTGTGAGTATCTTTTGGGGTGGAAAAACAAAGTTTAGTTCATTGCACAAGAAAGTATTTACTGAAAAGCTACTATGTGGAAGGCACCAATACTGCAAAGGAATATAAGCCAAAGTTTCTGCCCTGGTGAGCAATTGTTTTAAATAGAAATAAAGAATGCTCCCAACCAGTTAGTCCTCAAGGACCACTGAACAGTGAAAAAATTTTGAAAGTTTAACAATTGCCCCAAATATCCCAACTCGTTTGATCTTAAATTGGTCAAATTTTTTTTTGGAGAGGCAATTTTCCTGGCTATTGATTGTCTCTTACTAGATATCTTCCTACCACTTTCTTCCTTTCTTTCTGCATGCTCCTAGAATCCTTAAACTCACCTCCCATCTCCTGGAAGAAAAGGGAGGGACAGAAATAGTAAATATACTCCAGTGAGACTCACAAGTATCTGAAGCTACCACAACAAGGAGAAGAGGCACTGTTACAAAGAACTAAATATTTCTGATATGATGCTTAACTTGCATTAATCACAAGTCACTGTTCAAGACATGGAGGGCATATTCCTACCTAGAGGACAAGTTAGAGGGAGTGTGGGAAGCTCTGCGCAAACAAATGTGAAAGCTTTAGGCAAATAGGTTTCCAAACCAGTGGTTAAAGGAAATGAAATACACATGGAAAGTCAGAGATAAAAATGTGAATTTACTTCAAAGTTTCTTTATGACATACAGATGACTCAAAAAAAAACTGAAATGGAGTAATTATGAATTTGTTCATAAGAGAAAAATATGCTGAAATACTTGCAAAGATTGGTGTTGTGTTTCGGCCTTCTCTCCCAGTCTTTTGGGTCTGTCTTCTTCAAATTTCAATGTGAACTCTGAAAAGAAAAGCTGTTTGAGCTGATTTCATGGTCACTCTGTGCAGCATTTATTTGGTTTTTCACTTCAAACTTTTAAGGCCATGAGGGCAAGAAACATTAATCCATTTTGAATTACACAATACCAAGTGCACTCAAAGGGCAATAAATAGGTGACTTTATTTTTTAAAATATCTTTTAAACACTATGAGTAGAAATCATGATTTATTAAATTTGAATCTTAAGGGCCAGGGATTTAGCTCAGTGGTTCCACTGCCTGCTTTGTAAGTGCAAGGACCCTAATTCGATCCCTAGTACCAAAAAAATAAATAAAGTAAAATAAATTTGAATCTTAATTTTAAATGCACTTTGCATGACTCACTCTGCCTTTGCAAAACAAGGGTTCATAGTCATCTAATTTAGGTCTGATGTCTTACTCATGAGTCATAGTTACTCTTTAATGTAAACATAGAATTCTTTGATTCAAAGCTTTCTCCTTGATTGTCTTATTTAGTTTCTCCAAGTCCTCTGAGATTTACAGGTGAATTTGATGAAAGAGAAATGAAAAGAACTAGCATAAGTTGAACATTGACTTACAGTATACCAAGCACCATGGTTGGTACTTTTCTTATGTGAACATATTAAATCCTTCATCTAAATCTGTGAAAGAACTTTGATCAATTCAAGTATTTATCTAAAAAAAAAAAAAGAAAAAAGAAGAAAAAGCAGCATGAGTATCTAACTCATATAATTTTATCAAGATTGAATTGATATACATATAAAACTTCTAGAACAATGACTATGCTACTTTCAATCTGTAGTGAGTGTTACTGTGCATACTGTTGTCATTTTATAATATCTGCACTTTGTAATGTGGGGATCCTGAGACTCTGAGAAGCTAAATAACATAGGGATTTCAATCTGGATCTATCTGACTCAAATATCTACCACTGTAGCTTTGAAGATCACTGAAGAGAATATCTATCTATTGACTTGATTGATAGCTATTTAGTTTTCACTTTTGCCTATCACCAAACTGATAGGAAGAAGTATATGAGACATAGGACAAAGATAAATAACAATAGTATGTGATAAGCAGCAAATGGTACAAAATGTATACCTTAGGACAGGACAAAACTCAGTTCCCAAAGAGCAACCAAGATGATGTTTCCAGCATTTTGTGTGCAAAAGGCAGCACTCTAGGTGGCAGTGTTTGGGGACAGTGCAGGAGAGACACTGGAATTAACCTGACTGGTGACAATAAATTTTACAGTTAAAACTAATGATATGACCATGGTTCCAGGAGATTTTGCCCTAATACAAACGTATCAATACTAGTATAAGTTAATTTTTTTATTCTGGAGCTCATTAAGAATTATTTTTATCAAATATATAAAATTCAAGGGCTGTAACTCAGCAGTGGTGTACTTGCCCAGCATGCATGAGGCCCTGAGGTCCTCAGCACTGCAAAGACAACAACAAAACTAAATTCAAAGGTAATGATTAAGAAAAAAAGAACACTGAATAAGGAAATGTCATAAAATGAGTGAGTCAGAATGGAGATTTCTTGCAGAAATCAGTGCCATAAAAGGTGGGTACTGACAGCACATGCTAGCTTGTGTGTGTACAACTGCTTCCTGATGCAGTAGTCCTCAGAAAATAACGTGGAAACAGATCGGGAGACTAGCGAGCTTTCAGTGGTGGGGTGCTTGTCCCAAGGACTTGATGGAAGCTCACCTACAGAGTCAGGTAGAATGCTTATGGCTGTGGCTGTGGAAGTGCAGCTCACTCGTGACAAATTTCTCTGAGCTCTATTCAAAAAGAAGGCCTGATCAAGATCGTGCTTACCAGTGCTATTTTTATTAACTGCAACACCTCGGAAAGCCTGTAAACTTTCATCAGACCTGCCTACAGTTTGTATACATGGATGGCCCATAGCACTTTAAATTCACTGTGTTTTAAACAGAATTCATCGTTTTCACCCACATTTCATACTTATCCTCCTCTGTGTACTACTCAGTAGCCAAATTCTGTCATTTCCGCTTTCTTTTCTTTCTTCTTAATGTCATTTTTCTGCTCTTTTGTTTCCATTTTCATAGATACTGTCATAATCCAAATACTAATCACCTTTTACCCAGACTGTTTTTACACAGTATTTTGGGCAAATCTTTCTCTAGTCTCTTTCCCTACCACATGTCCCAATCAGGCCACATGAAGCCACCAAAATAGCTTTTTCTGAAAGGCAAATGTGAGCATGTTTTCATCTCTATTGTCTTTAGGATAAAGTGTACCTTGCCCCCATTGGGTCTCTCTCAATCCACCTTTTGCCTCTTGGGCAGTGACCAAAAACCTGACCATTCTCCAAGTGGCCCAGAGATTTTTCACGTTCCTGACTCCTTCATTCAGCTCTCTTGGTTTAGACTGACCTGCCTTTGGTCTGCATGATAAAATTCTAGTCATTTTATTTTTTCAGATATTCTCTTTGTTAAGACCCAGCCCTCTCTTTCCTCATAACAATATTTCCTCATTGTCCTTGACTTGAAAACACACTTCTTTCAGCCTCCAGAGTACTTCTACGATTGTGCTTTAATATACATTTTTGTTCATTTATTTGCTTAGCTGCTATGCTTAAGGCTCCTTGGGGGTCAGTCTTTTTCTTTTTCAAAATTGTATCTCTGGTATTTCTTATAGTTCCTAGACTATTGTAATTATTAATAAAAATTTGTTGACTGAATAAACAAGAAAACTTAGGTTTAACCTGCATTACTACATATACACTATGTGTATATTCATGTCTTTTTATGGGATAATAATCACTCTTTTCCAGAAGAAAAACAAGAGTAAGAGATTAAAGACTGAGGGAAAAGTAAATTTGGCAAACAATATGTGGAGGTGACTGATAACAGGCTCTGGCCCTATTTTGAAAACTATCTGAAAAGCTTGATGTCTTAGTCACTTTTCTTGTTGCTAACACAAAATACCAGACACCCACAAGTAAAAAGAGGAAAGGTTTATTTAGGTTCCAGTTTGTAGAGGTTTAAGTCCATAATTGGCTGGCTCTAAGACAGGGTGGCAAGGCAGAGGGGCATCACAGAGGAAAAACACTTCATGGTGGGCAGAAGGTAGCAAAGCAATAAGGGATGACTAGAGCGGTTTCTATTCCTCATACCTTATCCTGACTACTTAGGGCGGGTAGGATTCACACTCTTAATCCTGGTGCCCCTAATCCTAGCATTGAACCATAAATCAATCCTAGCATCACACTCTCTGCAAAAGTTCCACCTATGACTACATGAGCCTTTACAGGACATCTAGACACAAGACATAGCACTTGTTATACTGTTCTGATCAACATTAGCCAATATAAGGAATATGCATAGACTAAATCAATTGCAAAATTCTCAGAATGCTGCCTGAGAAACTTAGGCAAGGATAAGATTTTATCAAAGATAATGGAAGAGAATTTGAGACCCAGTAGCTTTCTATTATGAAAAGCATGACATTGGGGGTGCAATCAGTGGGTCTGGAGTGTTTTCTACAACTTTCCATCAAGACATATAGCAAAAGAGGTTTTCTTCCAACTGGAATGACATCCCATGTAATGGAAAGGTTTCATTCTGGGACAGTCTGTCCAGAAAAGTACTTTACTTCATGGAATTAGTTTCACTTGAAGAAAATGGAGCAGAGAATGATCTTGTCCTGTCAGGGGAAGCCTGAAGTACTTATTTGTCTTTGCTAGCTATGGTTTTTCTGACTTCCTATTTCTAAGAAATAACATTTTTTAAAGGCTTATATATTTTTTAAAGCTCATGAGGGTCTTTAGTCATCGAATAGCTCTTACAAAATAATACTATGATGAGTTAAGTGATAATTAGAGACACATGCCTGAAATTTCCTTGAAAAATACACACATCCTTTAAAATGAAGGAGGAAAGTGCCAGGAAAAAAATATGCTTTTAATTTGTTTGAGTTGAAAACATTTGAAACATATTTTTAAACATTTGCCAAGGATTTTCCAAAAACCGTTGGATTTCTCATAAACCCTAAAAGATGTCTTTCTTTTGAGGAATAGCAGGAGCAATTGGGTCATTTATTCAAAATCTTACCTTCCTTTGCTTTGCCCACTGCTATCTGCTCTTCACATGTCTAAATTCCCAATTTTGGGTCCAAAATAAATGATCTATGGTCATCACTTTGAAGGAAGGAGGAAAAATATTTCATTTTTCTATCTTTTTATTTTTGAGGAAGAATGAATGCTTCTAAAGAATTTGGAATGAATGTTGGAGCTATTTGAAGAAAAAGTGGGTGACCATCTTTGTAATTTAAATAATCAAGAGCTGGTGACAGAGCCAGTCATTGCTTGCTGCTAGAGATCTACACAAGGATCATATTTAAATTTTACCTCTCTGTCCATTTCATTTGAAACTCATATAAGAACCAATAATGTGCTGAGAAAAACAAACCTAAAGGGATTTTCTATAGAGAACTTGGTCATATGATAACTTCTAACGAGGTCACATGGTCCATTTGTTATCAGAGCAGATTGTCAAACCTAATGCCTGATCTGTTAACTGTGAGCAAAGTTATAGTCTTTAAATTGCAAACTACTATACCACAGAAGGGGGGATTCTAGGCATGGAATGTGTAAACAAGAGGGATAAGAACAGAGTGAGAGACAGATAACTTGAAGGAGAATGATGGAAAGTGCATTGTGTGAGTTCGTGTGTGTGTGTGTGTGTACTTGTATGTGTGAGTAGGATGGCAGAGAAGTTACTTCAGTGACCAATGGGTAAGTCTCACTTTGAACTTCAGAAACAGCTCTAATGCAGTGAAAAGAGTCCTGTGCTCAAATCAGGGTAGTGCAAAGTCAAAACTCATTTGTATCTCTAATTATGAGGAGGCTATAGGAATATGCTGAAATGTGTCATCCATAATTCCTTTCCCATCGACATTGCCCACAAAGGGAAAATGCCACCAGCTAAAGATCGAGTTGGCCAGCTGGCAATATTTGAATTTTTTTGTGGGGGGATACTTGGGATTTAACTCGGGTCCTTCTTCTTGCAAGGCAGGCCACTGAACTGCTCAGCTAAATGCCTGGCCCAATATTTGAAATTTTTTTGATTTCCTTTCCTTAAATGCAGCTGCTTGGACCAGAAGTGAACACTTGATCCCAGGTCAACCAATCAATAGAAAATCCAACAATCTTTTATCAAAGAAACCCTGTGATTTTTTTTTGTTACTTAAAGCTGTTACCCTACTTAACATGAGCCAATCAGCTTCTCTCTATCTTCAAAATCTACCAAAATCTAAGAGCTATTTCAAAGGGTCACAATACAAAGCCAGAACTGGAAAAAAGTATAAAGAAGCAACTAGAGGGCTAGGGATTTAGCTCAGTGGTTCTGTGGCATGCCTCACAAGTGCAAGGACCCAAGTTCAATCCCCAGTACCAAAAATAAAAAATATACATAAAAAAAACTAGAAACAGAGTTGACAAATAAAAGATAATTGAGTCACTTTAATAACAAAGTGCCAGGAGGTGACCCATTATTCTGACAACCTTGGACATATAGAATGATGGAGCATTGGCTGCATCTTCAAGAGAACAGGAACTTTTAAATCTTATGTTATTAGTTCTTCTCAAGATTTTTCTTAACATTCCATATAGATTTCAATAACACCACTTAGTTTATTTCCCTGAAGGATAGAATGGTCATTTTAACACTAAACTAGACACATATATAGATCTTTTCATCACTATGTATCTCTTAATGGAAACTCTTTTTTTTTGTCTCATTGAGTTCATTGGTACATTTTAGGTATAAAATACAGTTACATTCATCATTGGGATCTTGTAACTTTATATGATAGGTCTTGGTTCTCATATTTTCCCCATACCCCTGCCCTCTCTTCACCCCCTCCTCCCTTCCCTATGTACAAATATTTTATTTCCATTTTTTCATTTTCTCATATCATTTTCTTTTTCTTTATTTCCTTTCCCCTATGCTTCCCACTTCCCCTATACTTTTAGCCCTTTCCTCCCTATTTCACATTGTCAATTATATCATTAAGATCTTATGTACTACTATAGTTTTTCACACCAAAGAAGCTATTTAGTATTTACACATGTGTGATTTATTTATTTCACTTAAGAGTATATCCTCAATATGCATCCATTTTCCTACGAATGACCCTAACTTCTCATTCTTTATGGCTGAGTAGTATTCCATTTATAGAAAACCCATATCTTCAGTATCCAATCACCAACTGATGGGCAAATGGGATGTTTCCAATTTTAGCTATTACAAACTGTGCCACTATATACATGGGTGTACATATATCACTGTGGTATGATTCTTTTGGAAAGATACCCAACAGAGGGATGGCTAAGTCAAATGGAACCACTAATCCCAGCTGTTTGAGGTATCTCCATATTGATTTCCATAGTGCTTGCACCAGTCTGCACTCCCACCAACAATAGAGAAGGGTTCCTTTCTCCCCACAACCCCTCCAACAGTTGTTATTGATAGATTTCTTGATAGCAGCCATTGTTTGTGGGGTGAGGTGGATTCTCAGTGTTGTTTTCATCTGCATCTGTTGAATGACCAGTGATGTGTAACATTGTTTCATATATTTACTTGCTGCTTTTCCTTCTTTGTCTAAGAAATGGCTGTTCATTTCAGATGCCCATTTTTGAATCAGGTCTTTATATTTGGGGGAGCTGATAGTTTTGAGTTCTTTATATATTCTAGATAGTAGTCCTTTGTCTGAGGAACAGCTGGTAAAATTTTTTTCCCACATTGTAGGTTGTCTCAGTTCTGTTGATGGTTTCTTTTGCAGTGCAGAAGCTTTTTAATGGGATGAGATCCCAGTTGTTGATTCTTTCTGCTAGTTCCCATGCAAAACAGTGAGGATTTTTTCATAAACATTCTACCTAACTTTTCTCCCAGGAAGTTTAGTGTTTCTGTTTTAATATTTATATCTTTAATCCACTTGGATTTTAGTTTAGCTAATGGTGAAAGATAAGGGTCTAATTTTAATCTTTGGCAGGTTGAAATCCACTTTTTCCAACACCATTTATTAAAGAGGCTATCTTTCCTCCAGTTGGGATGGTCGGCTCCTTTGTCAAAGATGAGGTAGGTGAGTACATCTGGAAGTTGTTTTTGTATCTTCCAGTCTGTTCCACTGATGCTCAGGTCTGTTTCTTTGCCAGTACCATGCCCTTTTTATCACAGTGGCTTTGTAGTATAGTTTCAAATTGGGAATTGTGATACCTGCTGCCATGTTTCTGTTGCCTAGGATGGCTTTTGCTATTCTAGGTCTCTTGTGGTTCCAAATGAATTTTTGGATTCTTTTTTCTAGTTCTGTGAAATGCAGTGTTGGACTTTCAATTGGCATTGCATTGAGTCTGTATAGCAGTTTTGGTAGTATGGAAATTTTCACTACAGGGAATATCTTTCCATTTTCTTATGTCCTCTTCAATCTCTTTTTTCAGAGTGGTGTAGCTTTCAGTGTAGAGGTCTTTTGCTTCTTTGTTAGATTGATTCCTAGATACTTCCGTTTTTTTTTTTTTTGAATGCCATTGTGAAAGGAATTGTTTCCCTAATTTCTTTTTCAGTGAGTCTGTTTTTTGTGTACAAGAAGGGTATTGATTTTTGGGTGTTAACCTTGTATCCAGCTACTCTGCTAAAAGTGTCAATTAAGTCTAGAAGTCTTTGGGTAGAGTTTTTTTGGGTCTTCAATGTAGAGTATCATATCATCAGCAAATAGTGACAGTTTAACTTCTTCCTTTCCTACCTTTATTGCTTTAATTTCTTTCTCTTTTCTAATTGCTATGGCTGGTGTTTCCAGAACTATATCAAAGAGGAGTGGTGATAGTGGGCATCCTTGTCTTGTTACTGATTTTAACATGAATGCTTTCAGTTTTTGGCCATTTAATATCATGTTGGCTGTTGCATTTTCATAGATAGCCTTTATTAAATTGAGATATAGACCATCTTTTCCAATTTTTGTAGGGTTTTTATCATGAATCGGTGTTGAATTTTGTCAAATGGTTTTTCTGCATCTATTGAGAGGATCATATGGTTTTTGTTCTTGACTTTGTTAATGTAATGTATTACATTTATTAAATTACGTATGTTGAACCATCACTGCATCCCTGGAATAAATCCTACTTGGTCAGGATGTATGATCTTCTTCATGATCCTCCATATTCTGTTTGCTAATATCTCATTAAGGATTTTTTCATCTATAGTCATTAAGGAGATTGGCCTGTAGTTCTCTTTTTTAGTTGCATCTTCCCCTGGTTTGGGAATCAAAGTGATACTTGCTTCCAGGAATGAGTTTGGAAGTATTGCTTCCCTTTCAATTTCATTGAAAAGTTTGAAGAGTAATGGCAGTAGTTCTTCTCTAAATGTCTTGTAAAATTCAACTGTGAATCCTTCAGGACCTAGGCTTTTCTTTGTTGGTAAATATTTAATTACATTTTCAATTTCATTGATTGTAATTGGGGTGTTTAAAATATTTTTATCTTCTTTGTACAAATTTGGTAATTCATAAATATCTAGAAATTTGTCCATTTCTTCTGTGTTTTCCATTTTGTTAGAGTATGGGTTCTCAAAGTATGTATTGATTATCCTCTGGATTTCTCTTGGATCTGTTGGGACTTCATCTTTTTCATTCCTAATTGCATGGATCTGAGCCTTTTCTTTCCTTTTTTGATAAGGTTAGCTGAGGGTTTATCAATTTTATTTATTCTTTCATAAAACCAACTCGATTCATTTATTTTTTTGTATCATTTTCTTAGTTTCCATTGCATTGATTTCTGATCTAATCTATGATTTCCTCTCTTGTATGAGATTTGGGTTTTTCTTGCTCTTGTTTTTCTAGTAGTCTAAGTTTCATCATTAGGCTGTTTATTTGAGCTTGCTCTGTTTTCCTAGTGTGGGCATTCAGTGCTATGAATTTTCCACATAGAACTGCTTTCATTGTGTCCCATAGATTCCTGTATGTTGTATTGGCATTTTCATTTATTTGTAAAAGCTGTCTGATTTCTGCTTTAATTTCCTCTGTGATCCATTGATTGTTCAGGAGAGTGTTGTTCAATTTCCATGTGTTTGTGAAGTTCCTATGGTTTGTTATGCTATTGATCTCCAGCTTGATTGCACTATGATCTGATAATATACAGGGAATAACTTTGATTCTTTTGCATTTATTCAAACCTGTTCTGTGAGCTAGTGTGTCATCTCTCTTGGAGAATGATCCATGTGCAGCTGAAAAAAATGTATATTCTGATTTTGTGGGGTGGAACACTCTATAGACATCTATTAAATCCATGTTTTCAAAAGCTTGGTTCAGTTCTAGTATTTAATTGTTAACTTTTGGTCTAGATGATCTGTCTATTTGTGAAAGTGGGGTATTTAGATCCTCCACTACAATTGTATTAGTGCTTATTTGGTTTTTCATGTTTCTTAATATTTCTTTTATATAGTTGGGGTGTTAATATTTCATGCATATATGTTTATGATTGTCATCTATTCCTCTTGAATTGTTCCCTTTACAAGGATGTAGTGGCCTTCTTTGTCTCTTTTAATCAGTTTTGGTTTGAAATTTACTTTGTCTGCAAATAAGATTGCTACCCCTGCTTTTTTCTGGGCTCCTGTCACATGGAGAGTTGTTTTTCCATCCTTTCACTTTCACTCTATGGGCTTCTTTTTGCAGTAGGTGTGATTCTTGTACACAACATATTGTTGGATTTTGCTTCTAAATCCATTCTGCTAGTCTGTTTCTCTTGATTGGTGAGTTGAGGCCACTGACATTGATGGTTATAACTCATGTGTACTGACATTATTGACATGTTATTGGCCTTTTGTTGACCCTTTTTTACTTTTTCACCTTCTCCTTTTAGTTTCTTGCCTTGTCTATTTGATTTACTCTCTTGGGCCTCATGGTGGTGTTGCCTTCATTGTCTTTTTCTAGCATCTTGTTTAGAATTGCTTGTAGTGCTGGTTTGGTATTCATGTAGTTTCTTATGTGCTCTTTGTCCTGGAAGTGTCTTATTTCCCCATCCATTTTGAAAGAGAGTTTTGCAGGATACATCAGTCTAGGTTGGAGGTTGTTCTCTTTCAGTACTTGAAATATCTCATTCCAGGCTTTCCTTGCCCCAAGGGTTTGTGTTGAAAAGTCTGCTGTGATTCTGATGGGCTTTCCTTTGCATGTGATTTGTTTCTTTTCTCTTACTGCTTGTAGTATTTTGTTCTTCTGTTGGGTTCCTGGGATCTTGATTATTATATGTGTAGGTGTAGATATTTTTTTGATCATGGCTAGTTGGGGATCCTATATGCCTCAGTTGTCTGAATGTCAAATTCTTCCTCTCTGTTTGGGAAGTTTTCTGTCATTAATTTTGTGAACAGCTTTTTAAAGTCATTTGTATTTTCTCCTGCTGCTTCATGGATTCCTATCAGACTTATGTTATTCTTCTTTGTATCATCTAGGAGATTTGTTTGATCAGTTTCTCATGATCTCCTACTTTTTTTAAGAGACTTCTCTTTTCAAGGTCACTGACTGCAATCTTATCTTTTATATCTGAGATTCTATCTTCGCATTCTTTTATTCTGTTGTGTACACTTTCTATGGAGTGTTTAATCTCCTGGATATCTGTTTGAATCTGTTTTATGGATTCCATTTCTTTCCTATGTTGGGTGTTTATTGTTTCCATTTCTTTCTTATGCTGGGCCTTTGTGGCTTCTATCATGGTCCTGGGCTCATCTATTTTTTTGTCAGTCTCGAATCATCACTTTTATTGTGCTCACCATCTCTATGGTTAACTGGGAAATTATTTCTTTTTGGAATTTTTCTAGAGCCTGATTGATCTCTTTTGTTACTTCCTGTGCTTTGAGTTCAGGGTGTTCTCGTGGTTCGCTATCAGTCTTTTCATCCTCATTCACCCTACTGTTTGCCATTGGTCAACTGGAAGTCTGTCTTTGTGTCTTGCTTAGTGTTTTCTCATTTTGATTTTTGTTGTTGGGCTGTCCTTGGTTTAATCTCTGGGTTATCTCTCTTCTGTGACTCTGCCTACCCTGGATACCAAAGCCTTCTCTGTATCCTCTGCACAAAGCCATTTGGTGGAGAACAGTGTTTAGAAGTACTCCTGGAAAATAGACCCAGCCCCACCTGAAGGGTGTGTATCCCTTCTGCCAAAATTCCACTAAAGACAGTTCAGACACATGGCCACCCTCGCAGTGGACTGAGGATTTCAGTCTAGCTGTATGGTCTGCACAGGGAGCACCGTGGGGTTTTGGTGAGCACAGGGAAGCCTCTGTCATGTTTCAATGACTAGCTAAAGAGTAAAGACACAGGGTACAAGGGAAAAATAAACCTCAAGAGAGAATAAAGTTGGCACTGGCAGCCAAGCAAAAAACATGGGTTGAAAGAACATGTGGTACATGATCGAGCAGATCCTTTTAAGAGTCACATTTCATCTAATTAAGAAAAGTCATCTCCATGTTAATTAATATTTGCAATAACTCCATAAGGTGATCATTACTTCCTCTACTTCATAAATGAGAAAATTCAGGCAAAGAAAGATTAAGGAGTTTGTACAAGATCCTGAGTAACAGAATCAAAATTTAAACTCAGGAACATGAGACAATCCTACTTTGCCTTTGCTGGCATCCCTGTTAGTGCATTATAAAATCCCAAAGAGCCATGTGGAAGCCCACAGAACAACAGAAAGCATTGTTTTTAAACAGACAAAACTGACAATGAAGTTTGGAATTTAAACCCAAGGGATGACAAATTTTCTCCACGGAGAAGAATTTGCTTAGGTAGGTGTGTGGAGCCCTAGGCAAGAAATATCTGTTGGTTGGAAGCAACAACAACAACAACAAACCACCCAATTCTGATTAGTTTTAAATTAACAGATTATGTGGAATGATACCAGAGAGATGGAATAACAGAAGGGCAGAAGATAAGAGAACTTTCATGCTGCAGCTACGATGAATCTTACTTTAGACAATGCACCTTAGCTCAGTCTCTCCTGGGAGTAGAGTTTAAGGTGGAGGCCAATGATAAGGTGGGATATTTGGGAAGTGAGCTCAAGGAAACAGAAAACTCTATCAAGTAGGCGGTCACTGTGGACATCTGAAGGATCTATCAAAAGTTCTCAAAGATGCTTCCCCTAGAGATATAAGAACAGTAAGTTGATTTCCCCTTCATTTTGTATTTACAGGAGCATACCAGGTTTGAGAAGCCCAAGGCATGAAGTAAGCATTACCATCTCCATGCCAGGCTGCACCTAGGAAGGAAGGTAGAAACCACAAACCTTCCTGTGGCAGTGGTCAGAGAAAGAAGAGCAGATACAAGTACTGAGGAGAAATTGCTGATATGGTACTTTATACAGCCAGCTTAGCACACTATGGCTTGCCACATAGAAAATACTGAGTAAATAAATGTCAAGCAACAAGGTAAATTCTGGGTATCCAGATGGAGAAAAGAAAACTACCCAGGTGTTGATACCATGGTAGGGGAGAGAGGGAGACATTTTTCAGTAGTCCTGAAGAGCCAGTTAAGTGGTCTAGTTCTTGAAGATGAACTGAGATTTATGATTAGTAAAGTGTTTACTGTCTAACAACACTAAGAATTGACATGAATATTAATTACTAGTAGTAATTACTATAAGGGTACAGATACATAGGCTGTTCTTAACCCTGAGTGGATAAAATCCATTGCTCAGTTGTTCAATCTTTGTATTTTCCCCTCATTTGGAAGACTCACATGGACAAGTGTAAATCAGAACCAACACAGAACTATATGCATACATAAGCCATACAGGTTTTTTTACATGAAATGTACTTGACTTAAAAAGGATTACAAGAAAGATTAAAATACAAGCAGGATAATCTCTTAAAAGTACACTGGTCAGAGATAATCACCTTGCAACTTTTCATTTCATAGTAGCAAGACCCTATGAGCTGGATTTACAATGAAACATATTTTTCTTGTTAAGTCATCATTGAACACATCTGGAAATCAATATTAGCAGGAAGGAAGATCAAACTTTTTCTTCACAGAGATCACTAAAATGGTTCTTCAGCCTGGAAGAGAAAAGAGGAAAGAGGGAAATTTTTATCAACTTGAGTGCTCTTTGCTCTAGAGAGTTTAAGACTGGTCACATCACAGAGATTTCCCATTCTCATTCCTCCCAACTTGGTATATATTTGACTATATAAGATATGGAACTTCTCATTATTGGAGTGCAGAATTTTAGAGAATTCGTTCTGCAATCAGAAGCAAAATATAAATCATTCCCTGGCTTGACATGGATATATTTTGTCATGAAAAATGTGGGTAAGAGAGAACAGTTATAAAATGCAAATGGTTTCAACAAATCTGGATTATGATGCCTGACTTCAGTAAATTACAGAAACTACCTGGTTTCTGTAAAGAGTTCATTGGGCAGGAAACAGATGTTTGTTTCAACTTGGCTCAGGATGCCAGGTACAACATCGTGCCCATAGAATCTTGCTGCATTAATTACAGAAACATAGAGGTTATAGCAATCTCAAACTCTTTTTTCAAGGATTAAAGAGGTTTCATTAAAGAATTAAACTATATACTTGAGTAGCAAAAGCAACCTCTTCACAAATAACAAGTACATGTACATGTGTATTGGGAAGTGACAAGGAGGTAATGTAAGGGACAAAGCAGCCTATGCTCTGTAAGTCTTCATCTGGGCTGTTTATACATCTGTTTTACATAATTTTAGTATTTCACCCTGGTATTTGGTCCTGTATGAAAAATGAATAAAGTTTTTGATCTAGAAAATATAAACCACTATACAGAGATAGGTAATGGCTATTTGCCACATTTTTATTTGGTGTAAAAAAAAAAATCTCAGCCTCAGAAAGGCAACTAGGGAGGCTGTTTCTTTTCTCCTGAACCAGTTTTGTTGGCAGTCCCTGGCAGCAGGCCTAGCGCAGTCTAGTTGGCACAGCACTTTGTGAAGTGAGATGATCAGGGATAAGCAGGAGCCAGAGCATAGAGGGGAAGAGCATCGAAGCCCGAAGACTTATGAATGTTGTAGGGATTTTGAGATTTTTCTCTTCTAATCATTGGTGAATTCTGAGATTTTTTTGTCTTTTAATCATTGGTGAAAAGCCACTAGAATTTTACATAGATGGCTGACCTGACATGATTAATCTTTAACTTATAGCTCTGTTGGTTGTATGAAAAAAAGATCTCAGGACTCAAAGTTTCGATTGGAGGACACAAGTTAGAAGCTATTGCACTACCTAGAGTGAGCCTGACAGACTGTGCTGGAATCTATGTGTCACTTTACATAAGAGATTTCAGGCCAGGGATTTAGCTCAGTGGTTCTGCCATCTGCCTTGCAAGTGCAAGGACCTGAGTTCCATCCCCAGTACCAAAAAAAGAATGAAAAAAGGGCCGGAGATTTAGCTCAGTGGTTCTGCAGTCTGCCTCCCAAGCACAAGGACCCAAGTTCAATCCCCTGTACAAACACAAAACAAAACAAAAACACAAAATATATAAGAGATTTCATTGCCTGAATTAGTGAGCAATCAAGTTACAAATGTACTTATCAGTGTGGCTTTTCCTTCCCTATAAAGGATGTCTTCATATATAAATTAGACGTCCAGCCAGCTGTGCGCCTTCAGGTCAGTATAACCCCGGCCACCATCTGCCTGCAAACACGTGTTCATGTTCCAAATGATTAGTGACTTTTAAATTCCAGACAAACAGCAGAGTCACGAGAGATGATGATGTTGTTTTAAATCAGTAAGCTTTGGACCATTTGCTGTGCAGAAATAGGTATCCAGAACAACTACTATCTCCATGAACAACTCAGATAACTTGTACGTAGGGTCAAAACTATAGGCTCTGCTACTAACAGTTTCCTCATCTATGAATTGACATTCATTCCTTCTTTTAAATTACGTTGTTGAGGGCTGCAAGATGCCAACCAGTACGCTCAGGATAAAAGGAAGAGGGCCCAACTTTTATGACTTACAGGTTAGAAGAAAAGACAATAATTAAGAAACAACAACAACAAAAATATTGTCGGTGGTGATGAGTTTTATGAAGGGGAAAGTCTATCTCATGGAAAATAACATATTTAAAAGACAAAGCAATTTATGTTATATGTTAGTTGAGAAGATATCTTCAGGAAAGTGGAAACAAGGCTGAGACCATAGAGATGAGAAGAAACCAACTATAGGGAAATTCAAAGATGAGGGTTCCAGGGATAAAAGTGATCCACACCTCACAAGGTTGTTTTGACAATTAGGAAAACAGAACTGATAAGCAATAAAGTAATATAGTCACTCCTTAGCTCAAATAGTTTCACAGCAGTCTTTATCAGATGTTTGCTGATGGATGAAAATTAGATGTTGCAGAGGCCTAAACAGTGCACTGTCCTGCCCTCGAGAGGTCCCTGTATTCTGCTGCTTACTCAGCATTTCCGTTTGGACCTCTAATTGATGAAGCAAGGTTAATATGGCCCAAGCTGTGCTCTCGGTCTTTGCCCCATACCTGTACCACTCAAAGTTTCTTCCATTTAGCCAACTCCATTCTTCTAAGCTTGAGTTTTCCTGGATCATTCCTCTATTTTCACATCCCTCACCCAATTCACCACTAAAGCTGTTCTTTCTGTCTTCCAACAATCTCCAGGATCTAATCAATCTTTATCACTTCAGCAGCCACTCTCTTGCTCCAAAGTAGTGATATATTTTTCAAAATGTATTTAATGGCTCTTGACTGACTTCAGGCCTCCAGCCTGCCTTCATTCTCAATGCAGCCAACAAGAGCAAGCATTGGTTTCCTGTGGCTGCTGTAACAAAAATGCCACAAATTTAATGTCTTAAGGCAACAAAAATTTAGAATTTCATAGTTCTAGAGGGCATAACTCTTTGTATTAAAGTGTCAGCAAGTTCTTCCCTGCCCCTGAAAGCTCTGCTTCCTTGCCTCTCTATTCTGTTTCTGGCAGGCATTTCTCAGCAAGGGTTTGCTTATGTCTGCCTCATGCTGATCTCTGGTGATACTCATGTGATGTTCTCTGTGTGTTTATGTCTAGATTTCCCCCTTCTAAGGACACCAGACTTTGGACTAGGGTCCATCCTAGTCTATGATGAACTCTTCTGAATTTAATTACATCTGCAAAACATTCTTTCCCAGTAAGATCACATTTTCAGGCATGGGATATTAGGATGCAAAGATATCTTTGAGGGAGATTTGCATCACTTTTCCATCCTTAATTATCTTCAATGCCTTCCTCACTCAAGTCCCTACAGTGACTCCTTGATCAGTCTGAATTTACCTCAGACTGGACTCTATTTCTCTGTTATACTCACACGTTCACTCCCAAGCCTTTGTGTGGCTTCTGTTCCTTTTGCCCGGCACCCTTTTTTCTGAGATACTTTCTCTGCACCATCTGTCCTCTTTCAGATCTGTAGTCAACTAGGCTATGTAGTCCTTGCCTACCACATTTAAAATTCCTCCACTAACCTCTCCTCTGACCCTCTCTAGACATCTTGTTGGAACTACTTTTCTCTTCTCCTTGACAAAAGTACCTTGCTCAATATCATAGTACTAGGAAATGGAAAATCCATTTCCCTTCAAGTTTTATCCCACAGCTTATCCCCGCACTTAGTGTTCTATGGAGTCTCTTACTGGCTACCTTCTGTAGCTAATTCATTACCCACCTGGTTAGGATATAAAAGACCCATACTTAGTGACAATCAACAGATGATAAAGTATACCTTATCTCATATTTTAAGCATTCCTTGATTAACACTCATTAAAGTCTAATTTTCAGTGAAAGATTCAGGGTAGGAATTCTGAGCATGATATTACAAATTTTTTTTAACCAACCTTCCAGAAGATAGATTGAGTAATAAATAAAGACAAGTTTATATTTTATTGAGTTCCCATAATATCTAGTGACACGGGGGGGCAGCTAAAACTTACAGAGCAACACAGACCCATAGTTAAATGGTTTATTTCATCAAGCAATACTGTTTATAGAAATTGATCAGAAATAATTATAAATGACACCATTTCTAAACAAAGTCTTATTAGCATGGTGTGACATAGACATACTTTTTTATTTGCATGATGCCATTTGTACACATTTGTTTATTTGTCTGATGTTACAGGAAAGTGAAAAAAGTCACCATGCTTTATACATAAAGCTATAGTAATAAATAACAGTTACCATTCATAGAGCATTGTCCGAGGACCAGTCACTATACAAAGTACTTGGTGTATTGCTAATTAACCTGTGTAACAACATTAATGTAAAGATTTTATTTCTACTTCCAAGATAAAGAATTGAGCATACATACAGGAGATTCAATAGCCTGGCCCAAAGTCAGATGGCCAGAAAAACAAGATATACAAATAATTTAAATAAAGCTACAAACTAGTACTATACAAAAATCACTCAGTACATTTGTTAACTTACATTGAAAAATATGCATGGAGCAGCCAAGGATATTCATGTTGCCAACTCCACACATACTTTCTCTCCTTGAAGAATGTTGACACTGGCAACTACATTGCAGTCTGATCATCCCTCATCTAAAGTACTTGAGACCAGAAATGTTTCAAGATTCTAGATATTTTTCAGATTTTGAAATATTTACATATGCATAATGAACTATCTCGGGAATGAGACCCAAGTCCAAGCATAAAATTAACTAATGCATTTGTGTGTGTGTGTGTGTGTGTGTGTGTGTGTGTGTGTGTGTGTGTGTTATAGATATCACTGAAATATTTCTGGAGACTTTTTAGTCACTGATTTTGAAAAAGGTCTCATTAAGTTGCCCAGGGTTGGCTCAGACTTGCCATCCTCCTTCCTCAGCCTCCAGGGTGCTGGGATTACTGGTGTACAGCACCACACCCAGGTTTGACAGCAGTTTTACAAGCTTCTATGGCCACACTTAACTGCTACAGACAGATAGTTTCATCAGATTTGTATTGATTCTGATTAGCTCCAACACAGTACAATCAGTTTGTCATATTCATGTTTGAAATATCTAGGCGTGCATTTGTTTAGGCACTGTAGGCTTCATGTACTGACAACGTCTCATAACTAAGCATCACAACTTCAGCATATGAAAAATATAATGAAAATATGCTAACTGGTCTGAATTCTGCTGGTTACTCTTCCACAACATGGATTCACAAATAGTTTTCTTTTCAAAAATCTATTGTCTTAAAAAAACCATGGGTCAGTTAACAGTGCTTCCTCAATAAATGAGCTCCCCCCAAAATAGGCAATATCTTATTTATTCATCATTATATTCTCCAACTTTATCAATGAGTTCAGCATGTACTCCATCATCAGTGCACACTTAGTAACTAAGTGTAATTAGGTTTAGGCCCTGCCCACACCAGCCATTTAGAATTGCTCTGTATTCTTTGTAACCATCAAGAGGGCAAACACAGAAAGAGAGATGACATGAATGTGTACCTTTCTTTTAAAATTTCTAGAGCTGCAAAAGGAAAAACTGGTTTCCAAAGCTGGACACAGTTGTTGTCTTAAAATCAAATGCCCAAAGTTGTAAGGCCTTCATATCTCAATGCCATTTTGCTTCAATTATTTCCCTTCAGATAAGGAAACTACCTAAAATTAAGGAATACCAAATTTGGCCAACTTGACTAAATTTACCCAACTTGTAAGTGAAAAGACTGGAACCAGAAATGAAGGCCTTGGCTATTATTCCTTGCTTTATTCCTGCATCATCAGTAAAAGAAAGATGGGCAGAGCACATGGCAGAGAAGTGAGGATCTAGTTATAACCAGCCAGGGTCTGTGTACATTTAGGGCATAAAGCGTTTCCCATTAGTAGTTTGTGGCTGACTCATGCTCTTAATTGTTTCAAGAGATTCAAGTGGCCACTGAACAATATAACTGCAGCTTGTTCTTTTTGCATCTTACAGGACATTTTTCTGAAATAGTCCATAAAATGTCACCTGGGGGTTTTGTCTTTCTTTCTTTTTTTTAATAAGATGATTCTTACAAGAATTTCTTGTTATCTCCATGATAGGATTCGGCTGTTGAGAAAAAGTTAAATTGAATTTTGATTGAATTTAGTGTGTGCTGGACCCAGTCCATGCATATGATACATATGAACTTATTTAACTTTCACATGAATGAAGAGGTGGGTATCACTTAATAGATGAGTGGAAGAAGGAGACACATCTAGGATGTGGGCCTTGCAAACCTGACCCCAGGCCTGTAATTTTGAACTTGATATTTGCATATCTTTACATCCTGGCAATTAGGCTACTACACTCACTCTACTATACTTGTTCCCTTCTTACTATTAATCTTCACTTTTTTTCCCAAAGAAAGACTTATGAGTCCTGTGTGAGCACTCATCAGTTTGTATGTTCACTCTTTTAATAAGTTCTTCATTTGTTTATTCAGTAAACATGTCTAAGTGTGTGGCGTGCTTTTCAGTAGATTCTGGGTTGAATATTGCCTTTTCCCTCAAAGCATAGAATCTGGTAGATAAGCTGAATATACAGGGTTGATGAAAAATCATCCCATGCTGGTGTACTAAGGAAGTACTCAGGAAGGACATGAGGCCAAAAATAAAGTGAGAGGAGTATGTCAGCATAAACAGTAGGGTAGCATCTGAGTTGATGCTTACATTTATGATACTTGGAAATGATTATTTGTGAAGGCAGGAAGTTGATAAAACACAGAAAGGAAATAAAAAAATACACTATAAATTTAGAGAACTTTAATTGTTCAGTAGAAGGTAGAACTAGAAGAGTAAATATGAGCCAGATCACAAAATACCTATATGGCTGTATCAAGGAGTAAGTTCCTACCCTGTTAGTGGTAGAAAAATCAATGGATGCATTAAAGAGAAGAACATAATAGATCAGAAATTTGGGAAAATGCTTCTAGATCAGGAAGCACAGACTGGAAGAGGGTAGAAATAGATTTTTTAAAATTTATCTAGGTTGAATGTATGTATAGCAATCCAAACATGAAAATTTAAGAGATTTCCCTAAATTATTGGCAGTAAGGATAGTGAGAAGAAAGTGAAGTCAAAAAATATTAGAGAATCAACAAGACTCAGTGAATGAGTGTGTGCAATATACAGAGGATGAAAAATTGGTTGAACAGTGTGCTGTTTATTGACATGGCAGGAAGTGCAGTAGAATATCCAGGCAGCAAGACAAAGATGGGAAGATCATTTTTTATAGCATCGCATTTAGGGTTCCAAGAAGAGAGTACTAGGGCTGAGTGATTTCTATTGGCACAACCAGCAGTACAAAAATCACAGCAAAAAAATGAAGACAGATGAGTCTAATCAATGACTGAGAGTTTGTAGGCCAAGCAAGGAAATGATACAGAGGATCTCATTGCCAACCATAAAAGAAGTAAAGTCATGGAGCAATTATACCATCACAACCACTAGAGAATTGAATGGACAATCAACGGAGGAAAATGGGAGATTCTTCAAAGACTGGAAGTTTCTGGTGAGAAAAAATATATATACAAATGGGAAATGAAGCACCGAGAAGGCTTGGGAATAAGAAGCTTTCTTCAAACATTAGTACTTTGTGGGATGGGGGATTTAGCTCAGTGGTTTTACTGCCTGCCTCACAAGCATAAGGACCTGAGTTTGATCCCCAGTACCAACAAAATAAACAAACAAACAAAAAAACATTAGCACTTTGTGGTTTAAGATTTTCAGAGTTGTAGAAGTGATGGCAAATTTTTAAAGGAGAAAGTTTATAGCATTACCAAATATGCTTTTGTTGATTCATTTTCTGATAGTTTACAAAAAGCTGAGATCTTTTTAGATAAATGCACAGGAAATCCGTGTAGTTATCTTTGAATTCTGCAGAGATCCTAAAACATGGCATCTGTGATCAATCGACATGTGTGAGTCCTGTTACTTCCAGTTATTAGATATAGAAATATCTAGTAATGACCTTCTCTAAGAGTACTGAGAAGACAAAACCTAACTATAAAATATGTTAATTTCTAATGCAGTTTGTGCTTTCACTCATCATATGTAAATTACAAGAGAGTATATCCCTTCCTAAATGTACTAGAGATTTTTATCTGTTTCAGTTGTTGTTTCTTGAAGGGTCTTCTGATCCATACTTTAAAGCCATTTGTTCCTCAGTTGGGTTTTGACCTGTTGAAAGTCAGGCTCTCATCCCTAAAGACAAATCAAGTGCAAGACACATTATCTGTGGAGACTCAAGTGTGAGAGCCTTGCCAAACTATTGCTAAAATACAAATAGCTGACCTACCCCACTATTTTTAATACAAAATGATTTTCCTTGAAACCCTAGATTTGGATGACAACCAATTCATCGAAAATTTACATAATAATTGAAATTCTCTTTGAGAGTAAGCATAAGGAAAATACTGCTTATGAAAATGTAGATAAATGATGAATTCAGAGATCAATGGTGAATTCAGAGATCAAGCAGTACCAAAAGAAATACAAAACTAGTTCCGGCCTCCACTGTACTTGTAGTTTTAAAAAAAATATTACTCAACAGAAATCCAGAGGATTGGCAATACCTACTCTGAGAACCTGTGCTCTAATCAAATGGAAATCACAGAAGAAATGCAGAGATTTCTAGATACTTATGAATTACCAACGTTGAACAAAAAGTAGATAAAAAAATTTTAAACACCCCAATTACAATCAGTGAAATTGAAAATGGAATTAAAAGTTTACCAATGAAGAAAAGCCCAGGTTCTGATGGATTTACCACTGAATTTTACAAGACATTTAGAGAAGAACTAATGCCACTACTCTTTGAACTTTTCGATGAAATTGAAAAGGAAGCAACACTTCCAAATTCATTCCTGGAAGCAAGTGTTACTTTGATTCCCAATCCAGGAAAAGATACAACTAAAAAAGAGAACTACAGGCCAATCTCCTCAATGAATATAAATGCAAAAATCCTTAATAAGATACTGACAAACAGAATACAGAGGGTAATCAAGAAGATCATATATCCTGACCAAGTCAGATTTATTCGAGGGATATTTGCAAGGATGGTTCAACATATGTAAATCAATAAATGTAATACTGTATATTAACAGAGTCAAGGACAAAAACCATATGATCCTCTCAATAGATTCAGAAAAAGCATTTGACAAAATTCAATACCCATTCATAAAAAAAACTGCAAAAAATTGGAATAGATGGTCTATATCTCAACTTAATAAAGGCTATCTATGAAAATCCAAGAGCCAACTTCATATTAAATGGCCAAAAACTGAAAACCTTCACGTTAAAATCAGGAACAAAACAAGGATGCCCACTGTCACCACTCCTCTTTGATATAGTACTGGAAACATTAGCCACAGAAATTAGAAAAGAGAAAAACAATTGAATCAACAAAGATAGGAAATAAAGAAGTTAAACTGTCACTATTTGCTGATGATATGATACTGTACATTGAAAACCAGAAAAACTCCACCAAAACACTTCTAAACTTAATTGACACTTTCAGCAGAGTAGCTGGGTACAAGGTCAACACGCAAAAATCAGTAGCCTTCTTATACACAAAAAAACAGACTCACTGAGAGAGCAATTAGGGAAACAATTCCTTTCACAATAGCATCCAAAAAAATGAAGTATCTAGAAATCAATCTAACAAAAGAAGCAAAAGGCCTCTATGCTGAAAACTACAGCACTCTGAAAAAAGAGATCAAAGAGGATATAAGAAAATGGAAAGATCTCCCCTGCTCCTGGGTAGGAAGAAGCAACATAGTGAAAATGGGCATACGACCAAAACTGCTATACAGATTCATTGCAATGCCAATTGAAAGTCCAACACTGCATTTCACAGAACTAGAAAAAAGAATCCAAAAATTCATTTGGAACCACAAGAGGCTTAGAATAGCAAAAGCCATCCTAGGCAACAGAAACATGGCAGCAGGTATCACAATTCCCAATTTGAAACTATACTACAAAGCCACAGTGATAAAAATGGCATGGTACTGGCAAAGAAACAGACCTAAGCATCAGTGGAACAGACTGGAAGATACAAAAACAACTTCCAGATGTACTCACCTACCTCATCTTTGACAAAGGAGCCGACCATCCCAACTGGAGGAAAGATAGTCTCTTTAATAAATGGTGTTGGAAAAAGTGGATTTCAACCTGCCAAAGATTAAAATTAGACCCTTATCTTTCACCATTAGCTAAACTAAAATCCAAGTGGATTAAAGATATAAATATTAAAACAGAAACACTAAAATTGCTGGGAGAAAAGTTAGGCAGAACTCTTGAAGACATTGGCATAAGAAAAGACTATGAACAAATCCTCAGTAGCATGGGAACTAGCAGAAAGAATCAATAACTGGGATCTCATCTTATATAAAAATTCTGCACTATAAAAGAAACCATGAACAGATCTAAGAGACAACCTACAGTGTAGGAAAAAAATATTACCAGCTGCTCTTCAGACAAAGGACTATTATCTAGAATATATAAAGAACTCAAAACTATCAGCTCCCTCAAATATAAAGACCCTATTCAAAAGTGGGCATCTGAAATGAACAGACATTTCCCAGACAAAGAAGGAAAAGCAGCAAGTAAATATATGAAAAAATGTTCCACATCACTGGTCATTGGAGAGTTGCAGATGAAAACAACACTTAGATTCCACCTCACCACACAAACGATGGCAGCTATCAAGAAATCAACCAATAACAAATGTTGGAGGGGTTGTGGGGAGAAAGGAATCCTTCTCTATTGTTGGTGGGAGTGCAGACTGGTGTAACCACTATGGAAATCAATATGGAGAAACCTCAAACAGCTGGGACTAGAGGTTCCATTTGACCCAGCCATTCCTCTGTTGGGTATCTTTCCAAAAGAATTAAAAGGACAATACCACAGTGATATATGTGGACCCATGTTTATAGTGGCACAGTTTGTAATAGCTAAAACTTGGAAACAGCCCATTTGCCCATCAGTTGGTGATTGGATAAAGAAGATGTGGTTTTTCTATAAAATGGAATACTACTCAGCCACAAAGAATGAGAAGTTATCCAGGAATTTAGCTCAGTGGTTCCAGCACCTTCCTCAGAAGCACAAGGACATGAGTTTGATCCCTGGAACATAAAAAAAAAAATGAGAAGTTAGAGTCATTTGTAGGAAAATGGATGCATATTGAGGATATACTCAAGTGAAATGAATAAGTCACATGTGTGTAAATACCAAATAGTTTCTCTGGTGTGAAAAACTGTAATAGTACATAAGATCTTAATGATATAATTGACAATGTGAAATAGGGAAGAAAGGACTATATGTGTAGGGGAAGTGGGAGGCATAGCGGAAAGGAAATAAGGGAAAAGAAAAAATATGAGAAAATGAAGAAATGGAAATAAAATATTTGTAAATAGAGAAGGGAGGAGGGGGTGAAGAGAGGGCAGGAGTATGGGGGAAAAAATGAGAACCAAGATCTGTCATGTAAAGGTACAAGATCCCAATGATGAATGTAACTGTATTGCATACCTAAAATGTACCAATAAATTCAATGAGAGAAAATAAATAAATAAATAAAAATTTATTACTTATACCTTAAACAGAGGTAAGTAACTATCTTCTACATTCTAACAAACTGAAACCTACTAAAAGTTTAAAAGCTTTCTTTTTACTTTTAATAAAATAGCTTAAAATGATTTTTAATTTTTATTAACATATCAATTGCACATATTAATGGGATTCAGTAATATTTCCATACCTACATAAAAGGTGCATTGGTCATACTCACTCATCCTTCTTTCATTCTCACGCCATCCCCTCTGTTGCTACATTTCCAAATTGCTAGTAATCAATAATCTACATTCAGCTGGACTCTTCTAGTTGCTATATTTGATGTAAAACATAGAATACTTGTCTTTCTGCATCTCCTTTATTTTGTTAGCCACTATGTGCTCCAATTTCAGCCATTTTTGCTACCAATGATGATTTCAGTCTTCCTTCTGGGTATATATGCCATATTTTCTTAATCCATTCATCTCTTGATGGGCACCCATGCTGATTCCTTAACTCAGCTCTTATAAATAGTATGACAATAAACATGGGCACACAAGTGTCTCTGTGGTTTCAATTTTAAATATTTTCAGGAATCCCCTACTGTTCTCCACTGTGTCATTCTCACCAACAATGTGTAAGAGTTCCTTTGTCTCTACTTCCTCAGGTGCATTTGTTATTTTTACCTCTTTGTTCATCTTTACACCAGTCTTTCTACTTGGGATGAGATGGTATCTCATTATAGTTTTGATGTGCATTTACCTGTTAGCTAATATGCATTTATTTCTTTTTAAAAATATCTGTTCAGGTTATTTGCCCATTTTAATTGTATTATTTGACTGTTTATCAAGTCATATATTCTGGTTATTAACCCTCTATTAAATGAATAGTTGGCAAATTTTTTTCACATTCTGTACATTGTGTCTTCATTCGATCATTTCTTTGCTGTGTAAACACTTTCTAATTTGCTGTAATCCTATTTATTAACCTTTGCTTTTGTTTCCTATGCTTTGGGGGTTTTATCCAGAAAATCCTTTCTTGTACCAATATATTAAAGTGCTTCTCCTATTTACCTCTAGGAGAATCAGATCTACCATTGAAGTTTTCTATTCATTTTGAGTTATTTTTAAACTTCTGTGTGTGGATATCGATTTCTTCCAGAACCATTTATTTAAAGGGCAGTCCTTTCATTGGTGTATATTTTTTTGGCATTTTTGTTAAGAATCATCTGACTTCATACATGTGGATTTATTTCTAGACTTTCTATTCTGTTGCATAGATCTATGTGTTTATTCATATGCTATTTTGGTTATTATGGTTTTGTAGGGTACCTTGAAATTAGGAACTGTGATACCTCCAACTTTGGCTATTCAGGGTCTTCCGTGTCTCCATATAGTAAATTTTAGGATTGCTTTTCCTGGTTATGTAAAGAAAGTCAGAAATCTTTCAGTGAGGATTGCATTGAAAGTGTAGATTACTTTGAGTGGCACAGATAACTTAACAGTATTTTTTTTCCAGTCCATAAAGATGGAGGTCTCTATCTGTATCTTCCTCAATTTCAATTTCTTTCTTCAGTGTGTTGTAATTTTCACTGTAGGGGTCTTTTATTTCCTTGGCAAAGTTTATTTCTAGGTTATTATTTTTGTGGCTATTGTGATTATGATTGATTTCATTATTTCTTTCCTAGAAAATTTATTACTGGTTATAGAAAAAGCTATTGATTTTGTATGTTGGTTTTTTATTCTACTTTATTTAATACATTTATGAGTTATAATAGTTTCATAGTTGGGTCTTTAGCTTTTCTACTTATAGAAACAAATCCTTTACAAATAGAGATAATTTGACTTTCTCCTTCCTGATTTTGTTTCATTAATTAACTTTATTGGTACATTCAAGGTATACAATGCAGTGGCATCCATCATTGGAAATTTGCACCTTTACATAATTGATCTTGGTTCTTACTTTTTCCACATTCCCCTGCCCTCCCTTTAATCCCTCCATCACTCCCTATCTACAAAGACTTTGCTTCCATGTTTTCTTTTTCTCACGTTAATACCATTCCCATATTTCTTTTCCCCACCCCTCCCATTTCCCCTTCAATTTTGTACCTTTTCTTCCTATGTCAAATTATCTATTATGCCTCTTAGTCCTTATTTACACTTTCAGTTCCTCACAATAGAGAACCTATTCAGTATTTAGACCTATGTGTCCTATTTATTTCGCTTGAGAGTATCACCTCATTGTGCATCCATTTAGCTATAAATGTCTCTAGTTTCTCATTTTCTATAGCTGAGTAGCACTCCATTTTATTGAAAATAAATTTCTTTATCCAATCTCCTGTTAATGGGCAATTGGGCAGCTTCCAAGTTTTAATTATCTCAAATTATGCTGCTATGACCATGGGTGCAATTATATCACCGTGGTGTGATTCTTTTAATTCTTTGGGAAAGATACCCAGCGGGGGTGGGGGGGGACAGCAGGGTCAAGTGGGACCTCCAACCCTATTTTTTTGAGGTATCTCCAATACTGATTTCCATAGTGGTTGCTCCATTTTCATTGCCACCAGCAGTGGAGCAGCGTTCCTCTTTTGCACAGCTACACCAGTGTTGTTTTCATTTGTATCTCTCAAATGACCAGTGATGTTGAACATTTTTTCATATGTTTATTCTCTATTTCTACTTCTTTGTCTGAGAAATGTCTGTTAATTTCAGATGACCATTTTTGGACTGGGTCTTTAAATTTGGGAGGTCTGATTATTTTTTTTTTTAAATTCTTCATATATTCTGGAGAGTAAACCTTTGTCTGAGGAAAAGCTAGTGAAAAGTTGTTCCCACATTGTGGGTTGTCTCTTCACACTATTGATTGTTTCTCTTCCTGTGCAGAAGCTTTTTAATAAGAAGAGATCACACTTGTTGATTGTATTAGTTCACAGGCAACTGAGGTTTTGTTCTTAAAATCTTTTCCTACACAAATGTCCTTAAGAGTTCTACCTAACCTCTTTTCCAGCTGGTTTAGTATTTCTTTTTTAATATTTAGATCTTTAATCCATTTTGCTTTCAGTTTAGTGCATGGTGAGAGATAATATGGTCTAATTTTAATCTTTGGCAAGTTGAAACCCAGTTTTTCCAGCAAAATTTATTAAAGAGGCTATATTTCCTCCAGTGAGGGTGTTTGGCTACTTTGTCAAAGATGAGGTGGCCTTGTGTTTCTGGAGTTGTTTCTGCATCTTCTAATCTGTTCCACCAGTCCTCAGGTCTATTTCTTTGCCAGAACCATGTTGCTTTTATCACAGTAGCTTTGTAGTATAGTTTCAAGTAGGGGATTGTGACACCCCATACCTTGTCTTTTAATTGCCTAGAAATTGTTTTAGTTATTCTAGATCTCTGCTTGTTCCAAATGAATTTTTGGATTGTTTTCTCAAGTTCTGTTAAGTATGCTAGTGGGATTTCAATTGGGATTGCATTGAATCTATATAGGAGTTTTGGAAGTATGGCCACTTTCAATATGTTGATTCTTCCTACTCAGGATCAAGAGATATCTTTCCATTTTCTGATATCCTCTTTAATCTCATTTTTCAGAGTGTTATAATTTTCAGAGTAGAGGTCTTTGATTTATTTCATTAGGTAGATTCCTAAGTATTTCAATTTTTTAAATGCTATTGTGAAAGGGATTGTTTGTCCCACTTCTCTCTCAGTGAGTCTTTTTCATGTACAGGAAAGCTACTGATTTTTTTTGTGTGTGTGTGTTGACCTTGTATCCAACTACTTTGCAGAATTTCATTAGTAAGTCTAGAAGACATTGGGCAGAATTCTTGGAGTCTTCTAAATAGAGTACCATGTCATCACCAAAGAATGACTGTTTCACTTCTCCCATCTTTATTGCTTTTATTTCTTTCTCTTGTCTAATTGCTGTGGCTGTTTCCAAAAATATATTGAACATGAGTGGTGATAGTGCACATCCTTCTCTTGTTCCTGATTTTAGTGTGAAAGATTTCAGTTTTTGACCATTCAGTATGATGTTGGCTGTTGGTTTTTCATAGATGGCTTTTGTCAGATTAAGTTAGAGACCATCTATTCTGATTTGTTGGAGGATTTTTATCATAAATGTGTGTTGGATCTTGTCAAATGCTTTTTCTGTATCTATTGAGATGATCATATGGTTTTTGTCCTTAGCTCTATTAATATATTTATTACATTTATTGTATTTACATTTTTGTGTACTAAATTTAATGATTTCCATATGTTGAACCATCCCTACCTCCCTGGGATGAATCTCACTTGGTCAGGGTGTGTGATCTTCTTGATGATATGCATTCTATATGTGAGAATCTTATTAAAGATTTTTGCATCTATGTCCATTAGTGAGTTTGGCCTATAGTTGTCTTTTTTGTTTGGATCTTTCTCTGCTTTGGGGATCATGGTGATGCTTGCTTCCAGGAATGAGTTTAGGAGTACTGCTTCCCTTTCAATTTCACTGAAGTTTAAATAGGAGTGGCAATAGTTCCTCTCTACATGTCTAGTAGAAGTAAGCAGTGAAGCCATCAGGACCCGGACTTTCCTTAGTTGGTAAGGTTTTTATTATGTTTTCAGTTTCATTGATTGATATTGGATTGTTTAGAATTTTTAGGTCATCTTCATTCAACTTTGATAATTCATACAAATCTAGGAATCTGTCCGTGTCTTCTCTATTTTCAATCTTATTGTTGTATATGTTCTCAAAGTAGGTATTGATAATCCTCTGGATTTCTGCTGGGTCTGTTGCAATTTCACCCATTTCATTCCTAATTGCGTGGGTTTGGGCTTTTCCTTCCTTGTTTTGATAACACTAGCTAAGGTTTTGTCAATTTTGTTTATTCTTTCAAAGAACCAACTCTTCACTTCATTGATTTTTTTTTCACCTTTAATTGAGTTTATTGGTACATTTTAGGGATACAGTACAGTTACATTCATTGTTGGGATCTTGTACCTCTACATGACAAGTCTTGATTCTCATTTTTTCCCCTTATCCCTGCCCTCCCTTCACCCCCTCCTCCCCTCCCCATCTACAAACGCTTTATTTCCATGTTTTCATTATCTCACATTTTTTTCTTTTCCCTTATTACCCTTCCCCTATCCATCCCACTTTACCTAAACCTTTAGGTCCTTTCTTCCCATTTCTAAATGTCAGTAATCTTGTTAGGATCTTATGTATTATTGCAAATTATTCACACCAGAGAAACTATTCAGTATTTACACATGTGTGACTTATTTATTTCACTTAGGAGTATATCTTCAATATGCATCCATTTTCCTATGAATTAATCTATTTTCTCGTTCTTTATGGCTGAGTAATATTCCATTTTATAGAAAAATCACAACTTCTTTATCCAGTTTCCAACAGATGGGCAAAAGGGCTGTTTCCAAGATTTAGCTATTACAAACTGTGCCACTATAAACATGGGTGTGCATACTTCTCTGTGATATAATTCTTTTAGTTCTTTTGGAAAGATACCCAGCAGAGGGATGGCTGGGTCAAATGGAACCTCCAGTCCAAGCTCTTTGAGGTATCTCCATATTGATTTCCATAGTGGTTGCACTAGTCTGCACTCCCACCAACAATGGAGAAGGGTTCCTTTCTCCACACAAACTCGTGAACATTTGTTATTGTGTGATTTCTTGATAGCAGCCATTCTTTGTGGGGTAAGGTGGAATCTCAGTGTTGTTTTCATCAGAATCTCTCGAATGATCAGTAATGTGGAACATTTTTTCATATATTTACTTGCTGCTTTTCCTTCTTTGTCTGAGAAATGTCTGTTCATTTCGAATGCCCATATTTGAATCAGGTCTTTATATTTGGGGGCGCTGATTGTTTTGAGTTCTTTATATATTCTTGATAATAGTCCTTTGTCTGAAGAACAGCTGGTAAAAATTTTTTTCCCACATTGCAGATTGTCTCTTAGTTCTGCTGATGGTTTCTTTTGAAGTACAGAAGCTTTTTAATAAGATGAGATCCCAGTTGTTGATTCTATCTGCTAGTTCCCGTGCTACTGAGGATTTGTTCAAAAAGTCTTTTCCTATGTCCTGCTCCCACCCCTAGTTCACTTCATTGATTTTTTGTGTTGTTCTCTTTGTCTCCATTGCATTAATTTCTGCCCTGATCTTTATAATTGCCTCCCCTGTATGAGTTTTAGGTTTGACCTGCTCTTCTTTTTCTAGAAGCTTGAGGTTTAGCATCAAGTTGTGTAATTGAGCTCGTTCCATTTTCCTAATAGGAGTATTCACTAGTATGAATTTCCCTTATAAGACTGCTTTCACTGTGTCCCATAGATCCAGATATGTTTTGTTGTCATTGTCATTTAATTGTAGGAACTGTCTGATTTCTTCTTTTATTTCCTCTGTGACCCATTGTTTATTCAGAAGTATGTTGTTCAATTTCCATTTATTTATGTAATTCTTGTGGTTTGTTTTGCTATGGATCTCCAATTTCATCACACTATGGCCTGAGACAGGGGACAATTTCATTCCTTTGCACTTACTTAAACATGTTTCATGAGTGAGTATGTGATCTATTTTGGCAAATGAAACGTGCAGTTGAAAAGAATGTGTATTCTGATTTTGTGGGGTGGAACACTCTGTAAACATTTGTTAAATTCATTTATTCAAGGGCTTGATTCAGTTCTACTATTTCATTGTTTATGTTTTGTCCGGTTGATCTATTTGTGACAGAGGAGTATTGGGGTCTCCCACTACTACTGTATTAGTGCTTATATGAATTTTCATGTCCATTAACATTTGTTTTATATAGTTGGACATATATATTTATATGTATTTGGTGCATATGTATTTATGATTGTCATCTCTTCCTCTTGGATTGTTCCCTTTACAAGGATATAGTGTCCTTCTTTGTCTCTCTCAGTCAGTGTTAGTTTGAAATCTACTTGATCTGCAAAGAGAATAGCTACTCCTGCTTTTGGGGGGGTTCCTGTTGCATGGAGTGTTGTTTTCCACCTTTTAATTTTGAGTCTATTAGTTTCTTTTTGAATTAAGTATGTTTCTTGTATGCAGCATATTGTTGGATCTTGCTTCTTGACTCATTCTGCCAGTGTATTTCTCTTGATTTGTGAATTGAGGCCATTAACATTGATGATTATAACTGATATGTATTGACATCCTTGTCATGACTTTTTTTTGTTGGATTCTCCCCCTTTGAATATAATTTCTTGGTTTGCCTGAAGGATTCATTCTGCTGGGCTTCCTAGGATTGTGATCCTCCTTGTCTTTTCTTGGGATATTTTTTAAAATTTTTTTGAGTGCTTGTTTAGTGTTCATGAATTCCTAAGATCCTCTTTGTCGTGAAAGTATCTTATTTCTCCATTAATTTTGAAAGATAGTTTTACAGTGTATATCAGTCTCGGTTGGAGGTTGTTTTCCTTTAGAGTTTGAAATACATCACTGAATGCTCTTCTTGCCTTGTGGATTTGTGTTGAGAAGTCTGCTCTGATTCTGATGGGCTTTCCTTTGTATATAATTTGTTTCTCTTCTCTAACTGCTTGTAGAATTTTGTTCTCCTGTTGGCTTTCTGGAATCTTAACTATTATATGCCTATGCGTACATTTTTTTAAAATCATAACTATTTGGAGTCCTATAAGACTCACTTATCTTTATGTCACTTCTTTTCCCCTATTTGGGTAGTTTTCTGCCATTACCTTTTTTTTCAGCTTTAATTCAGTTTATTGGTATATTTTAGGGCCCTCACTGGGGCTCTTATGTAGCTGTTGTCTGCGAGGGCCTTTGGCTGGGGGCTGTGTATCCCAATTCCTCTTGTCTGCATAGGCTTCTGGCTAAGGTCTTCAGGCACTTATCAGTGGTATTGGGGCAAGCCCCTGGCTGTAGCTTGTGCATCTGTGTAGTTCTTTTCCAGGTGGGCCCTTAGCTGTAGCCAATGGTGTGGCAGGATTCTGGAAGAAGTTTGCATACTTATGCAGCTCTTTTCTTTGTGAACTGTGGCTTGGGCACATGTGCCCACACCTCTGGGGTTCGTGGCAGGCATTCCCCTAGTCGGGACCTGCCTGCAGCCACATCCCTTTAGTCCACACAGATGCTTCCCAGTGTGTGTATACACTTACCAATGCTGTGGCGGAACACTGGAGAATGGTTTTGCACTTGTACAGCTCTTTTCTTCCTTTCTGATTTTTATGCCTTTTTTTTCTCAAATAATTGCTCTAGCTACAACTTCTAGTATTACATTAGATAAGAATGGTCAGTATTATTGTTCCTAATCTTAGAGCAAATGCTTTCACTTTTTCCCCCACTCAAAATGTTTGACATACATAGCCTTTGGTGGGTTGAAATGTGCTTCTTTTATACCTATTTTGTTTAGGGTATTTGTCAGGACAAGGTTTTGAATTTTATCTAATGTTCTTTTGGTTATATGAGATAAACATATAATTTTTATCTTTCATTATGTTTACATGGTGTATGACATTTATTGATTCCTATATTGAATTACCCTTGCATCCCTGGGATGATGGCTGTTGGATGGGTGTTTGATGAGCTGTTGAATTCTATTTTGTTGAGGATATTTGTGTCCATGTTCAGTCAGGATATGGTAGTTTCCTTTTGTTATTGTGATGATGGAGGTGGTGGTGATGTCTCTGTCAGGGTTTGCTTACAAAGCAACATTTCCTTACAGAATGAGTTTGAAAGAATTCCTTCTGCTTTATTCTATGGAATAGTTTAAGAAGCATTAGTGTCAGTTCTTTTATAAAAGTCTGGAAAGATTCACCAGTGAAACTATCTGCTCCTGGGCTTTTCTTTATTTAAAGTCATTTTTATTGCTGATTCAGTCTCATTAACCTCTTGTTGGTCTATTTTTTTAACATCCTCTTGGTTCAACTTTGGTAGGATATGTGTGCTCAGAAATTGAATCATTTCTTCTAGATTTAAAAATTTGTTAGCATATAGTTTCCCAAAATAATCCTTGATGAGCCTTCATGTTATCAGTGATAATGTTTCCTTTTCACCTCTAATTTTATTTTGTGAAGCTTTTCTCTTTCTTCTCAATCTAGCTAGATTGCCAATTCTGTTTATCTTTTTAAAAAACCAAATCTTTATTGTCTTGATCTTTTACATTTTTTAAGTCTCCGTTTCTCCAAGAAATTTGAGTACTATTGATTCCATCGTAAGTTCATTTTGATGCATCATTAGGCTATTTATTTGAAATCTTTTTTTAATATGTAGGCACTCATTGTTATAAAATTTCTTAGTACTGCTTTTAGTGCATCCCACAGGTCTTGGTATGTTGTTTTTCAATTTTCCTTTGTTTCAAGAAATATTTTTAATTTCCCTTCTAACTCTTCAAGGTATGCTGTTCATTCAAAATTGCAATGTTCAAAATAAATAAATAAATATTTATATTATTTTTTGGGGAGGTAGCTGGGATAGAACTTGCATCCTTGTGCTTGAGAGCAGGCGGTGGAACTACTGAGCTAAATCCCTCACCCTGTAAATAAAATTTTTTTAAAAAGAATAAAAACATTAATTGGGCTAGAGATTTAGCTCAGTGGTGCCACTGCCTGTCTCCCAAGCACAAGGACCCGAGTTCAATTCCTAAAAGCAAAAGAAGAAAAACAAAATTGCAATGTTCAATCTCTATGTAGATGTATACTTTCTAAAGTTTCTCTTGATATTGATTTACAGCTTAATTTTATTGCGATCAGAAAAGATAGAGCATATCATTTCAACTGAGTTTGTTAAGATTTGTTCTGCAGAATAAAATGGTTCTTTCTAGAAAAAAGTTCTATATGCTTATAAAAAGAATGTGTTTTCTGCAGTTGTTGGATAGAACACTGTATAAATGTCTACTACTTCTGTTTGGTCTACAGTATAGTATAACTAATGTTTCCTTATGCTCCATTAAGGAGTGGGGTATTGAATTCCCCCACTATTATTATATTTGGAGCTTGTTTCTTCCTTTAGGCCAAATAGCTTTTTTATTTTATAAAATTTGTTGCTCTGATATTAGGTGAATATAGATTTATAGTTATTATGTGTTCTTGATGAATCAATCATTTTGTCATTATAAGGTAAACTTCTTTGTCTCTTCCTAGAGTTTTCATTTTAAAATCTATTTTATGACATGTAAGTATAGCTGATTCTGCTTGTTTAGGTATCTATTTGTTTAGAACACCATTTTCAGTCCTTTCAGTCTGTATGTGTCTTTATCGGTGAGGAGAGTTCTTATAAACAATGTATTGTTGGATTTTTACTTTTTAAATCCATTTATCCAGTCTCTGTTAATTGGACAATTTAGTTCATTTCCATTCAATGCTATTAAAGATATGAATTTATGCCTATCATTTTGTTAATTTTCTCCTAGTTGTTTTGAACATTTTGTGTGTCTTCCTCCTTTCATCCTATGGTGTAATGATTTACTGTATTGATAATGTTTGATTCCTTTGTATTTCTCTCTTGTAAATCTAGTAGTATGATTTATGCTTTCATATACTGTCATGATGCTAGCTTTCTTTTACTTCTGGATGCAGCACTCTGTTATATATCTTTTCTAACACTGTTCTAGTAGTCACCTGTTACCCCTAATTGTGATTGTCAATTTGACTGGGTTAAGAAATGGCTAGCAGATTAGTAAAGCACACTTCTGGGTGTGGCTTCGGGGTGTTTGCAGAGCTGAATGGAAAGTAGGCCAGCAAACTGATAGAAGAAGGCCCATCCTGATTGGGGTGGCACCATCCAGTAGGCTTGCAGTGAGGATGGAATGAAAGAGGAAGAAAGAAGGATGAAAGGAGCACTAAGTGGAAGTCTGTCTGGAGGGTGTGGTCAGACAAGGTCAGGGGTAGCCAGTGCGGTAATTTCATAGGTGTAGGGACAGCAGAAATTGTGGTTTTCCTCTCTACCCCTATTACAGGAATGCCTGCCTAGGATCAGGACCATATCATGTGTACCTAGAGAGGACTGGGGCATTTCTTCCCTCTGACTCTCGGTTGCAATGCCCACTGGAGAGTAAGCAAGCCTAAGTATTGACCAGAGCCAGGCAAAATTCCTCTGGAGACCTCCTCTCGCTGCATGCACCCAAGGGTGGGGCAATGCTGGGCACTTCTCTTCCCCACTTCCTAATTTTTCAGCTGAAGTACAGTGCAACATGAATAAGAAGAATGTTATTTTTATCTCAAAGAGATGTCAGATACGGGCTATGTTTACTAAATTTTATCCATATTTTTCTTGTTTTCCTGTCTTTGGTTTTTTCATCTTTAAAATGAGCTCATATAAGTAGTTTCCATGAGAAATAAATATAATATCTACAAAATATTTTATACAAAAGTCCTAAGTAAAAGACATAGAACAAATTTGGTGGCAATCTTATCAGCATTAATTCTCAGAGATCCAACATATGAGGTATGGGCTGGGGATTTAGCTCAGTGGTTCCGCTGCCTTTCTTGCAAGCACAAGGACTCAAGTTCATCCCTGTTACTAAGAACAAAATAAAACACAACATAAGATGTATAACTGAACAATGAAATGAATATTTACATTTTTAATTATTGCAATATAAGATATATTGCCATTAATCCCCCTAAAAATAGTCTCCCATACTTCAAAGACATTTATCTCATTTTTCCTTGCCTCTTTCTGAAGCAGTTCTGGAAATCCTTTTGTGAGTGTCCACAGTTGTGGCTGCCTTGATGTTCTGAATTTACTTTAATAATTCTTCAAATTCAAATTTAAATTCAATTCAAAATGAACTTCCAGAACTGCTTCCAAAAGTGGTAAAAATGATGACATAACTATTCAAAGGAGATAGTCTGAGGGGGATTAATAGGTACATGTCTTTTACTGTAATACTTTTTTTGTGTTTTTGGTTTTTTGGGTTTTTTATTTGTTTGTTTCAGGTACTGGGGATGGAACTCAGTACCTTGTGCTTGCGAGACAAGTGTGGCACCACTGAGCTAAATCTCTGGTCCTGTAATAAGTATTTTTAATGTAATCATTGTTGTATATTTTGATCACACCTAGTATATAGTTACCGCCTTTTCTTACCCAAACATTTAGAGTGGCTCTTTGAGACCATAACAAACATGGTAGTGATTCTTTCTCTGGAGATTTATATCATGCTTTTCTGTTCATAATACTGGGCTTGTAAGTTTTTAATTGTTTAAATTAGACCAAAGTGAGCATTTTTTAAAGTTTATTAATAACCTTCTAAGACTGGGAACTTCTACAATCTATCACTGAGGTCTCAGTAGATGAAATGTTTTCCACTAATGTTGCATCAGTACATCATTGGTAATCTTGAACTGGTTCATATATTAAGAACTTTGTTATTCAAGAGATTCATCCTCTTTGTTTTTTTAAGAAAATTATCAAGAATTTAAAATAACTCTTTCATGAGGTGGAAGAGTAATAAGGGAGATGAAATTTGGAACTAGCCTCTACGTGTTTATATCACTAAAATTTCACCATAGATTCTCTAAACTCTCTTTTTTTCAGTTTTTATTTTTTATTACTATATCTTTGCAACACATAATAAACACATTCTTTGTGAGGAGGTGGTATGTGTGCATAACACAACTCTTTAAAATTCACATATAGTTATCCTAATAGTAAGACATGAATTGGGTAATTAGAAATGGGTTGAGGGCAGATGCTAAGATAAGGTTTAAATCTGGTATAAATTTGATGAACAGTGAATATAATCATAGAAATACTATGCCTAGTTAGTGTGCAAAAACATTGCTTTTCTTAAGAAAGAAATAACAGTTTTGTAGCATTTCTGTCTTTCTGCAAGGGGAATTTTATTAAATTGATTATTTTTGGTGAGTTCTGATCATTGACCCTTCATGCCACTTGTTAAATCTGAGTGTTACCCCTACCCATATCTAAAAGAAGAAAACATAGTTATGAATCTATTTTTTTTGTTAAATGTATTTTCCACATTTTATGTCAGTTCTTTATTTTTTCATACAGTATTCTACACAAGAGCCAGATGGATTCTTCCATACCTGGGGACTGTTAACACATCCTGTCATCCTTTGCGAAACTTAGAGGTGCATCAGCAGACTGGAAACTCTTACTAATAGATAAGCCACCTTTGACTTTATGGACAAGAGTGGATTCAATATAAATTCACTCTAGATCCATTATTATTAATGTACAGATGACACTAAACTTGAAGGATATACTATGAGGATAGTGTGTTGACCTCTATTTTAGCTTGTACATCAGTGAACTGAGGGCAGTTCTCATAAAGCAGGAACTATCACCCTATTTTAGTCCATTGTTTTTAAATGTATAACCAAGTGATAGATCTTTTGCAAATGCGAAGAAGACAAAAAGATGAAGGAAGGGTTGAGGGGAAGTTAGAAAGAGAAAGCAAAAGGGATTAGATGTGTTATGTATACACACCAACTCCCCATCGTGAATGCAGTTTATGTGCTCCAAATATATATGCTGGGGATGGAAGCTAGGGCCTTGTACATACTAGGCAAGTGCTGCACCACTGAACTATATCCCCAGAATTATTAAAATTTTTTAACAAATTAAATAATCTTAATGCTCATTAGGGTTGAACTGATCAACTAGAAAAGTGTATCTTTCATGACTCCTATGGCTACATGTTGGTTTAAAGACAATGATTCAGGCAGCTAAGGATAAATTATTTTTAAGACTATGAGTTTCCATATTAAACAAGTTTCAGAAATGAGAAATGATTCAAAAATCAGTTGCTCTAAAGCCTCCAAAACAATCATTTTGATAGGTAGCAAGTGTTAATTCTCCAGATAAATTTAAAATGTTCTGTTATCTAGGGTTATATTTTCTCACTTATCTATATCTGATTTTTACAAAGGAGCTAAATTGGCTTAGGCTAATTAACCTATGTGTATTTCATAGAAATTGTTGTATACTTTCCTCAGGCAATTGGCAGTAATTCATTTGAAAATCCTCCAAAGCAAACTGGTGTTACTATACTTCAAAAACTTAGACTTGGGGACCTCAAATACTCATGGACCGAGTAAACTTCTTTTTCTGAATATGTTCTGCTACCCATAGATGGCACTTCTGAGCACCTCTATCTTGATATTAATGAAATGGAATTAATCTTTATTTAACTACTTTAATCTTTCACCCATTTATTTACTTATTCTAATTGTAGATTATATGTTCCTTTAACCCATTACCTCAAACACTTTTGTTCCACAGTGGGATACAATTAAACAAAAGAATAATAACAGTTACTCTTAATAATAGGCCTGTAAGTTGGACTTTTTGAGCTAGATGAGGACCATAGAGATTCCCCCATGTCTTAGTCAACCACAAACAACTAGTATTGTTAAGCAACTTAAATTTGCAATGGGTTGAAAAATCCCTAATTTATGATCCTCCATGTAATAGTTTTTCCATTACTCCATATTGCCTGTTGGGTCAGGTTGTCTAGTCTGTCAGGGCAATGGTTCTTGTTCTCATCCTTTCACTAGGAAAAACATCTGGAATTCTTCTCTCCTGTGCCAGATATCACTAGAAACCATAAAAGTAGGGATTTCCTTTCTCTCACCCTGATCCTTTCATAAACCTGAACATATTCTAAACAAAAATTTTTGTTTGATGTAATGCAGATAAACATAAAAGCTTGAACTTGGATTTTTCAAGGGTGAATGCTGGTGAAAATATCTTAAAAAGTAGTGAAATGCTCACACCCACACACAGGGTTTATAGCTGCATTTAGATAGAATTAGGAATCTAAGAATTGATAGAAATATTAGTAGCTGGCAAGAGAAAACAAAGGGAATCCAAAACTAAAGGAATTAAATTCATTCTAGAGTCTATTAGCAAAAGAAAACTCCTCTTGTTACCTGATAAAGACTTCCAAAGTGGACAAACAGCCAGAAGGTTTTCCCCACACCTCTATCAAAGACTGTGTACCTAATTTTAAAAGTCTAATGGTGCTGGCCTTTTTTAATCTATCTGTGCTATGTCTGGTCCCTCTCTGCCAGAGACTTGAGGTCTGGTTTTATTCAATTGTAGTTTACTCTGTGCTTTCTCTTTATGTATACTTTAAATGTTATTTTGACGATAGTTCTCATTGAACAAGAGATAACTATCTTTCATCGTTTAGAGTTATTGAAGGAATGTTTCTTCTCTCCCTGCCTCTCAAAGCATTTACAGCCATATATAATGAGAACAGAAATTCCACAGGGACCAGCTACAATAGACATGTGCAAGTTAAAGATATGTATACACATTTTATATATGATATATTGGGTTCAATACCCGAAAAGACCTGAATAAATTTATGATGTTCTATTGCAAGCTCTGTAGTTTTTATAGACCCCAGGGAAAATATATTCTTTTGCTTCTTCAGACCAAATGTATATTGAACAAAGTACAACTTGCCTTCTAAATGCAGCTAATCATACTGAAAGTCTAAGTATGTTAAAGTACTCTCTAATCACTCAAAATTCATTTGCTTGTTCTGTCGCAATGTCAAACATTAAGAATGCTATCCACAGTATTTTTGTTGGCCCCAAACGGTAGTGACCAAGTGATTTGGAATATACCCTGCTGTGATCTGGAGTCTAGAAATGGTGAAAATGATGGTCACTTTGCCAATTTGTGACCCTGGTGCCCAGAAGAGCTCAACCCTATGATAGAGGTGGGAATGGCCATGCTGCAGCAGGGTGAGGAGTTGGCAGAAGTCCCCAGGGAGGTAGATTCTGCTGATCTGGTTAATTAGTTGTTTTGTGCATATTGCAAAGAGGCCAAGGGAGCTGTCTCTGGCCCATCTGTGTAGGTTTGAACTCCAGAGTTACAGGAATCTTGTCCACTTAAAGCAAGTTTTTAACCTCCCAAATTCTCAATAGGCACATCTATAAAACAGGAATATTAATAATATTTACCCTGTTGGATTGTTGAGCTTTAATAAAGTAACTAACATAAAAGTTTTATTCAAAAATGTCCCTATAGAATATAGATAATAATGCTAGCTCTGGTCCAGTTGGCTAAGTTATCAGGTTGGCCTTGCCTCTTAATATCTGTGCAGATTTCCTCTTTCAGTTTGTTTCCCCTTTGGAAATATGGATATGAAAAATAATAGAAACACTGTTTTTTAAAAATTATATCAGTTAATGCCATAAAAAGAATTTAGAGGCCGGGTGTGGTGGCATACATCTGTAATCCCAGCACTCGGGAGGCTGAGGCAGGAGGATCGGTGTGAGTTCAAGACCAGCCTGGGCTACATAGTGAGTTCCAGGTCAGTCTCAACTACATAGTGAGACCCGTCTCAAAAAAAAAAAGAATTTAGAAAAGTGTTCAATGTATGATAAATGTTCTAAAATGCTATTATTTATTAATATGGATAAAATATTAATATTATTGTTAGTCATAGAATTCCTAAAAACTTTGCTTGGAAAACATTCAGGGCTAAAGAATTAGTGTTAACTCTCAATTATTTGCCTAGCTCTCTCCCATGAAAAAAGGAAGGAGAAACAATTTCTCTTTTTCTTTTCCTGTCCACGTTCCCACTTATCTAAAGCTGTATGCCCATCTCCCGAAGGCAAGATGTTTGCATCCGCTTCGGTGGTGGTGGGGTAGAGAGCGCCATACCTTAGCTTTCGTTCTGATCTCTCTGTCTGACAGTATCCCTTCAGTGAAGTGTGCACTGTCCTGCGAGGTATGACACCGAATGACTGCGGGAGCACGCATTTCCCTAAGCGATGTGATGGAGGACTCTCTTTGCTTGGACTGCTTTTAAGAGATCTTAGTTAGACTTTCATCTTTATTCCTGGGATCTGCAGGTGTGGGGTCCAATGCTGGGGAGCAGTCATATGGGACTCAGCACTTGACAAAAGTGATTTTGCTAGATGATAATTCTTACTGAGTATTACAACTAACAACACTGTCGTCTGTAAGTGGAGGCTGTTTGAGGCACGGCCAGGTGCACCAATCCTGAGAAGAAATAATGCTGCCCTGTGTAAGAGCAGTTTAATAAAGCATATGTTCACTGTCAGTAATATTTATTTCTTTTAAAAAATACGTGGGATGGGAGAGAGAAGTTTTTGAATGCTGGCATATTAAGCCCTTGAACTCACAGGTACAGTTGTATCGACATGATGAACATCTTGCACCAATGGTAGTCTTTCCCACTTATCACCCAAGGACATCTTGAAAAGCAGGTCTGGTTGCCTGAAAGGTCTGTCTGCATAATATCTATAGAAGGAAGAATCTCAATGATTTGAATAAAGAGGGAGGAGGAGGCGTGGAAAGGGATATGGAACTAGGCTTAGGTAGACAGCAATTTCCTAAAGAACTGTTAGTCGAGGTTCATCAGCCATAAAACCTGATCTGATTTCCAGAGAAAAGGGAAGAATGATCTTGTGCGATTGAGCAACTGCAAAGTTTTCCCAAGTTTCTCAGCAACAGAACTTGTTCTTCATCCAGTTGTAACTGCTATTTGGCCAAGGTAAAAGAATTTTTTATATATTTAATTTACTGCGAGTCTTTGCAGGCTAAAAATGCAATGCAGGGCTTTTTATGTTAACTGAACAATCAGATGGTAAAAGAATCACTTTGGCCTTTCACTGTGTCAAGTGAACATATTTTGATGGTAAAAGAAATAATTCCATATGTACATGATTTGCTAGTATTCGATTCCTGTTTCACATGTAACGTCCTTGGTCTTTTGTCTTTTGAATCAATTAGGTCATCCCAGGGGGATTTTTTATAAAAGGAAAGAAAAACAGGCCATAGTGTAAGCCAGAGCACTCTAGTACTGTCCACTCAACATATGGTGTTTGTAGATCCTGAAAACAGAATCAGGGGGAATGCTGCAGATTAGAAGGGCTCTCTGCATCGAGATGGTTTTAATTTGTCTGCATTTTAAGTCTTTTGTCGTGAAGTAGTTCTCATTACTGTCAATAAAATGGTCAGTGAAATGAGGGTAAAATATCATCATTATGTTTCTTAAATAAGATTTGTATGTCTCCACTGGTATGCAAACATGCTACTTTGCACTGTTCTGTTTTTTACTTTTCAGGGGAATTAAGGGGGAGAAATATTAACCCAAACTAGTGGACTCACCTGGGAATTATGAGCCTCTTCTAAGGCATGATTTGAGAAGTTGCTGCACAGAGGTAGAGCTTGCTGGAAAATCCTTCTGAGCCAGGGTAGCACACTGGCCTTTGACTCCACAGGAAAGTCTGCCCTCTGTCCAAAGCCTTTCGGTCCAGACAGCCCAGCACAGATGGAAGGAACGGCTCAGGGGAGCCACCGATGAGAACAGGCAGGGAGACATCTGCAGGTGAAGGCCAGGAGGGAATCGTGGCTGGAAGGTCATTGAAAGTCAATGCACAGAAAGGCTGTTTCCCCGGCAGCAGAAATTACCCTGTAAGACCTCTTCAGGTCCACGCAGGCAGCAGGCCAATCTCACTGGACCACACACTTAGACCGTCCTCAGAACTGGATTCCCTGCCTGGTGGCTATTAAATCCCTCAGCTGAGTCACATCTGATTCTAAGATCATAACAAGCTTCCACTTAAGATTCTGAGTAACACACAGTCCTAGGAACAGGAAGCTTTGGAGTAATTCAAGGCCCAAACTGTACTCAGTACCCGTTAGGTGTCTGCTCTAAGGGCTCCTCAGAAGGCTGGCCACCCAGGGAGGAAGGCACAGTCCTCACAGGCAGAGCTTGCACTGTGCCAGGAGATGGAGAGTGAATTCTGGACACACAAAAACTAAAACAAGCCAGGGGCTACAGAGATGTCATCTTCTCCTACGTGATTCCACTTTAAAAGAGCAAAAATCGGACTGCACCTACGATAGAATTTGAACCTCAACTCTGTAGTCACTTAAACGGAGAACTCTAGTTTCCTTAGCTGTAACATAAAAGAACTGGATAAAGTGATTTCTAAATTCTTCTTTCTTCCTTTTTCCATTGTCAGATGAGGCCATGGAATTTTGCACAGCCTATTCACATCTCTTAAATTTTTTAATTGATAGCTTTCTGATTTAAAAAAATCAGCTCTAAGTTTTAAAGTCCCTCTGCTATCTTTCTATGATTGTGAAATAATAGGTAAAGCATTTCTTAAAATGAAAAGATATATCTCCTCTCTTCAACATTGTATGAGGGGTCATAACTACTGCAATAGGGGAAGAAAAAGAATTAAAAAGTAGAAAGATTAGAAAAAAGAAATAAATTCATTTTATTCATAGATAACATAATTGTCTATATAGAAAATTTCAAAATTTACACCAAAAAATAGAGAAATTTACTGAAGTCTGCATATAGTTTATATATTAAGCTGTACAAAATGTTGACAAGAGAAATAAAAAGTGCATGGTATTTGCCAATTAGAAGATCCAATGCTGGTAAGATGTCAGTTCTCCCCAAACTGATGCATAGATTCTAGGCAATGTCATTCATTATCTCAGAAAGCTTCTGTGAAGACTGAAAAACAGATCTTAAAATGTATATAGAAAAGCCAGGCCTGGTGGCACATGCTTGTAATCCTAGTACTCAGGAGGCTGAGGCAGGAGGATCACCACAAGTTGGAGGCCAGTTTGGAGTACATAGTGAGTTCAAGCCTGAACTACACAGTGAGACTCTGTCTCAAACAAACAAACAAACAAATAAAAATTTATATGGAAAATAACAGACATAGAATAACTGAAACAATTCTGAAAAAAATGAATAATTTACATCATTACTATTCAACACCTGCCATAAGAGCCACAGTGATTAGGACAATATGCCATGACACACTGCCCTTTTAGGGTTGGGTGGGAGCCCCAGGAGATGGATGGAAGGGGCACATAAGCCACTCCACTTTTGTCCCATACTGTGGACAGGCACCCCACCCATTCAGTGATATCTTTGTAGAGTTTTATGGGAAAACAGATGTACTTATTTGATTTCTTCCAGCTACTTAGATCAATATGATGTCTAAAATTTTGACTAAATGTCTTCTACCATATTTTAAACTTCCAGTAAATCACTCTAAAGGTGGGGATGTACTATAATTTGGAGCAGTGGATCTTAAACTTGTGCATCAGATGCACCTATGATGCTTTTTTAAAAACATACAAGTTCTTAGGCCCAACCTTCCCACCGAAATTCTTTTGGTATTGTATCCGAAGTGGAAATCGGGAATTATTTTTCCCTGAAGTTCTTGGAGATGATTCTTATCTGCAGGCTGCAGAATCGGTGTCTTCCAGCAGCGGTTTAAAAACTTCAGCATGCAGCAGAACCAATCGGGGGGCCTGTTTAAGTGGATCACTGAGCCCTAACTCAGAGGTGACAGCTCAGCCAAGTACAGTGGAGTGTCTCACAATTCCCTACACAGTTGAGGAACTGCTGGTCTGGGGACTTCACCTCAAGGAAGAATACTTTACAGAATCTCATGTAACTGATCTATGGCTTTCTTAAATTCAAATCTGTACTATTAACTAAATTTCAGTAATATATAAAATAATCAAACCCAGAAGGCTTAAATAGGTATTGAAGATTGTTGTGAAAATAGGACTCCTGTCTAGGAAAGATATAGAACTAACAAAATGCACTGTAATGTAAAGAGAAATAACTCAACTTAAAATGAGCAAAGGATCTCAGTAGACACTTCCTGAAAGTAAATACACAAATATTCATGAAAAGACACTCAGTGTCATTAGCCAGCAGGCAAACACAATTCAGACTACAATGAGATACCACTTCACAGCCACTAAGATGGTCATAATCAAAACACATATACATACACTGAAAATAACAAGTATCGAAGAGGATATGGAGAAATTGGAACACTCACGCATGCCTGGTGGGAATGTAAAACAGTCAGACACGTTGGGAAACAGTTTGGCATTTCCTTAAAAAGTTAAGCACAGTGCTACCATATGACCCAGTCACTCCACTCCTACATCCACTCAAGAGAAAAGATACATACGTCCACACAAAACCTTGGACACAAATGTTCAGAGCAGCGTCATTCATGACACATAACCCATTATTCATAAATAAACCTTACATTCACAACCGATTCGCTTTTGACAAGAGGGACAACAAATAATCTTTTTAACAAATGCTGCTGGGACTCACTGGATATTTGGATACTAAAGAAGGAAGCAGGACTCCAGTGGCAAATTATATGAAAGTTAACTCAAAGTGGATCGAATTGCTAAATGTGGGAGGTTGAAGTTATGTTTTTTTTAAGCTTACAAGGGATAAAGGGGATAAAGGGGATGATTTGTGATTCGGGAACAATGTTTTCTAAGCTATAGCACCAAAACATAGATAACAAAAGAAAATTAGATAAAAGATTAAAAACGATTGTGACTCAAAGGAAGCTACAGAGAGTAAAAACATTCAGGAGAAAGTGTTTGAAGTCATACAACCCAGACATTCCATTCCTACATACGTACTCAAGAGAAAAAATATATGTCCACCAAGACGTACACACAAATGCTTGTTGCAGCATTATTCATAATAACCAAACATTTCCTTTGAAAACATGTCCTTGAGTTTACATTTAGCTCAGCCTTACTTGCTTAGTTAATTTTCTGCTCTTCATGGTAAAACTACAGCACCACATATTTCCACTGCTTGTGCAAATAAGCAGCCTTTGCTTCAAATGGATGTTTCTATTAACACTCTGCCTAATTATCGAAAATAAACATGTGCGAGTACAAGCTTCTGCTGACTGCCTCTCAACCTATCTTTTCCTCCTGCTGGCTCCCGCAGAGGGGCTTTGGCTGACTGAAGTTTGCCAGGGACCCTTATGTGAACATGCCCTTCACTGGCAGAAATGTACGGAATCCATCCTGGGAACTGAAATTTAAATGACACTATTGTCATTCTGGCAAAGAAAAATCATACATGGTTGCATGAAATGCTATAAAATGAATAATGAAAGTTTTATTTTAAATAAAAGGCTTATCTCATGAAAGGCTGCATTTTGAAGATTTGTTTTCCTTTGACGAATACAAGCAGAATTTCAAATCAAAATCCCCAAACCCAAATCCCAAAGTAAACAGAGCTTGGGTCTTCATGACAGTATATCAAAGAAAAACACCTAGCTAACTACCTCACAAAACTTACAAACTTTTGTGGTAAGTGCCTCTTCACTCTGTTTGCTTTCTTTGTAAGCTTTTGATGTGTTATTCCCCTTCCTGTTCAATAATTGCTGCTTCACACTATTTTTGAGGGCACTGCAAAGTGTTTAACTTTTGCTTTCACACACTGTAGGAGAACCATTCTAATACTGGGAAGATTATCACCACCATTTGGGAAACTGATCTGGCAGACACTGTGCATAAACCTTGGGGGCTTCTGCCAAGCTGAGCACAGAAAGTCCTGTATAATAGGAGAACACGGAAGTTGGTATTCTGTGAAATTCCCTTCTATCATTTGGTGCTCTACAACAAACACAAAAGAATGTAGCAAGATAATAGATGTGATGTGGAAAAGCCTACAAAATATACTATGTCCTCCAAAGGTTAGTACTGGTAGTAATAACTAATAATTTCTAAGAATATTCATCATTATATATTTGCAGATTTGCATCATTTTAATCTCTTTTATAATAAAATGACCATCTGTGACGTTCCAGGAATATAAAATTATAAATCAAATCAAATTCACTCATATCTGAAACCACAACAAATGATTTTTTAACATGATTTGGTGGTAAAAAGATTCTGTTGTCACTAAACCTACTGAGATCGGGGAGACCATCTATAAACAGTGATGAGTACAATTGCCCCATGCAAAAATATCCAGCTTCTGCTAATGAGACTTCCTAATGCAATTCGGGGCAAAATTTGACTGTATTTCGTGACTTCACACCCTCTGAATCAGACACTTCTGTGAACTTTTGTAATTTAAATGACTACAAAGATTGATCAAAATATGTTTAAATAGGACCGGGGATTTAGCTCTGTGTTGCCGCTGCCTGTCTTGCAAGCACAAGGTCCAGATAAGTAATACTTAAAATGGATACCAATGGAGAACAGATACCCTTTCTTTGTAGTATTTCTGTGGAGAAGGCTTAGTAACTTAATGCTCCATTATTTGAAGAAAAGAAAGTTAATAATAATAAATAAGGGTCTCTGGATTTTGACTCATCCCTTCTTCACCCCATGAACTTTTATCTATGGTTGATAGAGAATTATTTACAAAAACAAACAACAACAACAAAAACCAGGAGCAACAACAACAACAACAAAGTATTAAGAAAGTGGAACTGATAATAGCTATTTTGAGCCCCAAACCAAGAGTTAATTTTAAAATACTCTGACATCCACATACCCACATATGTCCAATTTAGGGTAGAGGAAGGCTGATTGAGTAGTTGACCTAAACTCTGTTCTTGTTTCCATTTTGTGATCCATTTCTGTGATTTTTTTAATCTTATTTTTGTTATATGAATAGTAAATTATTTATATTTGTTTTGAGCTTCTCCCCTCAAAAAAATCTAATTACTTACTTTTTAGAGTAAAAAATTCTGAAAATGGGTGACATTATGGATCAAGAAAAATTCCTCAAAATGTAAAGCTCTTATTTCCTTAATACAGTACCATATAGTACAATAATACTAAAATACTATAGAATTTAAAGCCAAAAACTATAAGAAATACAAATGTAGGACTAGGAATTTAGCTCAGTGGTTCCACCACCTGCCTTGCAAGCACAAGGTCTTGAGTTCGATCTCTGGTACCAAAAAATAAAAAGGAAATACAAATTTTTGTGTGCCTTACAAAAAAAATTGATTCTAATTAAACTATGGCACCAGTCTTCTTTTCACTCAATATTTTAATTTTATATTTCAAAAAGATCTTTGATGGTTATTTAAACATAGATATTTATCATACTATTCATGTGTGAGACAAAAATATAAACAAAAATAACTCTATCATGACATGCATATATTTTGGTATGTAACAGACAATCGTTTAGCACATTTTTAGTTGCAAAATGTCACACAGATTCAAATTTGAAACTCTTTCTTTTCAGGCTGTAATAGAGTATGTGGTCATTGCCTTAAAAAATATGAAGTTATGGTCATTTTTATAGAAATGAATATTTGGTTCACTATGCTTTATTGCTGTATGTTTTTCTATTAACTTTCTGTTTCATTATTAAGCTATAGCATAGTTTTTTTTATAAAATTGCATAGAATTTAAATTTAACATGTACAGCTGACTCAATTGAAATAACAATTGTGGGGATCATGAGTATTGGTTGTAAGTATTGTTAACTTTAGTAACTCTGTATGTGTTAAATTTCTCCAGTTTAGCAGGTAGAGTGTTTCCTTTGTGGAATTCCTGAAAGTTACAGTTTCTTGTCTCTGACCTTTAGATGTGTGGTTGTCCGGGTTACTACTACTCACGGTGGGTTGTTTTGGTGAACCTGTTTGCTCTTTTCCTGTGTGACCTTTCAGTTACTTTGGTAACCCCATCCCATAATAGTTTGTGGTTTTTTTGCTTTAAAAGGCCGGTGCTTGCTGGCAATAAACGCCGCCTTGATCAGACTCTTGTCTTGGCGTCCTTCCTTTCTCTCTGCCCCATCTCCACCCCGCTGCTCTTTCAGGTTTGAGACACTGCTGGACAGTGCTCTGCATCGCCGGCTCGCGACAAACAATAGTAATAATAATAGTAATGACCAAATTCATACTAAGTTCATGACCAAGTTCAAGTAGGTAATGACAACTATGTCATGATTGACCCCTAACTCTCAATCATAAGATATGTGACAGTTCTGAAAATTCTACAATATGTTAAAAAAAATGAATCTTAACAATCAATGAAAGCCAATAAAAATCCCTTATTTTTGTGCCATTGCAGCTATCATGATGAATTTAACAGTAAAATAAACTCAGGCACTGAGTCGTGTAATACTGGGTAAGGTTGGAAAATTAGTCGACCTTTCTGAGTTTCTCACTTTACACTGAGTTTTATCAGAGCATCTATTACAGAGAATTATTGCAAAGATTAATGAACACAGTCTCTACATAAATTTCTCAATGTTAGACATTTTTTGCCATAAGCAATACCTTTTGAGCTTTCTAATCACCTGTGGAATAGGTGAGAAGATGTTATCCCTATTGTGTAGCTGGAGAGAACAAGAATCAAGAGATTCTGACCTACCCTAGGTTACAAAGCCAGAAAGTCACACAAAGGGGAAACCAGAGCTCTTTTCAGCTTCCCCTAGATCAAGCTAGTAAATGTATGTAAATTTCCTTTTCTCATTTTTAAAATGTTGAACTGACTTGAAGAAAACAAAAATGATCTGAGCGTTGTGAATATTTTTAGTTCTCTGTCATCTGACTCCTCTTTATTAGAGTAACTATAGCCCTTCAATCCATGTGCTTTGAAATTGGCCTCAATTCTTGGTTGTAGAGATGGAACAAAAGGTCTCAACCTAAACAATCAGAACTTTGAATTTCCTTGGCTGTAGACATGAATCCAAGAATAGGCACTTAATTCAAGCCAAGTCAGAATAAATCAGAACTAATCTTAGGACTTTCCTTTGAGTAACCAGAAAGAGATATTTAAACAGAGAGAACATTTCCTCCTTCTGTTTAGCTTTAACTTGGAGAGGTGTAGGCTGGCGCAGCTGCTGCCATCTTGTGACCACATGGACCCTAAAGATGAAGCCAAAACATAAAAGAAACTATGGCCAAGCTGAGCAGAAGATAGAGACCAGCTACTAAATCCAATATGTGAGTTTCTGAATTCAATTTTAGCCCTATTTTTAATTTCTCAGTTATATGAATCAATAAATTCCTTTTCTCTACATAAATTAACAACTTTAACCTCCTAAGAAAAAGAATCTAGGTAGAGCAATGTAAGCTCAAAAATATGTGTTGGAAAGGCAATGTGACTGCCACATCCAATACATGGTTCTATATTTTGTTCTGAAATAGCAAAATTGGACAAAATAGTACACCAATCTGTAGTGGATGTAATTCCAAACTCAGTAAACAAATGCTTACTGTGTCAGTTTCCATTCCACAGGCCAAACATCCTGAGGGATTTTAATATTAATTTATACTAACAACACTAATATTATGTATGATTATCTTGTGACCCGAATGACATTGCACGTGGAGTTATCTGTTTCACAGTAACAAAGTCCATTCTGGTGGGTGTCTCCATGCATTTGGAAATGGTTGATACTGTGTGATTTAATAAGCTGCCCCTTAATATTCTAAAACCTAACTGCATAGTCAGAAACCTAAATGAAAATAATCCAACTAGCTAATTAGAATATCCACTCAGACTTAGAAAATCAATTTAATATACTATCAAGTAAAACCTAGGCTCATCAAAGCAGGACTAGCACTCATGTTTGAATATAAAATGAGGTCGAAGACTAAATAGTAAACTCACGTATCCCCTTTATTAGGTATATATTCACTACTTTTGAGAAATTTCAAAATGATATTTATTGAAGAATGTAGTTTAAGTTTTTCCAGGAGAAATTAGCAACAGTTGGGACATTTGTATGCATATAGAAAAATCAGTATGTCTGCACATTTTAGAATTTCTCTGTAATTTCCACCACTGCACAGGAATTACACTATTATTTTGATTTGCATGTTCCTTTCGGATGTTGACTTAAGCTGTCACTTAACAATTTAAACCATCTATTCCTACTACTAATCCACATATATTGTAAAAATGTTTGTACAGTTCATAGAATGGGGTTCTGAAGAGAAACGGATTGTGATTTAACACCACACACATTGACATTTTTTAGATTTTTAAAATATAATCACATACAATATAGATAAACCTGCTTTTGCACATGTGTTCAAGAAGCATGAATATTAGAATATACCTACACTTCTATTTCAAATATTATTTCTTTTTTACCTTCCATTACAGGACAAAAATCCAGGGAGAAAATCCTCGCACAATTTACCATCTCAAAAACTGGTCCACACATACATTTCTCCCTGAAATAGTAATGGCTACCGACTATATTCCCTCAATGTAGCAGATGAAGGGTTTAACTAAAGAAGCTCTGACAGCTTGCCATTGACTAAAATGGCAAGAAAAATAACTGGTCAGCTAGTCTTTTTCAGTCTCCCTGAGCTTTTTCTCCTTTTCATTCCCCTTCTGTCTCTGATTATGATCCAGGTGATTTGCACTGATCTGTCAGTTACCCACGAGCATTCCACTCCATAGGAAGAAGGAGCAGCAGTGGAGTCATAGCAACGATTTGATCCATATTTCACTGTATGACTTAAACATATTTAAAATCTCAACCAATAAAGGGAAGCACATTTCCTGCCAGAATTCAGTATATGAAATACATTATTTATATGTATCCATAGGATGTTAAAAAAGATAGTAATTGTTTACATTTTTAAAAAATTACTACAGTAAAAAGCACATTGCTATTAATCCTCCTCAAAATATTCCTTCTCAATTTCAATACACCCATCACAGTTTTCTTACAATTCTCTGAAGCAGTTTTGGCAGTCTTCTTTCATGAGCATCTTTACAAAGTATGACAATAAATTATATAAATTATATAAATTATATAAATAAATATAGACATTGCTGGCCCCAATGAAAAAGTAAGAACATAAAGACATTAAACTGTGTCTTTATATATTCCCTGAATTTGGCACTGTGAGATTTTTGGGTCTTTTCCAAAGTCAAGCTAATGGTGAAAGGTAGTTTTTAATCAGTTCAGGATGTCAAGGAAGCCACAAGAGCACAACTCATGAAGAGGATTTCCAAAACTGCTTCAGAAAGTGAGAAAAACAATGGGATAACTCTGACCAAAGTGAGGGGGAATATTTTGAAAGGTATTAATGATAATTTGCCTTTTATCATAATAAATATTTTAAATATTCTCTATTTTTCAATCATACAATATGTGTGTTAAAGGTTTTCATCATCGTTAAACCTTAGAAGCCACTAGATTGATTCCATGATTTTTTATTAAGACTATGACCTCATGGTTTATAAAACATGGTGCCCTAGACAGTTTCAACAACAAAAAGCTTGAGATTTAAAATCTGACTTCAAATAATCTGGAAATTAGTAAATTTTAAATGGGTTTGTTTAACTTCATCAGTGGATGACCACAATACAAAAACAACTATCTATACCATACATTGTAGAACTAAAGTAAGAATAAAAAGGACCATCGCTAAAGTAAATACTATTCAAAGTGAATATGCTTTTCTCTCCTTTCAAAGAAAAAGTAGGGTTAAGAAATGATTTTCTCATTTTTAGCTACTATGGATTTTTAGAAACATTAAAAAAGAAGACTCCTTTATTGCCTCCAATGAGTGTTTAATTAATTTAGCCACTATTTGCTGCATGTAAGGTATACTGGCCTGTGTGCTGTGCATATAACAATGAGCAAAAGTGCACACCTTAGAAAGCTTACATTCCACTGGGAAGAGATAGTCCAATAGCTTAAATAAATAAAACATCAACTAATGTAACAGAAAAGGGATCCCAGAATAAAAAACATGCATTTACAGTTAATTGATTTTTGACAAAGATACCAAGAATGAAAAATGGAGATAAAGTCTGTTTAATAAATACTACTGGAGAATAGTAGTGGTTTAATAATCACATGCCCTTCATCCCAGCATCACACATTTCAGATTCAACCACTTCTGAAAGAGACTGTATAAGGTTTTGGGGAAACATCTACACAAAAGCCATTACTTACATGTTGAAGAAGAGACAGCCTCTTTATCAAAGAGGTACTAGAAAAACTGAATACCACATGTAGATGATTGAAATTAGATCTCTATCTGTCACCCTGTACACAAGTCAATTCAAAATGGATCAGAGACACAGGTATAAGATCTGAAACATTGAAACTGCTAGGAGAAAACACAGGAGAAGCCTTTGAAGCCTTTGGGATGGGCAAACATTAAGTGTATAGGACTCTAATAACACTGGAAAATATAATAGGAACCAATAGGCGGGACTAGAGTAAATTCAAGTTTCTGTACATCAAGGAAACAATCAAAAGAATGAAGAGACAACCTCCAGAGTGGATGAAAATATTTGCCAGCTACTCTTCCAATTGAAGATTAATATCTAGAATATAGAGAGAACTAAAAAAACCTCCAAAAGTCAAATAACCTAATTGATAAATTAACAAAAAAAATGAACAGGCACTTCTCAAAAGTAGTACAAATGGCCAATAAAGAATCAAAAATATTCAACATTTTTAGCCATTAAAGGAATGCAAATCAAAACTATATTTCAATTCCTTCTGACCCATTAACAAATAGCTGCTGTCAAAAATGTAAAAACCAATAAATTCTGGTGAGGATGCAGGCAAATAGAAACTCTTCTATAACTGTTGATGGGAATGTAAATTAGTAAAGCTGCTGTGGAAATCAATATGGAAGTTCCTAAAAAACTAAAATTATAGCTACTATTTAATCCACTTATACCACTCCTTGGCATGTACTTTAAAGAATTAAAGTCAGCAAATCATGGGGATACCTACACACTCATAATTACTGCAACACAATATATGGTTGGAACAAGCCCAGATGAATTTGGAGCATTATTCCTTCATTTAAAGAAAATGAAATTTACTCTTTACAGAAAAATAGATGAATTTGGAGAGCATGTTGAGAGAAACAAGCCAGACTCATAAAGACAAATATTGCATACTGTCTTTAATATGTGGCTTCTGAAAACTGACAAGAAAGTAGAAGGAAGATTATTACTAGACAAGAGGAAGTTAATATCTGGAAGACAGAGGTGTTGAAGGGGATACCATGGGGGATGAAAATGATCAAAATACACTATACACATTGAAACTCCCCAGAAATAAAATTAGAGGTACAGTGGGAGAAATGAATGATGGGGGTGATTAAAGCGTGAGCGTGCATAAATTTGCCAAAATAAAACCTACAAATCTGTATAACCAATATGCACTATTTTAAAAAAAGAAAGAAAATGATCATATAGACCATTACTTGCTTTTGTCATCTATTCAAAAAAGTCCTGAACCCTAACCCCATTGGCTAGGCCACTTGATTTGATATTTCATCTATTTGGCCAGAAAAATTTGTTAGTCTTTTCCATTTAACCTTGACTATCTTAGACTAGATAGCTCCTGAATCTTCAATTGTTCTAAAATAAGATGAGGAGGAAATAAAACTGACTAGGCTGAATTTGTGTCAAGTTTTCTTATCAATAAAAATATCTGACTTACAGGTAGAACTGTAATATCTTACCTGAAAAGATATGGAAACTTAAAGTTTCTAAAATATTTGGGAAGCATGTCTGGTAGAAGTAAACAATCTTTACCACATACTCATATACTATACTAACAAAGATATAATTGATTAGTTATTTCTTGTGGCAGAAATTGGTAGTCCTGTAGTGTTTATTCTTTCGCATAGCTTTAAAGATACAGGCAAACCCATCTTACTAGATTTAACAGGTACAGTGGACCCTCGAGTTACAACCATATGAATATACGAACAACTTGGATTATGACTGGAATTTTAGTTTTAACTTACTATCAAAGTCTTCAGTTTTGACCCAAATGCTGGCTACTTGTGCTTCCAGATGGTCTCAGACACAGATTAATCCATAAAGAGTTCTGGAAGGAACATTACAACATCCTTTCATGTTTGAGGTTAATTGGGAAATCCAGGGCCAGCGTCTCTCTAAGGACACAGAGATCTGTCTGGAAGGAAGCGTAGCCTAAAATTATATAGGAGAGAGAATTTGAAGACAACTGACCAACTTGCATTACAACCAGCCCTCAGGAATAAGTTGAGTTCATAAGTCAAGGTTCCACTGTATCAATATTGACTGCAGATATCTCAAATGTCATAAATTTTCAATCATAAAGATAAAATTTTCATATGTGTTTATTTTCCAACAGAACCTGGGCAACATAGCTTCATTCAAGCTGTAAATGCACCTACAATTAAAATAATCAGCAATATCAGTATCACTCCTGAGCTGCATTTAGATATTTGTAAGACTTTTATTTTTATTTATTTATTTATTTTTGGTACCGGGGATCGAAGTCAGGTCCTTGTGCTTGCAAGGCAGGCAGCGGAACCACTGAGCTAAATCCCTGGCCCCTGTAAGACTGTTTTATTAATTGACTCTTCTATGATGTAATAACAACAAGATCATTATTTCCAAGTTTGTCACTTATAAGAATCATTAAGCCACAATCAAGACCTAAAAATTCAAAATTTCCAGGGAAAAAGTCTGAGATTTTTAACAATAAGATGAGATAAGGCTGACTTAGAAGTTTAGGTAAATTTGCAAAATGATGAAACAAATTATGACTGAACTGCAAATAAAGGCCGCTGCTCCTCATTTTCTACATAGGCATGTCTCTTCCGACGGGCCTTTCTTTTAACTCAAAGCCAGAATCAAAAGTAAACCCAATTATTATTCACAGTAGTTTAATTATGGGGATGACTTAAGTATTCTATAAATGAATGGATATGTGCAACTGAAAAGAATTGCCTAGGCAACAGACACATGGCAGCGGGTATAACAATTCCCAATTTGAAACTATACTACAAAGCCACTGTGATAAAAACAGCATGGTACTGGCAAAGAAATAGGCCTGAGCATCAGTGGAACAGACTGGAAGATACAAAAACAACTCTAGTTGTACTCAGCTAACTCATCTTTGACAAAGGAGCTGAACATCCTCAGTGGAGGAAGGACAGCCTCTTTAATAAATGGTGTTGGAAAAACTGGATCTAGACCTGCCAAAAATTAAAACTAGATCCTTATCTTTCACCATACACTAAATTAAAATCCAAGTGGATTAAAGACCTAAATATTAAAACAGAAACACTAAACTTTCTGGCAGATAAGTTAGGCAGAACTCTTGAAGATATTGGCATAAGAAAAGACTTTATGAACAAATCCTCAATAGCACGGGAACTATCAGAAAGAATCAACAACTGGGATCTCATCTTATTAAAATATTTCTGCACTGCAAAAGAAACCATCAACAGAACTAAGAGACAACCTACAATGTGGGAAAAAATTTTTACCAGCTGTTCCTCAGACAAAGGACTATTATCTAGAATATATAAAGAACTCAAAACAATCAGTCCCCCCAAATATAAAGACCCGATTCAAAAGTGAGCATATGAAATAAACAGACATTTCTCAGACAAAGAAGCAAAAGCAGCCAAGTAAATATATGAAACAATGTTTCACATCACTGGTCATTCGAGAGATGCAGATGAAAACAACACTGAGATTCCACCTCACTCCACAAAGAATGGCTGCTATCAAGAAATCCCACAATAACAAATGTTGGTGGGGCTGTGGGGAGAAAGGAACCCTTCTCCATTGTTGGTGGGAGTGCAGACTGGTGCAAGCACTGTGGAAATCAATATGGAGATGCCTCAAAGAGCTGGGACTAGAGGTTCCATTTGACCCAGCCATCCCTCCACTGGGTATCTTTTCAAGATAATTAAAAGAATCATATCCCAATGATATATGCACACCCATGTTTATAGCGACACAGTTTGTAATAGCTAAAACTTGGAAACAGCCCATTTGCCCATCAGTTGGTGATTGGATAAAGAAGATGTGGTTTTTCTATAAAATGGAATACTATTCAGCCATAAGGAATCAGAAATTAGACTCATTCAAAGGAAAATGGATACATATTGAGGATATACTCTTACATGAAATAAATAAGTCACACATGTGTGAATACTAAATAGTGTCTCTGGTGTGAATAAACTGTTATAGTACATAAGATCCTAATGAGATAAATAACATTGTGAAATGGGAAGAAAAGGGCTAAAGGTGTAGGAAAAGAGGGGAGGATAGGGGAAAGGTAATAAGGGAAAAAATATAATAAGATGAAATAATGGAAATAAAGTGTTTGTAAATGGGGAGAGGAGGAGAGGGTGAAGGGAGGGCAGGAACAAGGGGAAAAAATGAGAACCAAGACCACCTGTCATGTAAAAGTACATGATCCCAATAATGAATGTAACTGTACTGTATAACTAAAATGTACTGATAAACTCAATAAAAGAATAAAAGAGAAATGAATGGATAAGATAAATGTGGTATATTTACTTCACGACAGAATATTTTTCAGCCGGGCATGGTGGTGCATGCCTATAATCCCAGCTCTCAGGAGGCTGAGGCAGGAGAATCACCTTGAGTCGAGACCAACCTGGGCTACATAGTGAGTTCCAGGTCACTGTCAACTACATAGAGAGACTCTGTCTCAACTCCCCCAAAGATATATTTTATATTATTTTATTTATATTAAATTATTATATTTTTTTCAGTCATATAAAGAAGAAAATCCTGCCATTTATCAAAACATGGGTGAGCCCAAAGGACACTATGCTAAGTGAAACAAGCTAGACACGAAAAGCCAAATACTGCATGATCTCACTTCTATTTGAAAATGAAAAGAAAAGTCAAATCTACAGAAGCAGAGAGGGGAAGTGTCTTTCTACCGGGTGAAAGTTAGGAGAGATGAGAAGTAGGTCAAAGGGAGCAATCCTTCCCTCATAAAATGATAAGTTCTGGACATTTAATGAATGACATGATGACTATAGTTAGTAACAATGTATTCTTCATATTTGCTTAAATGTCAATGTTCTTACAAAAAAGGTAAATATGTCAGTAGATAGATAGATTAGCTTGACTGGAGGTTAACCTATTTTATAACACCTACGTTATAATTTGTACAAACACCACATTCTACAGTCTACACACACAGCATTCCCTCTAAATACCTTCCTAGACACCCCAGAGCTAAATAAACTGTTGCTGCTACATAATTTCTTATAGCACTTTGTTCAGTTTTTCAGTTAATTCAGTTAATGTGAGCTCCCCAATGGCTAGGTCCTGGTTTTGGCTTATGTTCCTGGGTCTATATCCATTCATATAGGTGATGCTCACAAGGTTGCATCCTTTGTGATGAACAGCTGATGAATTAAGGGGCAAGACAGAAATTACTGATAGTCAAAATTATTGAAAATGTTTTAAATTAGAAAAATAAGAAGTGCTTCAATTTAGATATTAGAGATTTGACTTTCTTTTTTAAGTATCTTGACTTTCTGGAAACTCATATGACAAAAAATGCTAGACTCTCCTGAAGGACATTGAAAAGTAGTGAGTCAATAGAGTTACAGTTTACCTTAATACAATGTCTACTGTAATCAACATCTTTAATATGATTCCAATAAAAATCTAAAATGATTTTTTTGATACAGTGACTCTGAAGTTCAGCAAAAATTGATAAGGATAATATGACATTTAAAAAAGGGGGCGACTAATTCAAGGGACTAACCTTAATATATATTGAAATATTTATCAAGCTCCAAAGATCCAGACAGCACTGTGTTGTTATTCAAATCTACAGACTAATGGCTGCAGTGGAACAGGGCTAAGTCAGACGTTTCATATGTGTGAGAACTTTACATATAAGAAAAAGATCAGGAGTCAAAAGGAAGAGATGAACTGTCTAACAAATTATGTTGGGAAACTTGGCCAGTAGTGAAAAGAATCAATTTAGAGCCTTAACAAAATGTTTTCCAGATGGGTAGAAGGTTTAAATGTAAAAATACTAAAAAATAAGTACAGTAAATTATGGGCTAATTTCAGCAGCAAATATACTATAATTGAAACAACAAAATAAAGACTTACAATGAGAATATTTTGACTACTCCACTTAGAACCAAAGCAAAATTAATAAATATAAATCAATAATTTATCTCACAATGCACAAAATCAATGCTAAAAACTAAAAGTAAAAAAGGTCAATTAATTCCACTGCATAAAATTTTTCAACTTCTACATTGAAAAGTAAGAGTGAAAATTGAAAAGTTTACAATGAAATTGAGTAGAACTTAATATTCTCGCTATATATACATACATATAAAGGATATAAAAATTCATAAGAAATGCTTTCACAATCCAGTAACATAGGCAAAGAAAATGAACAGATAAATATCGAAATGAATTAAAAGAATTGAGCAGTGTGATAATCAAAAAATTAAAACACATTGAAGTATTATTCTCCACATATCAAGTTGAGAATAAAACTGCATACACTTTATAGTTGCCAATTTATAAACATGGACAAAAACACTAAAAGGAAATACACCAAAATGTTAACAATAGTTACATCTAGGTGACATGACTAAGAGTAATTTACTTTTCCTCTTTATATTGCTTTGCATTTCCAAATTTTTTGCCATACTTCTATAATCAGGAAAAAATGCATCATAAAATAACAGAAGCAAAGTCATGTTAAAGTCATGTATGACTGGCAGGGATCATTGCCGTCTAATTCACCTTGTCTAATTTGTCCTTGCTGAATTTGTCTAATTCACCTTGTGAGTTTCATGCCTTGAATAGCATCACTATGCAGTAAGGTGTTAATATGTATTTATTTGGGGAAAGGAATAATAACCAGCAATGAAAGCTTGAATTTATTGGTTCAAAGCAGAAATAATTACATGAAATTTTGAGTGTCTTTCATTTCTATACACACTTTCCTGGAGCATCATGGTGAATCTCTCAATTACTTCATTGAAAAGACAAGAAAAAAAAGGGGGGTCTGTATCTAATAATGTGACTCACTAACTGAATAAAAAATAGCTATTGTTTGAAAGACTTACATATATTTTCTGAAATAATGTTAATCCAATAACAAGTGCTGGCTTGGCTGTCATAAAAAAGGAGCTCTCCTACATTGTTGTTAGGAGTATAAACTAGTACGACCTTTATGGAAATCAATACGGAGATTCCTCAAAAAAATGAAATTAGAAATTCCATATTCCCAGCTATCCCCCTTCTAGGTATCATCCCTAAAGAGTTTAAGACATCATGGTACAATATATGCATACCAATGTTTATAGCAGCACAATTCATAATAGCTAAATCCTAAAGGCAGCCTGTATACCCATCAACAGATGATTGGATTAAAAAATGTGGTATCTATATAGAATGGAATACTACTATATTACTTGGCTATAGAGAATGACAACTTTGAGACATTTGTAGGGAAGCACTGCAAGTATTTTTAATTAAACTACGGCTAAGCAGTTACACTATTGTGTTGCCTAATGTTCAATATACTACTTGCATGGTTTGAACATGAGTAGTTTCCCCTGGGGTTTATGTGCTAAAGCCTTGGTCCCCAGGGTGATGATATAGGCAGGTGGTAGAACCTTTGAGAACTGGGGCCAGGTGGGAAGATCTTAGATCACTGGGAGGATGCCCTTTGTGTAGTTGGTGAAATCCTGGCCCATCCTCCCTCTTGCTCTGCATCTTGGTTTGTGACGTAAGGTAAGCAGTTTGCTACATGCTCCCATCATGATATACCACCCTTGACAGGTGAATAAAGCAAGAGGGCACCCCAGTCTTAGTCTTTTAGATACGTGCTCCAAATTAAACCTTTTCCCATTGTAGGTTAATTTTCTGAAATGCTTCATTATAGCAACAGGAAGCTGAAATAATATGCTATTCCGAGAATGTGGCATAGTCATATTAATAAAGAAAAAGCAGATTTCCTTAGCATTGCCAATATGTTGACTAATTCCATGTGTTTTTGTGATACAATTATATGTGTCTTCCATTGAAAATATTGTGCTGATGTTAAAGAAATGAAATTTCTCTATATGCAATGAACAAGCAAATTTATATTTTTACTCCTTTAATAGTTCTTTCTTGGAAATGCAAGTTAATTAAATTCAATACTGCAGAGGATAATTAATATCTAGCAAAATATAACAGAGTGTATATATGTTTTCTAGATTGTATTTTTCATGGACCCACAGTCTTGCTTCTTCCTATCCTGTGAATTATTTCAGTGTTCTCCTCTAACTCAAAAACATCATTGATTTATTTTTGGCATCCATTTCAATGGCAGAACTGCGAGGAGGGGAATGACCAGCAAACTAATCTAATTAAGTTGGGGAAAAAATTGAAAGTAATACTGTGCCTACTTAAAGAGGACTTTTATCTCTGTACTCCTGATATTGTGTGGTGTTTACTTTGTTTTCTATTGTCCAACAATGCAAAAAGTAGCTTGTGTTGAACTACCATCTTACAACTTAATTTGATACAAAATAAGAAAAGGAAGTAGGAAAAAGGGTAAAGATTGGTGGCATAGAAAATATTAGGAGGAGGTAAACGGCTGCCTGTAATATTTCTCCTCTAGGTCAATGCTAATGTGGGCAACACAAAAATTTAATTGCTATGTGAAAGTGTCTGTGAGGATGGAGTCCTGATTTCAGCTGAGCCAAGTTCCCATATTGGCTGGTTAGTGGTATGAACCTGTCTTTCTTTAATTCTCAGTGTCCAATAATTCTCATCCAGCTGTACTGAGCTGCCTTTGATAACACGAACAGAAAGTAACAAGCAGGTTTGAGTAATGAAATATGAACAACGTGCCTGAAATCATTTGTACTATCTGAAATCCACAGAATAGATCTTCGAATTTTTGCTTCATGACTTTTATTTTCTGTATGAATCATTAGTGGGTACCAATCGATGGGTAGTCAACACCATTATACAAGACAGAAGATACTAAATAAAGCTTTTCAATGAGAATCTGCAGTCTGGTTGGTGGGAAATTAGATGCAAATTATATAGGTGAAATGCACATTCTACCAAGACCACAACCTAACAAATGCCAGTAATACCGGGGTTTTATTTTCATACACAATTCAACCAACCCTGTCTTTCAAGAATTTAGGTAAAACAGGATGAAAATAGTTGCCTTGAAAAATCAGGGACAGGAGATGGGAGAAAGAGACTAGTTAACTTCAATGGTAAATTAAAACTCTGGTTAGAATTTAAAATACAATGTTGTTTTTTTTGCTTTGTTTTGGTACCGGGTATCAAACTCAGGTCCTTATACTTGCAAGGCAGGTGCCGGAACCACTGAGCCAAATCCCTGGCCCTAGAATTTAAAATAGTTTCTACCTTGTCACCATCAGAGTTTCTGAAGGTGTAATGTGGCAGCCACTGGAGATGCAAAAAAAAAAACCAAATTCATATATTAGACTTCACTATCAACATATTTTTAAATGGGTTAATCGTTTGACTATGAAAACCGGATGGTTTTATTGATTTGTTGTTTTGTAATTTTAAATATCCTCATTCTCATTCTGCCCAGTTAAAAAAAAATAGTATGTGTGTGTCTGTGTTTGGTGTTTGTGGGTGTGTTTCGTGGTGTGAGATGAATGAGCAGGATTGAGAGGATCTTATTTCTTCATGTATTTTGTTTCATGGAAGTGACCATGGATCAAAACAAAATTCAAGGACCATAACATATTTGACATTTGCAAAGCTAAAATATATTGCTGTGTTTATTTGAGGCTCATGGAAGATAACAAATGTGAATATCCACAGAAAGGGCTATAAATTCTTGCCATGTAATTCTCAGTATGTTGTATATATTGTAGAGTTAAATTTTCATGCTAGTTTTTTTTGTTGTTTTTTTTTTTTGTCTACGGAGGTTGTGAAGAGATTATTATTTTGACATTTTTTCTTTGCCTAAAAATATTAAATCTCATTTGCCTAAAAGTTTGCAATTGAAAAATCAGAAGGGTCTATTGTACCCTTAAATGATTGAACCTTTTGGCTGGGGCAGTACTCATATGTAAAGAACAGTGTGTGATCTGCTTCAATTTCCCAAATTTTATCTCAGTTTGTTCACAAATTCATACTTGAAGGACAAAGTCAACTCTCTAAACATCTTTCAGCTCACATCTTCACAGTGGCTAAAAGGGGTGTATAAGTGAAAAAAGAATTAGCCCTCATTGACTGCCAAAAGTTTCTTCTATATTGTAAAAAAAAAAAAAAAAAAAAAA
>NW_022900917.1:22466692-22490384 GCF_012274545.1 Fukomys damarensis | reverse complement strand
TTTTTAAAATTTAAAAAAAAAAAAAAAAAAAAAAAACTTAATTGCATTCACTGATGACAAGTGTGGGTGCGTTTGGCAGACAAGGGGAAAGGACTTTGCTATATATCTGCTGTTCAAAAATTCTTCCCATTCTGCTAACACTTTTCCTCTTCATGTCATCAAAAATAATTTTTTCCTGATTATGTTGACACCCTCATAATGCCAGAATTTTTCTTACATCTCACATGTAACTGTCTGTCATGATCTGCATTCAAGTGTGTTGTCTTTTTTTTAATATAGTCTATATATAAAAAAATACTTTTTGAAACTACCAAGTTCAAGTTTTACTTTGCTTATGAAAACTAGTGCATATCTGCATAACAATGAACAGGCAACATACTCATTTTCAACCTCCCCAAGCAGTTGATGTCTTAAACTAATTTTATCTCCCCAAGCAGTTGATGTCTTAAGGCATATTAAGCCATGTTGGCTTACAACCCAAAGTGGTACAAATGAGACAGTTTTAGAAGGTAAATTACTTTTGTCATTTCCCCTTTGAAATGTTCTTTCAGGATATTTTTATTTTAAAATTATATAAGCCAAAAATAAAAATGAAAATAAATACAAAATCACTGAAGATGTTTCACATATTAATTGTGTTCCTAAGCTGTTACTTGTAAACCGAATTACATTTTCCATTGATGTCTTATATTTGAAAGACGTATTCTAGTTCTCTTGCAAACTTTATAATCAAATCCATTTACGTGCAATAACACAATTCTACACTGTTTCTGGTATCTATATAATTTCACTAACTGGCCTTTTCTGAAACCTTTTTTATTCCTGATGGTGAAAAGGGGTGATTTTTGTCTTCAAATTGCTGCGTATAATTTCTTTTCCTTGATTTCTAATAGAATTAAAACCTTCTAAGTGATAATCTCATGATAAATTGAAAATAACAGTTTAATAATTTCAGTGGCTTTGTACCTTCTGAACTATGCTCAAATGAAGATTTGTCTGCCTAAAAATTTCAGCACTAACCCAAAGTAATGAGGCAATGAGATGTAAAAAGCATAGGTTGGAGAATAAAAGAGATAGAACAAAAATAAAATATCAAAGAATAGGACTAAATCAATTCAAGAAACCTGTTGGGGAGATGCATATAGATATAGACAGATAAAGATATCCCACAACCCTGGTAAAAGAAAACTGCAAAAACAACACATTGCTTCATGGAACCATCTGAAGTGTGCCTACTCAATCATTAAATGTACATGTTGAATTATAAGATCTTGATAGTCACCATTGCTACAATTGAAAAATGCATCAAACAAAAGCTTAGTCGAATTTTTTTTTCCCAGTGGCATTGGCCTGTTGCTTAGTTAATTTTATCAGGATTTTCAGAATTTCACATACTCTAGCTTGCCACTGAATTTCCAATGCTGTTCAGGCCTGATCGGGTGTAACCAAAGTAAATATTAGGACTGAATGAAAAAGAGGGTTTCATTGTATGAGATATGTGACAAAAAATGCTGCTACTTCTTTATCCTAGAGGCACTTAGAGTCTAGATGGGTAGCATAATCATACTCAAATTAAATGTAAGAAAATATATCACTGGACAGAAAGGTACAGCTCTAAGATTCAAGTAAATATTGTTTATATAATACAGTTTTGAGGAAGAGATAGAGAGAGCAAATTAATTTACTCACATCAACAGGAATACCAAAACGTAATAGCTCTTTACTCACACATTTGTCTACCAAATAATCTTTAATACATCCAATTTTAAACAATATTTTTATAATATATGCTGCTTTTTATTTCCAATGTTAAATATTTTTTGACTTGTTGGAGTGCTAGTTCCTCAAAATCAAATGGACTATTAGTAAGTTTAACTATCTTCTGAAATCAATGGATTGGTCTTATAAATATATATCACTTCTTTTCAAGAGGGAGAGAAGACTGTTGGCAAAAATGGTATAAAAATAAAATGTAACGCAAAAGCTCTGAGCCTACATATATTTCACACCAGAACCCTGTCCCTGTGCACCTACTTAACTATGGGAATCACACAAGAGTCCCCAGAAACAGTTATTTTAGTGTTATCACCATATGATTTTTCCACATTTTTTCTCTTTTGTTTCAGTTTCAATTTTGTTGTTTCCACTGTATAAGAGGTGGCTTGAATTAGTTTCACTAATGCCGAGAATGACAATGCCTTCTAGTAGAACACCACCATACATAGCAACGAGATTGGAAAGGGGAAATCTACTGACTTGGACCTAGGGATGGAAGGAAAATACCAGAAGCCTGGAGAAGTGACCGGATATCTCCAGAAGCTGTCTCTCTTTTCACTTGAAGAGAGAGGTTTGGGGAAATGAAAAAGCACAGATTTTTTTTAGAGAACAATGCAGTGCAAGAAAACCAACTCAAATTTATATTGTAATGCTGAAACAAATTTCTTTTTTTGTTTGCTTGGACCAGGGATTGAACTCTGGTCCTTGTACTTGCAAGGCAGGCGGTGGAACCATGAACTAAATCCCCGTCACTAAAGCAAATTCCAAATGGGACCTATTTTAACCCATGTCTTTTGAGAAATGTCTCTTCAGATCAAATTAATTGAATAATTTGTTTTGTATTGTTTTGTGAATTTATTATATATTCTGGATGTTAATCCTTTGTCAGATAAATATCTATCAAAGATTTTCTTCTACTTTTTAGGTTTTCATTCTGATGAGTTTTTCAAAATAATAGTTGATGATTATAGTTCAGTGATATCAGTTATAATAGCTCCTTAATGTCTCCAATTTTATTGGGGTCTTCTGTTTTACATTATTAATCTAAAGATTTGTCTATTTTATCTTTACACAAAAGCTTTATTTCACTGACCCTTTTTATTTTTTAATCTATTTCATTTATATTTCTTTTGTTCTTTATTTCTTCTCTTCTGTTAATTTTTGGTTTGGTTTGTTTTTGCTTTTTTTAAGTCATTGAGATGTACTGTAGGGTTGTTTACTTGAAATATTTCACCTTTCCTTCTCTCTCTCTCTCTCTCTCTGTCTCTCTCTCTCTCTTTTTTCTTCTATAAGCACTTATTCTTATAGACTTTCTTCTTAGTACTGCATTTGCTGAATCCCAGAGGCAGTGGTACTGTGGTTCACAAACTTAATTATTTCCATGATTCTAATGGCAGATTGAGTTGGACAATAACCAAATAAAAATATAATAGTTAGGTTCATTGTTGACCTTATGAAGAAATTGATTCAGTTCTCATCCAATTTGGTGTGTGTCCAGAATCATGGAAAGAATTAAATTCATGAACTAAGGCACTATTGTATTTTGATATGTTTTATTTCAATTTTCATTTGTTTCAATACATTTTTCAATTTCCCTCTTGACTTCCTCAATGACCAAGTGGTCATTCAAAAGTATATTGTTGCCAGGTGCACGCCTGTAATCCCAGCACTAAGGAGGCTGAGGCAGGAGGATCGCTGTTTGTTCGAGACCAGCCTGGGCTACATAGTGAGTTCCAGGTCAGTCTCAACTGTGCAGTGAGACCCTGTCTCAAAGAGCAAAAAAAAAAGTGTATTATTCAATCTCCAAGTATTTGTATTTGTACACTTTCTAGTTTCTCTTTTGACTTCTAGTTTTATTCCATTATGATCAAGAGGGCATGATTCTAGATTTTTAACTAGTTAAGAGTTATGACATAATAAATTGTGTATTCTAGAGAAATTTCATGTGCTGATAAGAGAAATGTTTGTTTTGTAGCTGTTGGACTATTTTATAAATGCCTGTTAAATCCATTTTCCCTATGGTAAAACTCTGATGTTTGTTGCTTTTATTGCCTGGAGAACTGTCCATTGATGAAAGTAGATAGAATATTTAGTTCCCCACTATTAAATATTGGTAGCTCTCTGTCCTTTTACACCTAATACTTCTGGTTTTATAAAATTTGGTATTCTGACTTTAGGAGCACAAACATATACAGTTGCAACATGTTCTTGTTATGTCAAATAGCAAACATCTCTTTTTACTATTTTTGTTTTAAAGCCAATTTTGTTAGATACAAGTATCGCTACACCTTTGTACTTTAGAATTCCATTTAGTTGGACTCTCATTTTCCATTCTTTTACTTTCATTTTGAATATGTCTTTACCAGAAATATGAGTAGACAACATTAAGTTGAGTCTTGGTATTTAATTCATTCAGCCAGCCTGTTTCTTTGAATTGGAGAATTTATTTCTCCAATAATATTCAATAATATTTAAGGCTATTATTAGAAAACTTGGGTCACTCCTTTGAGTATTCTTTGTTTCTTCCTCTCTTATACATCTTTGTTGGTTAATGCTTTATTGTAGTGATAATGTATGATTCCTTCCTATTTTGCCTTGTATATCTACTTAACTACTGAGATTTATACTTTCACGTGCTAACACAATAATAACTATCTTTTACTTCTGGGCATGGCACTTTCTTAAGTATTTTTTAGAAGGCTGATATGGTGACCATGAATTCCCCTAGTCTGCTTATCTTGGAAGGTGTTTCTTTTTCCTTCATTTCTGAAGGATAAACCTGCTGGGAATAATAATCTTGGTTGTCAGTTTTCTTTTAGAACTTGGAATGCATCATTCCATTCCTTTTGTTTTGTCAGGATTTTTCTGAGAAATCTCCTGTTAGTTCAATGGGGCTTATTATAAATATGACAGGGCTTTTCTCTGGCAGATTTAAAAATCTTTCTTTGTCCTGTAATTTTGACAATTTGATTATAATATGGCATGGTAAAGATCTTTTCTGATAGTGTCTGCTCTGTTTGGAATTGTATTAACCTCTGACACGTAGATGTCAACATGTTTCCCAAGACTGGGAAACATTTTTGCTATTGTATCATTGACTAGGTTTTCTATGCCCATAACTTTTATCTTCTTGTCCTCAGATAGTCCAGTGAAGTAAATTTTTGATCATTTAATAGCATCCCAAGTATCTTAAATACTCTTGAATTATTTATCTTTATTCCTTTATTTTTGTCTCAATGTGGTATTTCCAAGAACCTGTCTTGAAACTCTACTATTTTTTTCTCCTTTATCTAGACTGTTGATTTTTTCAAATGAATTTTTATCTCACCTTTTTTTATCTCCCTCTTCATTTCCATGATTTCTGTTTCTGTCTCTTTAATGAATTTATTGCACATGTTCTACACCATTTTCCTGTTTTATTTAACTGCTTATACTTTCTTGGATCTCACTGAGTATTATAAAATCATTATTTTGAGTTCTTTATCAGGCTTTATATGCATTTTGGTTTCCTTGGAATATCTTACTAAAGAGTCATGCTCCTTTGGGAGTGTCATATTGTCTTGTGTTTTGTGTTCCTACATTGTGATTTGCATATCTAGTGGATCAGATATCTCTATCCCTTTTATGAGACAGCCTTCTTAGTAAGCAGCTTTTTTTGTAACATAGTCTTTTAGTTGTGTTTCCTGCCTAGCACCAGCTGGAGTGGGTCTCAGCTGAAGCAAGGCAAAATTCCCTTGGGTCTTCCCTTGGCTATGCACATTCAGGGGTGGGGCAATGGCAGGGCTTTTCTTTCTCAGACTCTTTCTATGTATGTGCCCATGGGAGTAAGTGAGAGTAGGACAGGACCAGCACGGGGCCAAGTGTCCCTCCAGATCACTTTAACTTGTGTGTCCTGGGGCCATGGTTGCAAACAGGTTACAGCATAGGTCCAAGCAGCTCAACCTGTGGCTATGGCTTCAAAAGTTTCCCTTATAGTCTCCTTTAGCTATTTCAAAGTTTTAGGACTTATACTCAGGTCTCCGCTCCATTTAGAATTGACTTTTGTGCAGAGCAAGAGGGATCTAGTTTCAGTTTTCTACGTATGGATATTGCTTTTTCCCAGTACTATTTGTTCAAGAGACTGTCTACTTTCCAATGCATATTTTAAGCTCCTTTGTCTGGAATCAAATGGCTGTAGTTGTGTGGCTTTTTCTTCTGTGTCTTCCATTCAATTCCATTGGTCTGTATGTGTGTTTTTGTGCTAGTACCATGATATTACTGTGACTGCAGCTTTGTAGTATAATCTGAAGTCAGGTGTGGAAATGCCTCCTGCCTTGCTCTTGCTGTGTAGGATTACTTTTGCTGTCCTGTGGTCCCGTATGAATTTTAGGATTATTTTTTCTAGATCTGTGAAGAATTTCACTAAAATTTTTAGGAAGATTACAATGAATCTGTAGATCACATTAACATGGTAATATGTCCATGTAACAATATTAATTCTGTCAATTCATAAACAATGATAAAATAAAAGAATTTAAAAGTAAAGATAATTCTGTCTTCTAGTATCTTCAATTTCTTTCTTCAGTGTTGCATAATTTTCAGTGTAGAAGTCTTTCACCTCTACAATGAAGGTATTTAATATTTTTAAGCCATTGTAAATGGAATTATTTTCCTTATTTCTTTCTTGTCTAGTTCAATAGCAAAGCTATTGATTTTTTTAATGTTTTGTTTGTCTCCTGTCCACCTTCTTACAGCCACTTATTTTCTCATTTTAAAAAAAAATTTATTTTCATCCTAGTGAACACGAAGTGGTTCTCATTTGGTTTTCATTTATATTTTCTGAATGACTAATAAGCGACTATGTTTTCATGTGCTTGTTGGTAATATTGAACTTGTTGTTATATCTTATCTGGAAAAATGTTTATTCAATTCCTTTGTCCATTGGCTATTTTTGCATGTTTATTTTCCACATAATAGAATCATTTCATCTAATTCCTCCTGAAACAAGTCGTTTTGCGATTTTAATGAAAATTACTTTGAATATATAATTAGTGTTCAGTAGCTATCTACATAATAGTCTTACTACCCAGTAATCTGACACGTGTTAGTTACATTACTCAAATATTTTATGATTTTTGAAAAGTTTAAAATTTTAACTATAAATCTTATACATTGCTTATAACCTTTTATTTAAAAAAAAAAAAAAAAAAAAAAAAAAAAAAAAAAAAAACCAAGGGCAGGGGATTTAGCTCAGAGGTTCAGTGCCCTGCCTTGCAAGCGCAAGGACCCGAGTTCAATCCCTGGTATCAAAAAAATAAATAAAAAATAAAAACTTCCCATGTAGTCCTCATTTTCTATATGAATTAGATTTCATTTTTATTAACTTTATTGTGATTCTTATTTCACAATGTTTTTTGTTTTTGTTTTATGGTACTGGGGATCGAACTCAAGTCCTTGCCCTTGTGAGGCAGGCAGCAGAACCACTGAGCTAAATCACCAGCCCTCATTTCACAACATATACACCTACCAAAACATCAAATTGTACATTTCAAATATATGCAACTTGTATGTGTCAATAATAGCTAAATAAAGGTAAATTCTTTTAAGAATATATTTTTAATATATTAAATCACTTTCCCTTCTTTGGATTTTTATATTATCTATAGATATTAGTAAAATTTGGGCCCCAGCTATATAATGCTTTTTTTTTCACCAATTTTAGTGGTGCTTTTTTTTTTTTTTTTTTGGTACCAGGGATCAAACTCAAGCCCTTGTGCTTGCGAGGCAGGTGTTGTGCCGGAACCACTGAGCTAAATCCCTGGCCCATATTGGTACATTTTAGATATATAATATTCTCGCATTCATTATTGGAAATTTGTACCTTTACATAATATATCTTGGTTCTTATTTTTTCCCTCTTCTCCTGCCCTCCCTTCTATCCCTCCACCCCTCCCTATTTACAAAGACTTTTACATTTTTTTCCTTTTTTCATATTTATTCTTTCCCTTCTTGTAGTATACCAACTTATTATTTTTATATAGAAAAACTCCTTCAGTAATATTTCAAATTCTTCAAGGGAAGAAATACTTTAAGCACAAGGCCTCCTATGCAAATATTTGTACTACCCCTAACAACACAATTTTTGAGATGTATCTTCTGACATTCATTGATATTTATTAGGGATCATCTTATCACTTGATACTTAGAAGAGAGCCTATTATCTAGAATTCTAGGTACTGTCTCCAGGTTATCATAATTTCTAGAATCAAACCCAGTACATGACAAGGAAGTAAAGAGATTAGAGCTATTGTTTTGGAAGTAGAATCAAGAGAGAAAAGTTCAGGAGAAAATCAGAAGAAGAATCAGTAGGGCTTGCCTAATTGTACTTTTCATCTATAGTCATTAATTCACATAGAAAATAATATATCAAATGGGACCAAAATAGTCTGAAGCAGCTATATGTCTTCCAAAATTCTTCTATTGCCACTAGAAACTGTATGTGATATCATATTGTGGTTTTTCATAAGGCTTTAAAATACTAAGCCACTATAAGCTTTGAAGTAACAATATATAAAAGGCACTTTTCAAGGCTGGGTGTGTAACTCAATGATGCAGAGTATGCTGAGCATGTACAATCTTCTTTGGTTCAATCTTCAGCACATAAATGCATAGACACATAAATGCACGCTTATGCACTACTGCAGGTATACCGAACTATGGTCTAACGATATTATTGCCAAAAGAATGAAAATTGGAAAAGACATTTTTAATTTTTGAATAGGTGTTTCACCTAGTTATAATTCAGGTAAGATAAATCTCTCTAAGAACCTTAGAGTTTTGGTTCTGGTGAATAGCTAACTCTTAAACTACTATGAGAAATGAATAATATTACATAAGAGGTATAATCACAAGTGCCTCCTACCCAGTCTTTGATCCAAAGCAAGTAATATTATTCACAAATTTAGAACTAAAATTCTCTTTTGGGGGGGTACCTGGTATCGAACTCAGTAAAATTCTATTTTTGTTTTCGTGTTTTTAGTACCAGGAATTGAACTCAGGTCCTTGCGCTTGCAAGGCAGGCCACCGAACCGCTGAGCTAAATCGCCAGCCCATAAAAATTCTATTTTTGTCAGATGAAATAAAACAGAAAATAGATGTAAAAGAACTCTTTCATTTTACCTTTTCTTTCTTTCTCACATTGTTTCTCTCTCACAGACATATTTCCTATTTAATTACACAGTTTCTGAGTACTCTGATTTATCATCACACACTGAATTGTAATATTATACCTCATAAATTTACTTTGATTTATATTTTTTAAAATTGGAATATCTCAGATTTAACATTGAACAAGTTTTACACCTAGCACTTATCAACACTTATAACACCATAATAATTCAGATGTGTTTAATCATGCCCTGGTCACAAGAATTCCAAAAATACCATTAGATTGCATTTTAAAGTTGTTTCTTATATATACTATGTATTTCACTCATTACATAGACTCAGAGAATCACAGGCATTCTTTTCCATTTCACAGTCACTACAGCAATGGTAAACATTCAGCAAATTGAAGTACTTTTAAAACCTCCTCCAAGAAGTTATATTAGTTTTTCTCCAAATATTATTAGCCAAGGCAAATAATATTGCCACACCCAATTGCGCCTTCAGATAAGAAGGCTAATTCTACCATGTGCTCCGAAGACAGAGAGCCTTTGGGAAACAGCAAGATTACCACACACTTTGGAAAATTCTGGGCTGAAGAAACAGCTTTGGCACAACTGTTATTCAATAATTCAGTGAAAATATCAAATAAACGCTCCCTGGAAGTGAATAATCCTGGAGTTTTCCCAGTTTGTCAGCATTGCCAACTTGGCTTCCTAGTTTACAAGCTGCATAATGTTATCTGTTCCAATGGAACGATCCCATCTGTGACTCAAACACTGACCCAGTCCCTTTGTTGATGTTCTGTCCTGGCAAATGATGACCATGATAATTAATAAATATAAAGCAGCCATTTGCTCATCTGACTTGAAAGCTTTTCTCTTCTAAACCTTTCTGTTTCAATTCTTATCATATGTCTCTTAGTCCTTCCTGATTGCGATAACAACATACCACAGACTGGGTAGTTTATAAACAACAGAAATTAGTGCCTCACAGTTCTGGAAGCTGAGAAAACAAAGATCAGATGCAGTGTCTGATGAGGGTTTATTTACTGGTTCATAGATGGCAATGTCTTACTTCCTCCTTACATAGAGAAAGGGGTGAGGCACCTCTCTAGGGTCTCATTCATAGGACTCACAAAAGTTCGACCCTTGTTCTACTCATCTCCGGAAGGTCTCACCTTTCTTTTCTTTCTTTTTTTTTTTTTTCATAAAAGTTATTTGTACTTTTTAGGTACACAGTGCAGTTACATTTATCAATGGGATCTTGTACCTTTGCATGACTTACCTTGGTTCTTATTTTTATCTCATTCCCCTGCCCTCCCTTCACCCCCTCTCCCCTTCCCTATTTACAAACACTGTTTCCATTTTTTCATTTTCTCATATTTTTTCCTTTTCCTTCTTTCCTTTCTCCTACCCTCCCCACTTCCCCTATTCCTTTAGCCCTTTTCTCCCTATTTCACATTATCAATTATACAATTTGAACATTATTTACACTTTTAGTTTTTCATACCAGAGATACAATTTGGTATTTACACGTGTGTCCTATTTATTTCGCTTAAGAGTATGGCCTCAATATGCATCCATTTAGCTATGAATGTCTCTAATTTCTTGTTCTTTCTTAATGTAAATAGATATATGTGATCAAGCCAGAACGTGTCCACATCTTTTTTTGTCTTTAGTAAAGTTATTGGTACATACTAGGTACACAATACAGTTATATTCATCATTGGGATCTTGTACCTATACATGACTTATCAGGTTCTTATTTTTCTCCATTCCCAAGCCCTCTCTCCCTCCACCCTGTTAACAAAGACTTTATTTCCATGTTTTTCCTTTTCACTTTCACATATTTTTTCTTTTCCCTTTTTCCCTTTCTCCTACCCCTCCCACTTCCTCTACTCTTTTAGACTTTTCTTCCTATTACATAATATTAATTATACATTTTGATCCTTATTTACACTTTTACTTTTTCACACCAAAGGAACTATTTGATATTTATACATGTGTAACACTAATTTCACTTTAGAATATGGTTTCAGTGTGCAGCCATTTAGCTATAAATCTCTCTAGTTTCTCATTCTTTATGACTGAGTAGTATTCCATTTTACAAAAAAAAAAAGTGTGTCTTCTTTACCCAGTCTCTAGTTGCTGGGCAATTGAGCTGTTTCCAAGTTTTAGCTATTACAAACTGTGCTGCTATAAACATGGGTGAGCATATATCACTGTGGTATGATTCTTTTAATTCTTTGGGGAACATACCCAGCAGGGGAATAGCTGGATCAAATGGGACTTCCAATCCTAGTTCTTTGCGGTTTCTCCATACTGATTTCCACAGTGGTTGCCCCAGTCTACATTCTCACCAGCAGTGGAGAAGGGTTCCTACCTCCCTACAGACCCACCAGCATTTGTTATTGGTTGATTTCTTTATAGCCCTCACTCTTACTGGGGTGAGATGGAATCTCAAAATTGTTTTCATCTGAATCTCTCGAATGACCAGTGATGTGGAACATTTTTTCATATGATTATTTGCTACTTTTACTTCTTTGTCAGAGAAATGTCTGTTCAATTCAGATGCCCATTTCTGAATTGGATCTTTATATTTGGGAGATCTGACTTTTTTGAATTCTTTATATATTCTAGATAGTAGACCTTTATTTGAGGAATAGCTGGTAAAAATATTTTCCAACATTGTTGGTTGTCTCTTAGCTCTGCTTTTGATTTCTCTGGCAGTGCAGAAGCTTTTTTAAAAAATAAGATCCCAATTGTTGATTCTTTGTGCTGGTTTCTGTGCTACTGAGGATTTGTACATAAAGTTTTTTTCCTATGCCAATATCTTCAAGAACTCTATGTAACTTATATTCCAGCAAGGCTAGTGTTTCTGTTTTAATATTTATATCTTTAATCCACTTGAATTTTAGTTTAGTGCATGGTGAAAGATATGTCTAGTTTCAACCTTTGAAAGATACCTAGCAGAGTTATAGCTGGATCAAATGGGACATCTAATCCTAGTTTTTTGAGGTCTCTCCATATTGATTTCCACAGTGGTTGCACCGGTCTGCGTTCCCACCGACATTAGCTTTCAATGCCATCATTTGGAGCTTAGAATTCCAACATATGCATTGAGGCAGGAAGCAAACATTCAGACCATAGCAAACCCCAGTGTTATCATCAGAAAGGAGAGTATCACTTGGCAGGGACTGCCGTGCTAAGGGGTCTCCATTCCTTACAAATCAATCAGATGAAAAATAGTATTAAATATCCTAAGGGGATGTTCCTCATCTCTAAAGTTTGTAGATCTAGAAAAGAAGTTTCCAAGAATTTGCTCTAAGGAAAAAAATGCCATTAAGGTGAAACTTGATCATGTTTTTTGGCTGGTTTCAATTCCACTACTTATGGATAGATCTCTCTAGCATACTGAGATATTTTTTGTATGATTTTTTCTGGACCGAAGGTATAAGAAATATTCTACCTCATGATTAAATATTCTTCAAGATCTCTTTTGTCCTTTATTTTTCTATTTTCATTTATTTGTTTGCTTGCTTGTTAGTTTATTTATTTATTTATTTTTGGTACCGGGGATCAAACTTGAGTCTTTGCACTTGCAAGGCATGTGGTGGAACCACTGAGCTAAATCCCCCGGCCCATGTTCTTTGTATGTTAACATACTCTGATGAGAGGGAGGGGGCTAGACAGGACCAGTGGGGGGTCACTCCAGCTAATCCAAGCTGCTTTCATTTTGTAAACCGCGGAAGGCTTAGTTTTAGTGTGTCTTTTTAAGTGTATGACCTGGTCTAAAGAATGTGTAATTGCTGACTTCTGCTTCTTGGTCTGCTGTGCAACTCCAATCATTCTCCACGAGACGGAGCACGCTCTCCCCCCCCCCACCAAAGTGACACTAGTCACTGGGGTCGAACTGAAGTCAGACAGTTTGTGCAGTACATGCAGAACATACAAACCTGCTGTGTGCAGTGGTGGCCTCTCAACTCTAGTTTAGTTCCTTAAAATTTACCTTCAATGATGATTCAAAGAATGCAAAGATCCTAGGATCGATCATTCATGGAGTGCTGGAGAATTAAGTTTGAACAAAGAGTCTTGATATGTGGGTGTTCCTCAGTTCACGTCCCTTTTCATAGTTTTTATGATGACACTAAAGCTTAGTATTTAGATGATAAAAACGTTTCATCACAAGTGAGGATTCCAATATATTGAGAATGCTACTTGGGATTGAATAAGGAAAGGATTCTCCAGTCAAGAAGCGATCCAACCGATACGAGCATTGTTATTCCTTCCTGATATCTGCATGGCACGATTCATGCCATGTATTTGGCAGTGACTGAAGTGAATGATGTCCAGAGTGTTCACACTCAAAATTAAGGGCAATAAAAATAGATGATTTCTAAGGTATCATACATTTTATCTAATAATATTGCTTTGTTATTTTACTTTTAAATAGACTAGCTAGTCTATTTTTGGCACGCTCACTGAAAACATGTAACTAGCATCATTTCTGTTGATTCCATAAAAATTAAAAGTTAAAGAGTAGTGTATTGGCATTCTCTTCCCATTAACTATTTTTGGATGTTTTTCTATTTCTTGAAATTGATAGGCTGAAATTTAAGAACACAATAATATGGTTAGAGGTAAAAATCATCACTGCACAATTTACAAGGCCAAAAACTAATCCTAACCGAGAGAGCTAAGATAGATTCCACAAAGATTTGTATTTCTAGTAATTAATATGCTTCATGTCTGAATGTGCAAAGTCTAAATCTCTTTCCACTTTAAGGCAAGGATTTACTCTGCTCTATGCAATCAGCAAAATCTAGATATCATGTTTATTCAGAATAAGCAAGATCTGAGAATTATCCGGTGACTCTTCTAATATAGAGCCTTGGGCTGGGGCTAACATTTATTGTCCAAATAAAACATGAATGTCACAGCAGATTTAGATTGCAAAATTCTAAGCAGAATGTTGGGTGCTACTCCATCCCAATTTTGTAATTCTGCTCTATTTTTTAAAACCAAGAAAATGAGATAGGGTAGTGACAACTAGGGTAGTTCATCAAATTGTATCCTATTTCTTTCTGGGAACAAGGTTATACAATATATCCATGCCTACCTTGCATTTAAATTAAACATAAGCTGTGTGATGCCTACCATCTCCAGACCTGGCTTTTAGATCCCCCTACACATACACCCATCTATTCTTTTACCACACCGGCTGGCTAAAAAAGAAGAAACTTCTAGAAGCCTGAGCAGGGAATGATGAAAGGCAGAAAGATCCGGATCCCTTAACTACACCATAGGTGAGAAGAGACCAACAGTGAGAAGACAATTGCCCATCCATAAAATAAACTGTAAATATGTCAATCCCTTAAAATTTTAAGATTATTGCATCAGCAATTCTATCCTAAGCCAGCTAGGATGACATAAGGAACAAATAGTGATCATAATAATATTATCTATATTAAGATTCCTGGATCATGAGCAGATAAATAAATATCATTATTAATCACAAATATGAAAATGAATACCTACTTGTGGCACTTTAAGAGCAGCTTGTATTTTCTGAGCTCTCTTCAGATGCCAAGCAAAACACAATTTTGTCATCATTATTTACAGATCATCAAATGAAAAGCCAGATGATTAAATAACTGGAAAGAGATCAGTCAGTCAGTCAGTCAGTAATGAAGCTGGAACTCAAACCCAACTCTGGCTGCAGGTCCCGGATTGTTAAGTTCCAAGCTATATTACCTCTCTGTTCTCACACTCAACCTGTGTCTTTCTTGACCATCCTAAAATCAAAGAGATCGGTTTCACCACACCAGAGTGTGCCTACTAATTCATATGACCCGTTGCCCTTGAAATTTCTAATTTCTTTATTTTTTCTTATTGAGTTTATAGGTACTTTGTACAGTCATCACTGGGCTCTTGTACCTTTACATGACAGGTCTTGGTTCTCGTTTTTTCCCATACTCCTTTCTTCCCTTCACCCCTTTTCCCTTTCCTATTTACAAAAAATGGAGATAAAGTTTTTGATATTTCTAATTTCTAAACCTTTGAAAACTATATGTCTGAAGTTTTCGTCTGTAATCATCAAAGATTTTTCTTATAAGTAACATAGCACACTTAGGCTATTTTAAATAGAAAAGAGTTTATTAAGTGACAGTGGCTTCGAGAGGCTTATCAGCTCACACGTAGGAACAAGTCTCAAACTGCGTATTGAGAATCGCCAGGAGAAGCCCTTCTGGCCACTCAGTGAGCACTGCACATGCACATCTCATCAGTGTCCAGAAGACACCCCAGCTTTGGAACGCGCCATACTCCCTCAAGGCTCTGGGGGTTGCATGAAAACATGGATTCTACATGGCCACTGCACCTGGTTCTTCATCTTGTTCTTTCCTGACTAAAACAATCTCAGGAAAGTAGCTCTGTTTGGGAAGCACTGTGCTGAGCTGGAGACTGGACAGTTAGCCCTGGCTTCTACATTAAGTGAGTAGGTCTTATCCTGTTGGAAACTCCTCAAACGTAAGATGTCTGTTCAGAAGATGCTCTATGATCAAAATCTAACATACTACCACTAAAAGGGCAACTCAATGTCAAGCCGACACCAAGATTGTGGGAAAACAGAAATGATGCTTCGGTTAGCAGATGAAAGTTCATTTGGAGAACAAAACAAAGGTTGGCAGTAAAACAAAGAACTAAATAGCCTCGGGAGTAACAGAGCTTCTATTATGAGGACTTCTAAGTTTTGAAGTCTGGGTGTACCTTTCCTGATAAGCTTTCAGGTATTTGCGTAATATGAGTTCTCTGTGCTTCTTAAATAGCATGCTCATAAACACGTGTCAGGCAGTGACCACCTTCAAAATGTCAACATGAAAAATAAGTTTGACCTGCCTCGCAAGCGCAAGGTCCCAAGTTCAATCTCTGGTACCAAAAGAAAAAAAAAAAAAGAGAAGCTAAAAATAAATTTGAACATAAGACTCTCAGAGCTAGTTTTAGTAAAAAAATAAGTTCACTAAATGATGCCAGGAAACATACAGAAAGATGGAGAATTCTATTTGCAATGGATACAGAGCATTCTCTGCATAGTGTTAAGAGGATTAGACCTTGACAGCTTACAACTCTGACTTTAGTCTGGGCTCTACACACCGGCTTCTCACCTCATTATTTTGTAAATTCCATGAAGTTATGTCCTGTCTCAGTCTTATCTGTGCCAATTAGGGCCTCTGCCTTGGTACAGAATTTAGCAATTAATATTTGTAGTTATATCCTTATAACTACAAATAGCAAAATAATAAATGTATTTTATTTAGATTAAATAGAATGTATTAGTGACTGCTGAGTAATTGTAAAGAAAAATGTATTGACAAAACAGGTTTCCAATAACCACAGAATGCTCAGATATATCATTTCTAGAAGGGTTGCTTTAGGGAATTAATTTTATATCATTTTAATTGTCAAACATGGCACAAATTGGCCTCAAAACACCATGTAGTGATTACAATAGCCATACATCATGTGTGTGGCATTGCTCCTGAGCCCCAAAGTTAGTTAAAGTACACTATTCACTACCTCTCTCTTTCCAATGTTTGTGTCCAAACATTGTTTCCTAAGTAGTCATATTGATCATATTGATTAATACTCTTGGTAGAAATGATGAAGAAAATCGATTTGCTCTTGTAAACCTCAGCTATAACTGCAATATCTGGAGTGTTGCTTCCTCGAACGCCCTAAGAGCTCTCTCCTCAGACCCTTTCCATTCTTGCTCATTACATCTGCAGATGGAAATCAGGTGTGAAAAACCATTAAGCTGCTTCACAACAGGACAAACTTCAACTCTTATTGAACTCTCATGTTCTCTTTTCCTTAATTAAGGCCCAAGAACATTTTACCATGGAAAGAGGAGTTAGATTATGGATCTTATTCCTTCTAATGGTGCGTGTTTTCTCCAATTGGGGGATAATACATTTCTTACTTCATTGCTTTGCAAAGAGCCACTTACTCAGTTCTTCCAAGGAAAAAATAAAGAGCTTGATTTTACTTATAAAGAGCTCTCAGTTATCTATGCCACAAAAAAGAAATGACGTATACAGATGTTCCCCCCAAATTGAAATGTTTTCTTCACTAAACATTTTAAAACCCAACTAAAGAACAGCATTTAAATGAGTTAGTGGCATAGAATCTTATTTTAGAATGAGAATAACCCTTAAATTTGTAGCAAAAAAAAAGCATTTGCAAACCCAGGCTTTGTTGTCAGATGGTCTGTATTAAAGTCCTGGCTTAACATTTACTAGCTGTGTGACCCCAGGCAGTTTAGAAAACTTCCTTTGCCTCCATATTTCCCTCTGACTAATAAGTGCAAAAATAAATTTAAAGAATAAACAAACTGAGATTTAAAAACATAACATAGCTATAATAATTTCTTCATAGGCTTGTTTTGAGAATTAACTGAGATAAAGCAATCGAGCAGTTGGCATTTAATACATGCTCTATTTTAATTTTATTTTCTGTGCATTTCTGTTACAGAAAAGCAAGAGCATGTTAAAAGAAGGGAAAAAAAATCCTTAGTCATTCCTGGTCTTTAGTATTTAGATGAATAAGCTTTAACATTTTTATTTTCTGAAAGCTTCGCTGAGAATGTAAAAAAAAAAAGTCATTGATCTCTATGAAGTGGGGAAATTGCAACCAAACTGCAGATTTGGTTCAGGCTGATAAGTTTAGTATCAGCATGCAGACAGGACAATCTCTTGGTTCGCATTTGCCAGCTTAGTTCCACTAAAGTAGTCACAGCACAGGACCATTAAATGGAGAGTCAGCCTGAAGTATATGGTTTAGCTTTTGTTGATTCTCACATTAAAATGATTACTAAGAACAACAATAAAAACCATCATCACCAGTATGTGCGATAAAGGCTGGAACTACAAACTTGCACAGTAGTAGGCACTTTGAAAGCAGGGGGGCAGGTGGTATTAGGAATTTGAAAGCCCAGCAGATACGAAGTTCTATTTTGCAAACTATGGCTGCTTTCATTTACAATGAATTTTCAGGGGATCAGATAAGAACAAAGGAAGGCTAGAACCTCTTCCATGCTTTCTGAATTATGTTTTCTACCTGTGTTTATAGTTAAATAGAAAAAATGCAGAAACAATTATAACAGGTATCAATTACTGTGTCCTTAGCATGTGACAAGCATTCTGCTATATTATCTGTGTATTACCTCATTTGATCCTCACAGGTCTATGAGGAAGTGAATATAACTTCTATGTTTAGATGAGGAAGCTAAATAGAAAAGTTGTTACTGGTCCAGAGTCATAGTACTAATAAATGGTTCATCAATGCTTCGACAGGATCTAAAGTGGGATATTAACCATTGTGCTGACTTCCTCTAAGAAATGACTTCCTACTAACTACCCTATCTAGCACGGTGCCTTCAGGGACAGATATACAGTAAACACGCCAGCTGGGGCAGCAAATCCAAATGGATGGATTCACTGCATTCCTTTCCATACAGCTCTGCTCAGTTGCCAGATGTGCACCCAGGCTGTAGTTCATAGAGTTTACCTTCCATTCTTTTTTTTCCCCCTACTATAGGAATTGAACTCAAGACCTGTGCTTGCCAGGCAGACACAGCCCCACTGAGCTACATTCCCAGCCCAGCTTCCATGCTTGATGACTGAGAAGGATAAGAACTTTCTAATGAGCTATTCATATTACAGATCCTGACTCCCAAGTCCTCTAGGTCCAAGGAAACATGGCTGGGACATGGGTTACTGAAGGAAAGCCACTCCTGCGGAATCTCCTCCTTTACCTGGGTCTTGGATTTTACTCATTTCACACGTTCGGAAAGCATTCATTTAAAGAGAAATAGTACCCCATGTAGAAATAAAGCTTCAAAATCATTTCTTGGGATAATATGAGGTCTTTCTGTTCGTTAGCATTATAATGAACAAAAAGTAATGAATTTCTTTTTAATTAACAAATTGCACATATTTATGGAGAACAATGTAATGTTTGATAAATATATGTATTGTAAAATGATCAAATCAAGCTAATTATCAGACTGATCATCTCAAATATTCATTGTGCTGAATACATTTAAAAACCCTATCTTTTAGTTATTTCATTATATTCTATAGTCGCTGTACTGCACAACAGAACCAGAATTTAGTTCTCCTAACTGAATGAGATTGTACCCATTAACCAACTTCTCTCCTTTTCCCACCCACATTTCACCCTCCAGTCTTTGATAACCTTCATTTTCCTCTACTTCTCTGAGTTCATTTTATAACAGGCACTGTGTCTTTTCTTTTAATCCATGACACATGTTCTTTGGGGTTTTAATATATCTAAAATTTGAGGTATCTTATAAATGATAGCATCTGCTAATCATCTTTGCTGGCCAGGTGGCAGGGTGTGATATTTTTCATTATATGTGTGAGTGCAAACAAAAGTTATAGAATGGGTGGTAACAGAAAGCACAGAGGATTTGTTCCTTGAGTCCCAAGGCAATGGGAAGCTGAAAGATAGGTGTGTTTATAATGAGATTAGAGAGCTACAAATAAGCCCATGAAGTGTTAACCCATGCATTTGTTTTTAAATTCATAGTAAATTCTCGTCTACTTCCAAAACTAATCTGAGGCAAGAGAGGTAAAGTTCTAGAGTGGGGCAGACTTGGGAACTGAATCTACTTATGTCTTATGCTACTCTCAACCACTGTAACACCCAACTGTCCAACTGCCCAGAGTGGTGAAAGAAGCTGTTGACCTGAGGGGAGGACTGATCTTGTTTGTGCTTCAAAAGAAGATGATATTGTATTATGAGGCTTTTCCCACTCAGGAAGACCATTAAAAGCACATTAGTGGTGACAACGACGTGGACAAAGGCATAGACAGGAAGAAGCTGATTGGTGGGAACCTCAAATATGTAAATATGGTTTATAAGGTGGTGAATATCAAGATCTAGTGGTGGAAACATGAAGCTCCAACTTTATTCTGAAGAAAACTGCTGTCATCTGAATGTGTCCTCCAAAACTTCGTGTGTTGAAACTCTGTGTGTGTGTGTGTGTGTGTGTGTGTGTGTGTGTTGCTGGGGATCAAATCAGGGCCTTGAACATGCCAAGCAAGGACTCTACCTCTGAGTTACACACACACCAGCTCTCATGAGGTGAAATGTAAATAAACCCTAATGTAATAGTATTAAACTGAAGGGCCTTTGGAGATGCAATGAAGTCATGAGAAGTCTGCCTCAGGAATGGAATTAGTGTCATTAGAAAAGAGGCTGAAGAGAGGGCTGGGGATTCAGCTCAGTGGTTCTGCTGCTCTACCTCCCAAGCACAAGGACTGGAGTTCAATCCCCAGTACAAAAAAAAAAAAAAATGCTGAAGGGAGCATGTTTATTCTTTCTAGCATGTAAGGCTGTACAGAAGGCACTCTCTGGCAAGCAAGGCAACTCTCACCAGACATCTACTGGAATCTTCATTTTGGACTTCACAGCCACCAGAACTGTAAACAATAAATTTCTGTTGCTCATAAATTATTCAGTCTAAGGCACTTTGTTCTAGCAGCCTGTGCAGACTAAGAGGACAATGGAGCTGCCAATTATGATTTCTGAACTTATGTTATTAAAAGTTTAATTTGGGAAAGATTGGTTCATCACGTGTGTATATTTGAGGATGATAAGAAGCCAACCTTTGTGTTCTGTAAATAAAACATCAGGGGAGAGGCTGGTAGGATTTATTTCTACATGAACTCTTTGTTATAATAAATGTGATAGATGAGATGGGAAAATGTATTGCAGAAGCTCATAAATGAGTGCCTAAAAAAGTGTTCAAATGGGTTGGGAAATGTTGGAATATCCAAAACTCCCTGATTATTCCAATACTATATTTTTCAGATCTGTTAGGGGATATAAATTATAACATTATCCACATGTTGGCCACTGAATGCTTTTAAATTTTTTTCTCATAGGTGCTTGTTAATAACTTCTGGCCCAGATTTCCAAAGAGTTTGAGAAATGTTGAATGATACGCACACACAGACACACACACACACACATACACACACACACACACACACACACGCACATATATATATGTGTGTATATATATGTATATATATATATATAATTTATAAGATGCAGCTCTTTGATAAGTAATCAGATCTTTCATAAGGTCATTAATGTTCAAGTTCATTTTTTAAATCAGAACCGCAAGTGGCCATATTACTTAATTTAGATAATGTTGGAAGAACATTTTTGAAAGTATGCAAAACACAACTTTCATGAAAATATATGTAGTATACACATATATATGTACACTTATATATGTATGTGTGTGTATATGTGTTTTTCTGCTATTCCACTCAGTCCACAAAACTCAGTGATAATTATACCTTACTCCTGCTTTAAGGAGTATTGGATAGTAAAACAGTAGAAAGTGTTCTGGTAGCATGTTTCAAAGTCTTTGCTAACAGAAAAAAGAATGTGTTACTTGCCATTGAAATGGATGGTTTGCACTTGTTTTACTGTCTGTGACTTTGTCAGCAAAATATACAATTGTAGTAAGTGGAATTGTAAAAGGCTGCTGTTGGTTCTTTGCAGACTCTATCCTTTACCACACCTTTAGAGGGTTTTAAATAGCAGTACACACAATTTAACGGAAGAGCTCACAGCAAGTTTAAATTGATAAGAACAGATATTACACTTGATTTTAGCCGAAAGGGTAAGAGGTAATACACAACAAGTTTAATTGGGAATATGAAAAGAGAAAATATTTCTCTTTTGCAAGCATGATGTTGACCTTATTTTCAAGTGAGCAAAGAATTAATTATTATCAATTTACTTTTTGTACACAAGTAGACAGTCAAGCCATTCGCAATCAACTCCCCTTCACTCTGGAAAAAGTCACTACATTTTTTTCTTCTTTGTCAGCAGAATTCAGGCATGACTTTCTTCCCAGGTGCGTCATGTTGGTGCAGACATCTGTGCCTGCTTTCATGAAGTCACCTTGGACAGGCCTGTGTCCTTCACATCCTATTCTCTTGCACCTCTTTGCTGTCATTCTTGTGTTGCTCCTCTTGCAGGCCTTCTTTGAAACAAATTCAGAGCTCCCAGTAAATGAATTTGAACAAAACTGATTCAGAAAGCTTTGCAGTCCCTGCCTTCCACTCTCTGCAGACACTTGCTTGCCCTAACCCTTCAGTCAGGTATATTTAAGTCTCCAGTAAGCACAAGAATAAACAGGACTTTCCCACCACACCATCATAAACCCCTAAGTATGGCTGCACACCTTGCTTTGAGGACAACAAAAATGTCTGAGTGGCCCATGAGGCCAGCAGAGCTTGCAGGCTGTGTAGCCTGACCTCATCCCTACCATGATCATCCTCATGCCCGCCCTCCTAAATGGCTCCCCAGCCCTGCAGTCATCCCCATTCTGAAGCCTATTCTCACTCTAACTCTGTGTAAGCCCCCATCCTAAATGGTAAAGATGCTACGTTGAAGGGTATATACACTGCAAACACATTTTGGGCTGCTTCTAGATTTTAATTAAATTCACATGGTATAAATGTGATAGACTAATGACTACCACGAGTGGTCAATTTGCAGGTTGTGATTGATCCTATTGTGTTGCTGATTGTGTCAATTAGGATAAAGGATTGTGATGATTTAATGATTGTTTTCTCTGATATTATGAAAGTGAGAATGTCTATGAGTCATTAGAGACTCCGGGGCTGAAGCACAACTACATCAGGAGGATTTAAGTAATAACTCAGAAATTAAACCAAGGACAACCCAACAACAAAAATAAAAATGAGGAAACACTCAAGCAAGAAACAAAGACAGACCTCCAGTTTGCCAATGGCAAACAGTAGGGCAAATGAGGATGAAAAGGCTGACAGTGAACCAGCAGGACACCCTGAACCCGTGGCACAGGAGGTAACAAAACAGACCAATCAGGCTCTAGAAAAATTCAAAACAGAAATAATTTCCCAAATAACCATAGAGATGGTGAGCAAAATGTAAGTCATGATTCAAGACTCTAGAACAGAAACTGACAAAATAATAGATGACCTCAGAACCATGATAGAAGCCATGATAGAACCATCATAAGAAAGAAATGGAAAAAATGAATGCCCAACATAGGAAAGAAATGGATCCATAAAAGAGATTCAAACAGATATCCAGGAGATTAAACACTCCATTGAAAGTGTATGCAATAGAATAAAAGAATGTGAAGATAGAATTTCAAATGTAGAAGATAGGATTGCACTCAGTGACCATGAAAAGAGTAAGGGATCATGAGAAATCAATCCAACAACTCCTAGATGATGCAAAGAAGAATAACATAAGACTGATAGGAATCCATGAAGTAACAGGAGAAAATACAAATGACTTTAAAAAGCTGTTCACACCTAGTGCAAAAAGAAGCCCATAGACTGAAAGTGAAAAGATAGAAAATAATTCTCCATGTGACAGGAGCCCAGAAAAAAACAGGGGTAGCAATCTTATTTGCAGACAAAGCAAATTTCAAACCAAAACTGAATCTAGTATTATTGATGTAGGACGGTACTGTATCTTACCTCTATGAATGTAAAATATCTAGTACCTGATTTATGATACATAGTAGGGACTGTGCTTTATCAGAGCTACATTCAATGATATTACTCTAGAATGTTCTCTTTCCAGATGATGATTAAGCGGCTAATAGAAAAAATGGTGCCAGGTACCACAACAGCAACAGAACTTTGCTGTTGTCTGGATATTATTCTTTT
>NW_022900917.1:22458424-22466647 GCF_012274545.1 Fukomys damarensis | reverse complement strand
TATAAATTGAATTTTGGGAAACTTTAATGGTGCTGCCAACTTTGAAAAAATCATCCCAATTTACTGTGTTGAGTTGGCATTGTACAGAAATGGACAACCATATTGATCTAGAAATGTTAATTTATTTTTATTTTTATTTTTTATTTTTTTTCCATGTGTACAGGGGTAACACATCATACTAAACATGTAAGGTCATATCTACATGGGTTTGATTACAGAAACTAATAAAGTATTCTCTAAATAATGAAAAAAAGAATAAGATAAGACTATAAGAGCAAGAAGCAATTTAAATATGTTCAGAGACCATTTTCATCTCCAGAATTAAGGATTATTTTAATGTTACATCATTGCCTTTTCTCTTTTACTTTCCTTTTTAGTTTTATTTTAGGATTCCCTATTTTTAATGTTCATATAGAGATTTCTTTAACTGAAATACCGAATAGTTTCTTTGGTGTGAAAAACTATAGTAGTACACAGGATCCTGATGAGATAATTAATAATGTGAAATAGGAAGCAAAGGGCTAAAGGTGTAGGGAAAGTGGGAAAGGTGGGGGAAAGGTAATAAGGGGGAAGAAAAAAAATATAAGAAACTGAAAAAATGGAAATAAAGTGTTTGTAAATGGGGAGGGGAGGAGGGGGTGAAGGGAGGGCAGGGACAAGGGGAAAAAATGAGAATCAAGACCTATTATGTAAAGGTACAGAATCCCAATGATGAATGTAATTGTATTGTATACCTAGATTGTACCAATAAACTCAATAAAAAGAAAAAAAAAAGCTGTTCACAGAATTAATGACAGAAAACTTCTCAAACAGAAGGGAAGAATTAAACATACAGACAAGTGAGGCATACAGAACTCCAATTAGCCATGATCAAAAATCTACACCTAGATATATAATAATCAAGATCCCAGAAACCCAACAGAAGAACAAAATACTACAAGCAGTAAGAGAAAAGAAACAAATTACATGCAAAGGAAACCCATCAGAATCACGGCAGACTTTTCAACACAAACCCTCAGGTCAAGGAGAGGCTGGAGTGAGGTATTTCAAGTGCTAAAAGAAAACAACCTCCAACCTAGACTGATATATCCTGCAAAACTCTCTTTCAAAATGGATGGGGAAATAAGATATTTCCATGACAAGGAACACCTGAAAAACTTCGTGAATACCAAACCAGCGCTACAAAGAATTCTAAACAATGCTCTAGAAAAAGACAATGAAGGTCACAACACTATGAGGCCCAACAGAGCAAATCAAACAGGCAAGGCAAGAAATTAAAAGGAGAGGGCAAAAAATTAAAAAGAGTTAACAAAAGGACAATAATATGACAATAATAAGTCAGTACATATCAGTTATAACCATCAATGTCAATGGCCTCAATTCACCATCAAGAGAAATAGACTGACAGAATGGATTAAGAAGCAAAATCCAACAATATGCTTTATACAAGAAACACACCTAGTGCAAAAAGAAGCCCATAGACTGAAAGTGAAAGGGTAGAAAATAATCTTCCATGTGTCAGGAGCCCAGAAAAAAGCAGGGGTAGTAATCTTATTTGCAGACAAAGTAAACTTCAAACCAAAACTGATTAAGAGATAAAGAAGGCCACTACATCCATGTAAAGGGAACAATTCAAGAGGAAGAGATGACAATCATAAACATATATGCAAATATATACAAATATTAATGCCCCCAACTATATAAAACAAATATTAAGTAACATGAAAAACCAAATGAGCACTAATACAATTGTAGTGGGGGATCTAAATACACCACTATCACAAATAGACAGATCATCTAGCCAGAAAATCAACGAAATACTAGAACTGAACCAAGCTTTTGAATGCATGGACATAATAGACATCTATAGAGTGTTCCACCCCACAAAATCAGAATATACATTCTTTTAGTCTGCACATGGGTCATTATCCAAGATAGACCACATACTAGCTCACAGAACAGGTCTGAATAACTGCAAAAGAATTGAAGTTATCCACTGCATATTATCAGATCATAGTGCAATCAAGCTGAAGATCAATAGCATAAGAAACCATAGGAACGTCACAAACGCATGGAAATTGAACAACACTCTCCTGAACAATCAATGGATCACAGAGGCAATTGAAGAAATTAGACAGTTTTTACAAATAAATGAAAATGTCACTACAACATACAGGAATCTATGGGACACAATGAAAGCAGTTCTATGTGGAAAATTCATAGCACTGAATGACCACACTAGGAAAACAGAGCAAGCTCAAATAAACAGCCTAATGATGAATCTTAGACTCCTAGAAAACAAAAGCAAGAAAAACCCAAAGCTGGAACAAGACAGGAAATTATAAGGATTAGAGCAGAAATCAATGCAATGGAAACTAAAAAAAAAAAAAATGGTACAAAAAATAAATCAATCAAAGAGTTGGCTTTTTGAAAGAGTAAATAAAATTTATAAACCCTTAGCTAACCTCATCAAAAAAAGGAAAGAAAAGGCTCAGATCCATGCAATCAGGAATGAAAAAGGTGAAGTCACAATAGATCCAACAGAAATCCAGAGGATCATTAATACCTACTTTGAGAACCTGTACTATAATCAAATGGAAAACACAGGAGAAATGGACAGATTTTTAGATACTTATGAATTACCAAAGTTGAACAAAGAAGATAAAAACATTTTAAACACCCCAATTACAATCAGTGAGATTGAAAATATAATTAAAAATTTACCAACAAAGGAAAGCTTAGGTGCTGATGGATACACCGCTGAATATTACAAGACATTTAGAGAACTACTGCCTTTACTTTTCAAACTTTTCAATGAAATTGAAAGGGAAGCAATACTTCCATATTCATTCCTGGAAGCAAGTATCACTTTGATTCCCAAACCAGGGAAAGATGCAACTAAAAGAGAGAACTACAGGCCAATCTCCTTAATGAATATAGATGCAAAAATGTTAATAAGATACTACCAAACAGAATACAGAGGACTATCAAGATAAAAACCCTGCAAGAAAGTGGAATAGATGGTCTTTATCTCAATTTAATGAAGGCTATCTATGAAAAACCAACAGCCAACATCATATTAAATGGCCAAAAACTGAAAACTTCCACATTAAAATCAGGAACAAGACAAGGATCTCCACTATCACCACTTCTCTTCGATATAGTTCTGGAAAAATTAGCCATAGCATTTAGACAAGAGAAAGAAATTAAAGCAATAAAGATAGGAAAGGAAGAAGTTAAACTGTCATTATGTGCTGATGATCTGATACTCTACATTGAAGACCCAAAAAACTCCACCAAAAGACTTCTAGACTTAATTGACACCTTTAGCAGAGTAGCTGGATACAAGGTCAACACCCAAAAATCAATAGCCTTCTTGTACACAAATAACAGACTCACTGAGAGAGAAATTAGGGAAACAATTCCTTTCACAAAAGCATCCAAAAAAATGAAGTGTCTAGGAATCAGTCTAACAAAAGAAGCAAAAGACATCTACACTGAAAACTACAGCACTCTGAAAAAAAGAGTACAAAGAGGATATAAGAAAATGGAAAGATCGCTCCTGCTCCTGGGTAGGAAGAATCAACATAGTGAAAATGGACATATGACCAAAACTGCTATACAGATTCAATGCAATGCTGATTGAAATTCTATCAGTATCTTTCACAGAACAAGAGAAAATAATCCAAAAATTCATTTGGAACCAGAAGAGACCTAGAATAGCGAAAGCCATCCTAGGCAACAGAAACATGGCAGTGGGTATAACAATTCCCAATTTGAAACTATACTACAAAGCCACTGTGATAAAAACAGCATGGTACTGACAAGGAAACAGATCTGAGGATCGTTGGAACACACTGGAAGACACAAAAACAACTCCAGATGTACTCAGCTACCTCATCTTTGACAAAGGAGCTGACCATCCTCAGTAGAGGAAAGATAGCCTCTTTAATAAATGGTGTTGGAAAAACTGGATCTTGACCTGCCAAAGATTAAAACTGGACCCTTATCTTTCACCATGCACTAAATTGAAATCAAAGTGGATTAAAGATTTAAATATGAAAACAAAAACACTAAACTTGCTGGAAGATAAGTTAGGCAGAATTCTTGAAGACATTGGCATAGGAAAAGACTTTATGAACAAATCCTCAGTAGCACGGGAACTAGCAGAAAGAATCAACAACTGGGATCTCATCTTATTAAAAAGCTTCTGCACTGCAAAAGAAACCATCAACAGAACTAAGAGACAAGCCACATTGAGGGAAAAATTTTTTACTAGCTGCTCCTCACAGAAAGGACTCTTATCTAGAATATATAAAGAAGTCAAAAAAATCAGCCCTCCCAAATATAAAGACCCTATTCAAAAATAGGCATCTGAAATGAACAGACATTTCTAAGACAAAGAAGTGAAAACAGCAAATAAATATATGAAACAATGTTACACATCACTGGTCATTCGAGAGATGCAGATGAAAACAACACTGAGATTCCACCTCACTCCACAAAGAATAGCTGCTATCAAGAAATCACACAATAAAGACTGTTGGAGGGGTTGTGGGGAGAAAGGAACCCTTCTCCATTGTTGGTGGACTGCAGACTGGTGCAACCACTGTGGAAATCAATACAGAGATACCTCAAAGAGTGGGGACTAGAGGTTCCATTTGACCCAGCCATCCCTCTTCTGGGTATCTTTCCAAAAGAATTAAAAGAATCATATCACAGAGATATATGTACACATGTTTATATCCACACAGTTTGTAATAGCTAAAACTTGGAAACAGTCCATTTCTCCTTCAGGTGGAAACTGGACATAGAAGATGTGGTTTTTCTATAAAATGGCATATTACTCAGCCATAAAGAATGAGAAATTAGATTCATTCATAGGAAGATGGATACAAATTGAGGAAATACTCATAAGTGAAATAAATAAGTCACACGGGTGGAAATACTGAATAGTTTCTCTGATGTGAATAAACTATAATGGTATATAAGATCCTAATAATATAATTGACAATGTGAAATAGGAAGAAAGGGGCTAAAGGTGTAGGAAAAGTGTGAAGGGTAGGGGAAAGCTAATAAGAGAAAAGAAAAAAATACGAGAAAATGAAAAAATGGAATTGAAGTGTTTGTAAAGGGGGAGGGGAGAAAGGGGTGAAGGGAGGGCAGGGACAAGGGGAAAAAACAAGAACCAAGACTTGTCATGTAAAGGTACAAGATCACAATAATGAATGTAACTGTGCTGTATACCTAGAATGTACCAATAAACTCAATGAGGAAATAAGTAAATAAATAAATAAAAATAAGAGGCGCAGCATTTGGAAGGTTCTAATCAACATTAAAGTTTTCCTTAAGCCTCAGGGGCTCCTTGTTGTTGACAGGTTATTTTGATGTTTAGTTCATTTTTTAAATTAAATTGCTTTGTACTGATACATAAATTTATAACTACCATGAGATTTTTTTTTGACACATGGGTACAGTGTATAATGTTTAAGTTAAATCAAGCATCTAGCTGAGCAAAGATTTTTACTTCTTATGGTGAAACCATTCAAAACCTTTTCTTGTAGCTCTGGCCTCTTTTGGAATACAGAGTACATAACTGTTGTCTGTAGTTGCTCCTCTGTGCCACAGCAGGGTTTCATCTGGGATTTTGTTTGTATAGGTGAAAATCACATTCAGGGCCTCATGAATGCTAGGTAAGCACCCTACTATGAAGCTCTATGCCTGCGCAATTTAATTAGTTTTTGAAGAAAAGAGAAACTTCCTTCGCTTCCAAGCCCAGAAGGCTGTGACTCAGTGTTGTGAAGAACTTCCAGGAATCATTTAAACAGTAATAATAGTAATTGCAAAAGGAAATGGAAAGCAGAGACTGCCAGGAGAGATGGTATTATCTCCAAGGAATTTGAAAATGATTCTATATTAAGGAGAGTATAGGCTATTTTTCTGGAGCTGAATCTATAAAGCATTATCTTGGTCAGATGTTGCTTATCTTCAGCTCCCAATACCTAACATTTATGTGGACTAAGAACTCCTTTACCTTCCCCCTCAGTGTTGTGTGATCACCACCAACTTCTCTTAGTGGTTCGGTGGTTATGATACTGGTGTGCTGGAAGGAAGTGGAGTGGAACCTCTCAACATAATGGTTCAGAGAGAAGCAGGGTGAGCGGAGCTCATGCTGTGGGTTTTAGAAAAGCTTCACAGAAGTGCCTTCCCTGTATTTTAGGAAGAGGGCAGTTATGATGTGATAGAGAAAGTACTAAGATAAAACAAGGGGAATTGTTGTAAATACAAAAAATAATCTGTTGCTTATAGAGTAAATGAAGTAGAAGAGATGAAAGATCTAAAGCAAGCAAGGGAAACTCGAGGTTAACAGGACAGTGAGAAGACAGAGTAGATACAGGATCTAAAAGAGCTCTAAGTGCTCAGCCTGGAAACCATGAACGAAGTCTCTCACCTGTCACCTCTGGGCTGTTAGAGGCTTAGAATCTCAAAATAATTTCTAACGTCTGGTTCGTGGCATAGTACACGAATAAATAAGAGAGAACTGTAACGATGGAGAACAACCACAGTTAACTGCCGCACAGTGAACTGAACAGCCGCCTTACTCCTTTGGTGTTTATTTCCTCTGCTATTTGTAAGTAGTGGTCACACTTCCACTTCATCACTGTCTGATCAAGCTGCACATGGTGTAATCTTCCCCTTGCATTCCATTCCTCCAGCCGGTCAAATTATTTCCCTTGTGCTTTCTGCTCCTCTAGCCAATTTGTTCATTTCTGGGGAAACTGGCACTATATTATACTAGCTACAGACACACAGTGGTATTTACAATTAATATTTATCGAGTGCTAACTGGGTGCTGGGCCTTGCATTAGGCCTTGAAATCTGGTTGCCACTGATTTTATTGAAATGAACCCACAACCCAGTGATCTCCCGCTGTCTCATATTTCCCTGGTGGAACTTGTCTCTCCTTTAAAAGCATTTTTAATTGACATATAGTAATTGTACATATTTATGGAGTATGGCGTGATATTTTACTTATCTCTTTCTTGATAGTGAAGGACAGGACTCAAACACCAAAGAATATATCTAAAGTAGATATTCCTCCTCTTATCTGCCATCTTTCTCCCATTCAGATGTTACAGTATTTTTATCGTAGGAAGTCAGTCACGTTAATCTTAACAAGTTCTCAGACTTCCCATGAACAATCTTGAAGAATTTTCGACAAACGCTATTTGAACCTGAAATTTCCAAAAGCAAAGAAGCATGTGATTACCTTGATTCTTCCCTCCACCCTAAGTGGATGGAGAGGGTGACGGGGAAATACATTGTGACTCAATTTCCCCAGTGTGGTGGAAAACAGACTGACCAGGAACAAGTTTAAGCAAATACAATTTTATTTGTTCACCGTGGAATAAGGACATAGACACCCATACAGAACAGCACCTCTTTCATCAATTCTTCCCCAACCATTCCAGGGAAATAATTGAATGTTCTTTTATGGCAGGTACATCCTTTTTAATATTATCAAATACATCATCAACACTTCCAAAAAATGAAGTCCAACACCTAAAAATCTCTGGATTTTGCTCATATTTTTTCATATAAACTAAAAGCATTTCTTGTTTGTCCAACACATCCACGTGTATGAAAATGTCACAGAGGTGATTTCAAGAACTACTTATAAAGGGGGCTACTCCAGTGGGTCCTGCTTCTGTTCTTCACATCTGCTAGTTTCTAGCCTGTTCTACTTTGAAGAGAGAGAGAAAAAAAAGATACATTTATACATGAAAGGGTAAGCATGTGGGGTCAGGCTAGTCTGACTTCTGCGGGGTGGGTGGGGAGGAATTACCAAGTTAAATATCTAACCTGAACTGTTTAAAGTCATGGAAGTGAGATGTCCACTCTTAAGAATCTGTTTTCTTTTTTGTTTTCACCTGGTGTGTACTACCAAGTTTCTGAAGTAAGACCTGCTAGAAAGCTGCATTTCTCAAGATCATTTGGCGGGGGCAGACCTCAGGTTACGGACCCAGATCACACTAGCAGGAAGTTGAATGGAAGGACCCAGGCCACCCTCCTGCTCAACAGCTCCCACCCTGGGCCCTCTCTCCACCGGCTCCTGCAGGGCTGTCATCATCTACCCCTTGCTAGCCTTTGGCCCATAAAGTGGGATATTCAGAGACAAGAGAATTTCTGCTACAATGCAGTACATACTTTACTTCAAAAAAA
>NW_022900917.1:22425924-22453424 GCF_012274545.1 Fukomys damarensis | reverse complement strand
TCTTCCTTGCAACAAGAATCAAAGAGAAATGATCAGATCCTGCATTAGAATCCAAGAAAGACAATGGAGGAGGCTAAAACAGTGTACTCCCTGCTCCTTGGAGGAAGGCCACATAGGCAGAGGTAGGGCACTTGCTACCTCTCGGTGCATTCAATACCTCCCACTGCACTTAGTTGGGGTACTTCACAACCAAACACTAGTGCAATCTTAAAACAACCCTCTTTATGTCAAGCAGCCTGGGTGGCATGATTCTTGGTTTCTTTTACTGTGGTGTTTTTTAAGCAAGTAGTGCTGGACAGATAGTAGGTACTCCATAAATACTGTATTTGAAATGAATAAATCAGACGATGCCTTGGCTTTGACAAAGGAGAAATTCTAAAACTGGGTAAAATAGTGATCAAGTCTGCAGACAAGGGTCTCCACTGTGTTCCCTGCTTCTGTTTTGCTTTCAGCCTGACAACTGTGTAGCCCAAAACAATGGCGCTGATGTAGCTCCTCTGCAACCCAGGAAAGACCAGAGGGAATGCGGGCTCATTGAGGGAAGCAAGAGACTAAACTCGCACCCTAGCAAGTTAGCTGCCTATCTGAGGTGATGCTGTGCAAGATGACAGAAAATCAGAAATGAGGTTGCCTCTGAGAGGTAAACTTTAAGTTAAACACTTCATGCATCAGAGCAGAGGCGTCCTAGAGACAGAACACCCGTGTGGGACAATGCAGGCGCAATGGGGAGAGATCTAATTGTGACAGTACCCTCAGGGGGCCTTCCAGGAGAAGACTGAACCACAGAAAGCTGACTTTAAATGTTCATTTACACGGTTAAATGTTCCCAGTTCCTAGGGCGAAACCAATTCCACTGTGAAATGCTACATCAAGTGATCTTAGCTTTGTGCCATGCTTTTTTATCCTTCATCTTCATTGGTTTTGACTATTTTCTTGCAAAACAAATTCCTCACTACAATCTAGTAACCCTAACCAGCTGACGATGTGTGGTTATATCATAATTAAAAGATTTTTTTAAAGCCCTGTCATAGATAAATACTACAAGGGTCTCTCCTATGTTCCTTACATCTGTTTTGCTTTCAGCACTCTGGCTGTGTAGCCCAACATGGGCTCATGAGTCTACTGAAAATACCCCTGTGGAGTGCTAGTCCATCGCCCCAATACATAAGGCTCTGCTACTATGCAAGGTACAAGAGAGAATTGCTAGTGGTCATGCTGTAACAAATAAAAAGGCTCCTAGAAAAGCTTTCAAATGCCAGAAGACTTAAAGAACTCTGATTTAAAACTTCTAGAAAGAGCTCAACTTGTTAATTCTTTACTATTCAAAAATTAGGACCCAGGGAGAAAAAAACTAAACCTGTCATCTCAAACTGGCCAGTGGCAGGCATTTTAGGTGAAGTGAGCTAAAGAGATCTAGACACAACTTGGTTGCTACATCAGTCATAAAAATAAAACCCAAATAAATAAATAATCAGTACTAGAACTTACAACCAAGTTTTTCCACTTCAATTAGGAAAGTATGTCAAAAGAGGTGAACTTCTAATCAGAGGCTTCATTACGATTATTCCTCCCTCAAAATTAATTCCACTGCATTGCATGGGTGATGTTGCACAAAGACATGAATAAATACAGGCTGGCCCACCCTTCAAAGCAGTGAGGTCTGACACTCAGGGCTTGGAGGGAAGTTACTTCCGTGAGGCTTAGCTCTTAGAAGACTGCCAGCTGGAGTCTGGCACAAACTCAGCAAATAAGTGATATTCCTAAATTACATCAGAAAATCCCAATTAGAGAACAGAGACCCAAATCCAAAACAATATTTTAAGGAAATTAAACATCTAATCTGAGTCAAGTGGCTTCTTTAGGAAATACCCTGGGGTGTGAGTCCTATCCATTTTTTGGCAGAGGCACATTTTGGCAGACACAGGGTGGTAACTGCCCAATACTCAATGGCTCCTTCAGATTGAAATCAGATGCACACAGCATTCTCTATTTAAACTGATTAAACACACAGACTAAACCAGGTAATTACAAATGCATGTGTCGGGGGGTGGAAAAAGGAGACAGAATGGGGACTTCTTTATTTTCTAAAGTGTTTTCAAAGATGGGAACAATTTTACAAATAAAAAAAGTGGAATTTTGCCAAATTCAGAAACAGATGTTTTAGATCGTGAAGCTTCTTCTGGGAATTGAGACTTCTTGCCTAGCACTGGCTGGTTCTGATCCAGGATTTAAGGACCCCAGCTAACTCTACCCTCTAGTTCCATTCTGAAGTTGTTTAATTCTTTTTATTTACCGCCCACCACTGGGGCAAAAACAACCTTTAGCTGTGGGAAGGTACAACAAAGAGCAATTGAAATGATATGGCAGAAAAGAATGATACTTAAAAAGCAAACAAAAAAATGCATGTTTTTATTGCTCTTGACACTGCACCACAATGAATGTGTCAGGAACTTTAGTGAATGCTCAACCAGCAAACAACTCTGAAGTGCATGTTCCTTTCTAACAGCTAATTAGAAGACTGAAAAAGCAACTCTTAGTAATGTACTCCTTTCGGGTGGCCCCACTGAATTTCTGGTTGGCTGGTCCTTACCTGTGTGGCTAATACCCAGTCAGTGCCTCTCAGCCTCTGAACAGTCAGGATCCTGGACTCAGAGGCAGGCGCAGGATTTGAGAATCCTAGTATTGAGATTCTAGGTCAGATCCTTTTACATTTCTAAGCCTTCTGCTATTCGCAAAGGTGTAAATTGCAAATTATGTCGAATACCCCAGGGTATAGCCATAAAGATGGGGGATAAAGGCAGACAATGGCTCAATCTAATTTTACATTTTAATGTGTTTTGTGTTATATTCAGGCTAGTAGTACTTAATAGTTGTTTATTTATTAGCTCTTAAAATTTTAAATACTTGCATTTGGCAATTATTCAGGCTCTTCAGGAGTGATTCTGTTAAAGGAAATGGCACAAGAATAAATTCGGAAATGCCATTTTATAGTATGTTTCATTTGGAAAGTTAATGTGCTTTATATAGCCTTCACTTACGCTTGATAATACTGTTTCCTTGTCAGTATAAGGAATGTTGTCTTCCCCATCTGAAACATGAGAACAACTCCACTGACCAAAGCTGGGCTGCAACTCAGATGAAGAATCTGAAGCTGAACACAAACCTCCCCTTTGCCAGAAATGCTAGGGCCGGGGATTGAGCCCAGCGGTTCGGTGGCCTGCCTCGCAAGCGCAAGGACCCGAGTTCATACCCGGTACCAAAAAAAAAAGATAGAAACGCTAAACACAAGGCTCTATATGGACAGGGAGATGACGGGCTGAAGCCTTCGGACACCAAAACCACTTAGCATGGGCTGAGGATTTAGCTCCACGGCACTGCACCTACCTCGCGAGCACAAGGTCTGGAGTTCGATCCCCGGTACCCATATCAAAGATTTCTCACAGTCTATTTTGTATCAGAAATTCTCTTTGCCCTTTGCCTCTAAGAAAAAAAAAAAAAAAAAAAAACTTCATTTACCTTTATTTATTTTTGGTACTGGGGATAGAACTCAGGACTTTGTGCTTGTAAGGCAGGCGGCAGCCACGCGGAGCTAAACCCCGGCCCCTCTTTTTTGTTTTGTATACACAGAGAATGGTCACTCTGTCCCTATTGGCCAATTATATCCCTTCTACTCCTATTCCTTACTGTTGATACTTCTTTTTCTGAGGGGCAAAACATTTTCTCCTGAATTACTGTGTTTCTCAAGTTCTTACACCAAAATGTTCAATATGTTTAAGTAAAACAATTATAATTAAAACTCCAATATGTAAAGAATTCTACAGAAGGCACACACTGACAAATTCACACCAGGATCAGTGCATTTTATACCTGCATTGCACTACAGTTTAAAACACTTTCATGTACATTTTGCAGCTCAGGAAACAGAGACCTCAAAATAACCTCTGAAGTGAAAGACTTTCCTGACACCACAAAGATAGGAAATTTCACAGCCAAGGTTTGAGTGCCCCAGGTATTTGAACTACAAACCAAATACTCTGTCCAAAATGCTACATGGTTCATTTCAGATCTTTTCTTAGATCCCACTGAGGCAGAACAGGTTTGAAGGGGACTTGTAATTCCTAAAAGTGGACAAAGTTGGGCCGGGATACTGGGGGTACCCAAGGCGTGGTTCCGTGGCGTGTGAAAAAAAATAAAAAATGGCAAAGATTTTAAAATTACGCTGGCCTGTATTTCTTCTCGAATTTGATCAATGAATGGTTTCAGAAGCAGGCAGGTTACCGAGGCTCCTGAAGCAACAATGCATGAAGTACAAAAATAACAACTGCAAGAGAATTCAGGATTATGTCAGTGCTAAGCACAGTGCCTGAGGGTCAAGGAGTTCTGAAGGAGTGGCCAGAAGTAATACCACCTCTTCCTCTTGGCACTGGTTTGAAGAAAGCGGGTATAGATACAGTTTCTGCTCCAGACACTGCACCTCTCTGCCTTTGCAATTAGCTCATGGCCTAAATCCAAATTAATCCCTTCAACCCTGAGCACTGATAGCTACAGGGAACAGGGAAAGAACATCATCTCATTACTCCTACACTTCATTACTGACTAGTTACTTTTTCATCCTAACATTCAAACATTCTGAAGACTCACCATTACTGATCATTTCCCAATTTCTCCTTTTAAATGCCCCTTGTTGAAATTCCCTAATTTTGGTCTCCAAGATTTAAAACTCAAGCTTTCTTATACTACTCAACTTCTTCTCTCTGTTCATTTTCCTCAAAGTGTTTGTCAAGAGGGAAAATAACACAAAGAAATAACCATGTCCTTTCCAAGCTCTCCCATCAGGCCAGGTATGAACTACAAGCTGTAAGGCAGAGACCCTGGGCTCTGTTTCTCCACGCCCAACTCCTTCCTCAACTCTGTGCTCAGATTTCAACCACCTGTACTGGGTGTTCACCGGCTGTTCCACCAGGATGCTCCTCCAAGAGAGTATTCCCTGAACTTGACTCTGTTGTTGGTTACTGGCAACACCTGACCCCTAGATAAGTTGTTGCTAACTCCAATTCTTTAGTGGCAACCACTCCCTATTGAACCATTTCCTCAGTCACTCTAACCTTTCCTATGGTCATGCTTACTCCTCAAATTTCCTTGCTGCCTTTCCTGTTAGAATCAGAATAATTTAACTGGCTTTCCTTCTGCCTCTCCTCTCCCACCCCTATAAATAACACACACACACACACACACACACACACACACACACACACACACACACACACACACACACACACCTCTCATTTGCCAGGGAACTTTTTAAATAAAATACTTCTAATCATCTAATGTACACATCTCTTGACCACCTTGACCACAAATATCATCCTGGCCTTGCAGTTGACAAAACCACAGCTCCAACAGATAAGTAACTCAAAGTCATCTGAAGCCCAGTGCTCTGTCCACTGTGCCACAAAAACCCATGGAATCAAGCAACTAGCCTTAGTGTATGCCAAGGATTTGGGCTTTTTAATAAATGCAACAGCAACAACAACAAACACAATCCTTATTCTCTAGACAGCATCTCCAAATTCTTCCAAACTCTTCCCAAAAACTAATTCCGAAAGCTTCTGAACCACATAATCAGGTATAGTCACAGCAAAAACCCCTCTCCTGGTACCAACTGCTATACTTGCTTTCTTATCACCGGGACAAAATACCAGACAACCACAACCTAAAGGAGAGATTTACCTGGCTCACGATACCCACTGTGTTCAGTACATGGTTGGCTGGCTCCAAGGCAAAAAGAGCCTGGTAAAGGAAAGCTTCTGTTTCACCCCATGGCAGCCAATAAGCAGAAGCAGAAAGAAGGTAGGAGCCAGGGACAAAAACAGAGCCTTCCAGGTCACTCCCACTCTGTGACCCACTTCATCTGAACAGACCCCTTCTCCAAACACAAGACTTTTAGGGGACATCTTAGTTCAAAACCATAACAATCAGTGCATATCAATGGGCGAGGGGAAAGGGAAGAGCTAGCTTTTTAATAAATATAATAAAAACCTTATTGAAATACCATCACCAATCATGCACTGGGAGTTAACTGTTCTATGAGGGCTTTTCCAGGACCACACTTCAAGGTTCCTATGTGGCAACTATAAGCCTACACAGGTGACACCTGAAGAGTTTAGGCCATACTGCTGAGATGCTACTGTGGGTGGTACCAGTAATTTTAGAAGAAGTAGAGGAGAAATTTGATTTGCTCGCACCATCAGGGTTTAGCAGGCTCTGAAATATAAAGTGTATGGGCCAGGGATTTAGCTCAGTGGTTCCACTACCTGTCTCACAAGTGCAATGTCCTGAGTTCAATCTCCGGTACCAAAAAGAAAAAAAAAAAAATAGTGTAGATTTGATCAGTGTTTCTGTTTAAGTACCACAAAACTGCCCAACTTGAGATAATTATGAAGTTATGCACCCGTAAAGGACATTTTGGTTCTTAAAACTCAGAATTAACTATTGGAAAAATACAATTATTAATCTGTTTCTATACTCCTCTCCAATTACTTGCCTCAATCACCCAGGCCAGAACAAGATGTAGATCTCAAAGAGGAGTTGTAGATGTTTCATTGTAACTAGCCATAATCTGACAATGTTCATTGGCAAAAAAGTTAGGACCCAGAAATGGAAATTGAAAAAATTTAATAGTTCAAGATGACCAGATTCCATTAATTTTTTTGACTTATACTAATGCTGGCATATATAAAAACTTTTAAAACATAATGTACATAAAGTATCGTGTTGATTAGGATCTGTCCCAAGTGTCAATTGGTGATAATATTGGTCTATAAACTCAAGCAAAGTTAAGGAACTAGGTGGAAATGACTGAAGAAAGTCTAGTGAAGAAACAGGTCCCCCAGTACAGTCAGGAAAAGACAATTCCCACCACTGCCATGTGGCTACTAACAAGGTGGCTGAGAGCCAGGCAACCCAGGCTTAGGCCCAGCTTGCACATACTGCTTGTGAGACGCCGAGCAAGTGTCTGAGCCCCTCCACAACATAGCTTTCTTCCCCACAAAATGAAGAAAACAACACGCTACTCTGACAGGATCCTGAGAAGAAAATGAGCTGAACAGAAAGCAATTCTGACCCATACCTAGCACAGGGCTACGCGGTCACTGCAGGTCTCACTTCATCTCGGCTAGGGCGACCCTCATGTGACCTCCAATCACTGCCGACCATGAGATTGCTAGTGCCTAGGACAGCTGGTTCATGGGAGGGTCTGATCTGTCCAACAGCACCTTGTTTACCATAGAAAGGGTCCCAGTTGGGATGATACATTATGAAGTGCTCCACCCCTGACCAAACAAAACCCATGCATTATTCCTTCCTGCCTGTTTTCTTCCTGCTGCTCTCCTCAGTTAAATGTTTCCAACTCTTCTGTCTTCCTTTCCGATCTTCTGCATCCTTTACTGTCAACCTTTGAGAAGCACTAGTTTTTCTAACCCAAGTGAGCATTACAAGTTCCATTTTACATACATGTGTGTACATTCTGAATAGTTTCTCTGGTGTGAATAAACTATAATAGTACATAAGATCCTAATGATATAATTGACAGTGTGAAATAGGAAGAAAATGGCTAAAGGTATAGGAAAAATGGGAAGGGTAGGGGAAAGTTAATAAGGGAAAAGAAAAAAAATAGGAGAAAATGAAAACATGGAAATGAAGTGTTTGTAAAGGGGGAGGGGGTGAAGGGAGGGCAGGGACAAGGGGAAAAAAATGAGAATCAAGACCTGTCGTGTAGAGGTACAAGATCCCAACAATGAATGTAACTGTACTGTATACCTAAAATGTACCAATAAACTTGATGAGGAAAAAGAAACAAAAACAAGTTCCATTTCACATGTGAAAGGAGGAAGAATGCTAAATGCAAAAATAAAGACAGAAGTAGTTTGAGATTCTTGCAATTAACGCAAACAGCTCAGAGGAAACAGCTCCACTGGGCTAGAATGAGTCTTTTACTGAAGCTCAGGTTTCTTTTTAAAGTCTCTAAAATAGGGAGAAGATACAATGGATATAACTTACATGACCTACACATATTTTTGTAGACTTGGATTATGTAAGTTTTACACATGATCTAAATAAGAAAGGGGTAGATGTTTACAATAGGAGGTGGCTTTGAATAAGGCGAAGAAAAGAGAGAAGGAAATGTCCAGTCATAAAAGTATAGTACTACAGGGAATATGAGCAGATAATAACGCCATGAATGTTAACTCTTGAAACACTACACATGAAAATACTGATGTAAAAAAATATTTTTTAAACAGCTCTGTAAGTGAATAACATATAATTTCTCAAGAGTAAAATACATTGCCCCTGAGATGACAAGCAAATGGCAACCAGTTCAACTCAGTCTCCTGAGCCCTGCTCTTGGACTCCTCTGCCACACCGCAAGATATGACCATCTAGTCAGCTCAGTGTGGCTGGACTTTAAGCGCTGAGGCCAGGTAACTTCTCACCCAAAGCAGGACACCAAGGACGAGGCACTCCAAGTAATGACAGGAGGGTGAGAAGGCGCTGTCTTGCCCTTCACGTGGGTCACAGCGAACCACTTACGACTGCTCTACTAACCCTTCCACCCCTAGAGAAGCTGTGTCTGTCTAGCTGGATTAAATAACTGATTTGAGCTTGCAAACGTTGACTAGTGTTGTTTATGCACATACACACAAAAATGAACAAAGGTCACGTTCCTTGTGACCCCTATACATACCCCGGACAGATCAAAGCCAGCAAGTCTCTGAAGGTGGTTCAAGTAACATCATCTGATGTGCGAATTTCAAGTCCAGTAGGTCCACTGAAAGACCATGACTTCCTTTTCTTTCCTGACAGTGAGTCGAGTATCATGTCCTGCCCATTCTATCTTATGGGTATCCAGATAGCACAATTAACCCCAAACCTGGCACCACTACCAGCCACCCACACCTAACTATCTTCCTCTCCATCTCTCTCCTAAAACAGCAATGGTCTGAGTGATCTTTCACCAACACTCATCACCACGGGGCCACCTGCTTCCAAAGCTTCCCTCACTGTCTCCCGTTTCCCGTGTGAGTGCAGCAAGCCTACTTCCTGATGGAGCAGCAAAAGTCAGGCAGGGGTTGGGAAGGGGCCAAGGACAGCTGCTAACCCGTCCTGGTCATCCTCAAGTATGAGAAGCCTTCACGTCAAAGCCTCTTACAACCCTATAATTTACTCGACTGTCAGTGAATTGTAGTCAACACAAGCAGTCACGGTTGTATTCAGTGCCAGCACTGTCCCTGATATGTAATAAAAGCTCAAGAATTTGCTGGAAACATAAACAAAAATGGATGTGTATAATTTAAAGATGTACCAACCACTTCCCTGTATAGGTCACAAAAAAGAAGGTCCGTTAATTTCTGAATGTAGCTTGAAAATCAATAGCTGTTGCATTTAATGGGAATGCATACCTTTTCAAACCAATCACTATCACAGTGAGATCTTTGTTTTTCCCCTAGGAAAATAAAGAGCTTTAAATGTCTAATGCAAAACACTATGTGGGCCTTATTTGGGAACATATAAATGGTCACTCATCAAGAAAATTCCTCAATATCACATTATAGGTGAGAATTCTAAGAACTGAACCACTGGGCAGATTAGCTGGGCCATAGGGTCCTAACCTGACAGGCTGCCCACCCAGGCTCCAACCATAAGGGAGCCAGGACAGGGTGTTTCACATACATCAAAGGAAGCCAGAGCTTTTCTGGCTGGCCTTGATGGGTCCCAGAAGCTTTGGAAACTTGAGGTCTATTCAACATACTGCATTTAGATAATACTAAAAAGTGGTGTCAAAATTATTTTTTTTCTGGATTTTAAAATAAAGACACAAAGCTCATACAGTACATAGTGAAATCATACAATATGTCATTGCCCAGATGTCAAGACTTATTACTTCACAATTTCTTCCTAGACATTGTTTTCAGAATTCAATGACTTATACAATACTCTTTAACATATACGTAGCTCTAACATGTTCATGTTCAAGCAGAGTTCTGCAGGGTAAGTGTGCTTCACAATGTTACTGACTTGCACAAGGGATCTCTTGAAAAGATGCTAATAAAGATTTTTTTTTTTTTTCAAAAACATAAAATGGACAAAGTCCTTATACAGCTCAGCTGCTAGATGGCAATAAAACTGAATTTCTGTCTAGTTTAGGTTGACAATGGAAAAGTCAGAAGTTAAGGGTAGATAAACTTCCCTTTGTCCCTCTCTTCCTGAGAAACTTTCAAATGTTGAAAATCAATTCCTTTTGTCCCCTTGTTATTCATCTGCTACACATTAAATAGAAACTCTGGGCATTGAGTGATTCCCGCAGTGTCTTTCATCTACAGAAAAGCCTGGTACAAATTAAATTCTGACTCTCCCTCACAAATTATAGATATGTATTGCAGCAGACCACTGATTTATCAGTTCATGCTTACAAGTTCAGCTTTGTGAGAGTCACTAATTGTAGCCTTTTATCCAAAGTTTCTTTGGGGTTGACAGCTGTGATGCTGCATTAATTAATTAATGTGGGGCATATTTATGCGGATCTGATTTCCTAGGCCATATTTTCAAAAAGGATTCTGCTACGTTTTACTTATGTACTTCCCAGATCCTTGAATCATTTGGCCTATTTGTGAGAGCATGTGTGTGAATTAATATACCAGAATAATACGAAATGATATCACTTCTGACAGCAGCGTTATGTAAGAACCATCGTGATGGTTATGCTAAATGGGGTGGGAATACAGGGTGCACACAAAATCTTTAAGAATTATTTGGTTGATATAAAAATGTTTTTACAACGGGACTTGAGGACAGGGAGCTGAAGAAGTTTATTTGATCCCTGGCACGCACACGTCTTCGGAGACCATAGCCTATCACAGCCCTCCTGTCAGAAGGGAGCCCAGAATATCCGCACGCATGTGACACACAGAGCCACGCCTTTCAACAGTGCTGCAAAGTTGTAAGAATTTCACACCCATCTATTTTCAAGGAATACACCAAACACCTATTTAGTCTAAAGGTTTTCTTGTAGGTCTTCAATGATGAAAATGTGATTAGCTCTTCATCAATTCTACAAGCGCCTCGACTTCTCCACACTGCCCTGCATTTGTCCCGCTGTGAACCGTCGCCGCCTGGGATGAAGAGCACTCCGGTTATGGAAGCCACCCTGCTCCCTCGGGAGCCGCCTCACCTCGCTCGAGTCCTCCTGCTGATTGATGACGGCCAGCGCGTCCTCCGCCGCCTGCCGCTTGGCCTCGGCCACGGTGCGCTCCATCTTGGCGCGCTCGGTCGTGATCATGTCGTGGGCTTTCCGCTCTGCCTCCGACACGGCCTTCTGCAGCTCAGTCATCGCCTGGCGCTTCACCTCGTTCACGGCCTCCTCTGTGGGCGGTCAGGCCGGCCGAGCGGACAGAGAACAGCCGCATTAGTGCAGGCCTTGGACGTGGTAACCCCTAACAATCTGATGGAGTGGGCAGGCCTCTCGACCACATTACTGTGCAGTTCTGGCTGTCTGAAAAAACTAGCAATCTTTGAAATTCACTTAGGAAAGCAAAGAGTGGAATTTTTCTTTACGCTGGGCGTGGTGGTGCACGCCTGTAATCCCAGCATTCGGGTGGCCGAGGCAGAAGGACCACTGTGAGCTCGAGGCCAGCCTGGGCTATGTAGCAAGTTAAAGCCAAACATAGTGAGACCCTGTCTCAAAAAGAATTTTTTGTTAACTTGCACTTCTGAAAAAAAAAAAAATATATCATTCCTCTCACTTTCCTACCAAGCTAGTGTCTGTAGAAATGATTCTGAGACCACTGAAAGAGCACGATTATTCACAAGAAATGTCTGGGCCGTTACGACACATGAAGACAGAGTCCCACAACACAGGCAACATGAACCCAGGAAGTCTGTGGATAAAACAATATGCAGAAAATAGGAAGCAGTATATTTTACATGTACACAGCTATGAGTTCAAGCCATTATTAAAAAAAAAAAAAATGCAAGCCAGGTGTGATGATGCATGCCTGTAATCCCAGCACTTCTTAGGAAGCAGTATATTTTACATGTACACAGCTATGAGTTCAAGCCATTATTAAAAAAAAAAAAATGCAAGCCAGGTGTGATGATGCATGCCTGTAATCCCAGCACTTGGGAGGCTGAGGCAGGAGGATCACTGTGAGTTCCAGAGCAGCCTGGGCTACATAGTGAGTTCCAGGTCAGCCTCAACTACATAGTGAGACCCTGTCTCAAAACAAACAAACAAACAAACAAAAGAAAAAACCAACCTAAAAAATGCAGGACAAGAGTTAAAAGGAAACTCAGCAAGTAACACAGATTTTTATGGTAAAACTAATGATGAAATAAGACGATCTAGTTTTGCTTTTTCTGAAGTCACTTTCTGAGAAATACGGACTTATAATTTAATTACCCAAGGGAGAGGCTTTTAACATACTCTAAGGTCTAAGTTTTAAGCCACTGTCCTTTGACTTCACCAAAGGCATAGAAGAGTCCTGGATGACCATTACTCTGGATAAAAGCAACAGCCATCTACCGCTGGCCAACATGGTCGGCCCTGACTGCAAATCCGCCAGGTGTCCAATGAGCTTATTTTTGGCTGCAGTAAGGGCACAAAGACTCAACTAATGTACAACATAAGATTGACAACTAAAACAAGTAATTTCCATTTTAAAAAATTAACTCTTCTAATTAACAAGGGAAAATATCCTCCCCCTGAATTAGTTTATCTAATTTTCATCTTTATTCAAAGCAAAATGACAATGATTAATTGAAAATTTAATAAGCAGTAATTATTAACTTGGCAAACCTAGTACCAATTAACACTCTATTAAAACTAATTATGACATGTTTCATTCAAGTGTTTGCACTTAATTGTTTCACCCACTTAAAAAGCACCTTAATTAAATGTTCTGTTTAATTAAAAACATAGATTCCTAATAAAAATGTTTTACTGTAGATTAAAAATGTAAGAAATGCATGTATTCCTATGGTTTCTTGAATTCCTATGGTTTAGTTCACACATCCACACATAGTCTACACTTTAGGATCGTCAGCAGGTCTCTTGCAGAAACAATTCACTGTCATGATTTTTGTGGCCTGTCACTTCAGGAGCATTATTCCTAAAGAACATTTGTTTGCAATTACTGTCTGCTGGGTTTTACCAAGGAAAATATAAAGGAATGACCCAGACTGGAAATATTAACTAAAAATGTAAAGCCTTTGTTGGCTGCTTCAAGTCATGCATTTAAAATCTGGATAGAATCAAGGTATTGCAGACTGAGTTTACAGCGCCTTCTTCACCAGGGGGCCAAAGATGCCTTTATTACCCTATCATAAATGACTCAGGGCACCAGGGAAGTACTGCCCTTCTAACTATACAGCCAGGGTCTAATTTAGTTTGAATATTCAAGGTGAATTAAAATTCTATCTAAGTGGTAATACAGGACAATAATTTTTGCTTACGATCAAAGCTGTAGCTTGACTAATTGTATATGCAAATCAGGCAATTTATATTTAAATTATGCATTCCTATTCTAATCCCACAGGCATATACAGATCAGCAAACAGAATTGGTAGGACATTTGCAAGGTGCTTGAATATTTATTACCAACTGCAAACATTCTCTGATCGTCTGAAAAGAAATATATTGAAGAAAACATTCAGTTGCAATTTTAAAACCATCTTTATGTTAGATTTTTTTTTCCTAGTTTTATAAACATCCTTTGTAACTTCTGAATGCACATGTTATGTTTGCTGTTACTTAAAAGGAACACTACTTTTAGGGAAAAACTGATGTGTTCAATATTTGTTGGGCTTTCTAGTCTTTAATATTTATATGTTGTTAAATTTTATCATTGGAACAAAATTTGCATAGAATCTATACATAAAATATCAATATTCATGTCTCGGCTTTGATACCTACTATGGTTATGCAAATGTATCCCTGTTTTTAGGAAAAACACCCTAAAATGTTTAATAAAGACATAGCATTCTGGAAATTGCTCTCAAATACTAGGGAGAAATTTGTGTGTATGTGAGAATATAAAATATATACCTTTCTATGATCAGAGAAAAAAATGAGAAGAATTTAAAAAAACAGAGGCTATTAAAACAAATACGGTGAAATGGGAGAGCCTAGAAGAAAGCTACAAATGAATTTTTTAGGTTTTCAAAACTTGTATGCAACTCTGAAATAACTTCAAAATAAAATAGTGCAGAAAACTGTATGACATAATGTTAGGCAGTGTATACTTTTGGCAATTATAATTTTCTGTGAAAAACAAGTGCCATGGTTATACTGTTTCGTTGGAGTTCTACCATGCTGGTATTTTTAAAATGCCTTAGTCATCTTTTGCCACAAAGCTAATGTAGAGTACACTTCCATTGCAAAGTCAGACTTTTGAGGTTTCTTCTTTTTTGTTGGCTTTGCTCACGGCCAATTTCAGAATACAGGGGAGGAAAGCCTCCCCACTGTAACAGGCTGCTGATCTCAGGTGTCTCTTTCTGTCACTGGTGCTCCCACCACCGCGTAGGGCTTGACATTGTCAATGCCAGAAATGCCTTGGAGGAAGTCTACACAGGTCAATGTGATGAGCAACTGTTAGAGACTTCCAGGTAAAGCTGTCTGTCAGTACTTTGGGGATATATTTAATACTGATTAAAATGCAGCATCCACCATAGAAAACTTCCCAAAATGTTCTGATGCAGATGATCAGAGACACAGCCATAAAGAGAGTATGAATTTAATCTATACAGCACTCAATCATATTTCAGGATGACAACCTTAAATACATGGCAGATGCAACTGAAAATTAATTCAAACATTTCTTTGGTGGTGTTTAATCCTTCCTATAGACTATTTGGACCCACCAGAAATAAGTGTTCTTCTTTCACTACCTTCTAAGTCCCCCAAACCTAAAGTTTAGGTTCCAAAATCCACAAATCAGACAGTGAAGAAAAATAATGGTGGATTCAACAGATTATAGTATGTTGAGTAGGAAAAAAATTTATTAAGTGGAAAATACACAGGGCAGTTTTAAATCTGCTTTCAATTGCTTACCACTTAAGGTAGGATTTCCTTTGTGCTTAGCTATTCAATTTGACTTTCCAACAAAGGTGGTATATTCAGAAAAATCTGCTCTCACTTAATAACAGTCCAAGAAAGAATTGAGTAGATAATAGCACAGAAGGAATGTGGATCACACAAGACCTCACTGCCAATTTTCCTTTAAGAACTATCAAGGATTTAACTTAAATACAGGTACGTAAGGGAAACGGAGAAAGACCCCCCTCCTTTGACATAAAAAGTCATCCTTCTGTTGTCCAAAATGACAATCCTTTGTACTTTTTATTGAAATACAATGTACTAAAAGCTTAAAAAGGGAGAAGAAAATGGTCAGAAAGATGTAGCAACTCTTACAGCTAAGTAACACCCAGAATGTTTTGAACAGCTTGCAAAAAATGACATGACTATCATAAATTAGGTAATACCAGAGAGGTGTGCAACATGTCCATTTCAATAAAGTGAATTGACCTATATAATTTGCATTCTGGACATGCATGAAAGCTTTGTGATTCTTAAATCTAAGCTATTAAATTTAAGAATACTACAGATTTTAAAGCTTTTATGAGACAGGCTTTTGTTTTGTAGTTCAAACTGTCCTTGAACTCACTATGTTGAATTCATAGCCATCCTCCTGCCTCAGCCTCCAGAGGGCTGGGATTACAGGCATGCATCACCACATTCGGCAATAATTTGAAGATTATTACTCTTACAAAAAGCCAGCGTTTCTTAGAAATATCTATAAAAATTCTTGGATATGAAACAAATACCCTCCCACCTGGGGGATGGCGAAGACACTGGTGCCCAATAAAAGGAGCCTAGGATCCAGACTCCTAGGCTTTCAGGTCCGATGCCCCCTACCACCCACAGTAGCTGTCTACCCTCTATCTTTTCCAACTTTTTTTTTTCCAAATAAACTTTGTTATACTAAAGAAAATAAATAAAAAGATACAAGCAACCAGAGATTCAGCAAGTTTCACAGAACATGGCTGAGTCAAATCAAAACCCAAAGAGAAAATTTTTGCACAAAACAATAACAAAAAGCTTTCTCCCTGTCTCTTTCATTGGTGCTGCCAGCCCTGTACTCATCTGAGTGCAGAAATAGCACTGCCCAGTTTCCCAACTCAAATAGAAAAAATGCCTTAATACTTGGCATTAGAGCAGCTCCAAGCCACAGTATGTTTTTCATGCTCTCTTTAACTCTTGACACAGGCTTATGCTTTATCTCCTGAGTTGGGCTTTATGCAGGCTTTTGCTCAGCTGGTGTCTCACCAAGAATCTGCAGATTTGAACTTCTTTAAGTCCAAACAACAAGCAGATGGGTCAAGAGCTTCTACTGTGATGTACAGAAAAATACCTCTTATAACACAAAGCAAGCAGTATATATGGAAAATAAAAGTAGAAGCTTAGCAACTTTGTCTTTTAAGTTAAAGTAATTTCACTCTGACCACTAAGTATTGATCAACACAAATCAATTTTGTAAGTTGACTGTCACCGAAAACTCCTTAACAAGTCAACCAGATTTGACGTGATCTCTTTAAAGAATGCAAAAAATGCTGAAGTATGCAATTTGATTTCTAAAACACTAGGGGATTTTTATTAAAGAAAAACTGCATGCAAGTTAAGACCTCCTATTTCATCCTGAAACCATTGTAGCCCCTGAAAAAGAGATTTAGAAAGGAAATACTGCCGGCCTTTCAATTTTAATGGCAATAGCAGATGCTACTAAAATAAAAACTATTTCATGTTTTAATCAAGCCTGGTTTAAGAACATGGATGAAGGTTTTTCTATTTTATTTTTTGTTTTGTGTTGTGGAGTTTTTGTTTTGTTTTGTTTTTGCTATTGTTGTTAGCACTAAAGTCCTTTCTTGTCATTCTTCACATCACTGCATTAACAACTGCACACAGCTGCCAGAACACCAAACTTGTGTTTTGAAACAATTCTTACCAGCTTTCTTCCAGATCTCCTCTGGCACATATCCAGACGCGGGCCTGTGAAGGAATTCCCGATGCGCGTCTAGGAAGGAGGAGGGGCAGGGGGAGGAGAGAAGAAAAGCACCATCAGCATCCTGGAGTCCTTATTCACAGCAAAGCAAGCAATGCCCCCCTCTTGGCTGAGCAACTTTAAAAGGCTGAACTTTTTACAAAAATTGCACGGCCAGTCACTACAGCCCATGGAAAACAGAAGGTCACCGGTCTAAACGCCTCCTGGTATGCTCAAATCCAAGGCAATTTGTCATTAAACAGTACGAAATTTGGGAACACACTTCCCACCGCTCTTCTCTCACTGGGGGACTTTCTACAGCTATGCTTTGTGATGTTAAAGACGCTAAAATTATATCTGATACTTTTCAAGACTCAGACTGGTAGTTAAGAAATTGAACGTAAGGGTAACCGAATGTAAGGGTAAATCAGAGCCCTGATTCTACCACTTGTCTATACATAGTGAGTCTGCTCGGTGGCGAACCCGTTCTCACACTTGATTATCTCCTAAGAATCTCACTGAGCATTAAAATTTCTCAGGTGAGTTAGTTCATGCAGATTTGACACGAGTAGAAGCAAAAAAACCCTTACTAGAATGGATTCACAGACATTCGCTTGGTCAAATGGAATTCAGCATGTGCTCTCCAGAAAAAGCAATAGAGGTTCACATTAAATGTGGTTATGATGTTGTCAGATTTTAAAGTTTGAGGAAACTAAAAACTAAGTGACATAAGAATGCAAACTTACAAAATAAAATGTTCACTGAAATGGCGTGAACATTTATGCTTTATATATGCTTGAAAATGAACTGAGTTACATGGTGCTCTCTAGCTAAAATATGCACTGCACGTCTTCCCTACTGGACTCCTGCATTTTTCAATGAAAACTACACACTTAGAAGTCTCTGGAATAAAATAATCAACTGAACTTTTACAAAATATAGTTATTCAACCCATGATAAATTTCAGGTAGAAATGAAATTTTCTCTACATGTACATGCAATACTAAGTACGCTGATTCTTTAACAAAATATGGAAGGTCAAAAGAAATGCAGCCCAGTTCCTCTACGTAATGTAGCTACAGAGTATCAGAAAGAAAAGCACAATTAAGGTGCAGCTGACTGTATGCCATTACATCTGACTGCTTTAGATACACGTGAGTGCTGTGAATCTTCACAGGGTACACGGATCACCCATGGCCGCAGCACCTGCTGCCCCAACTGAGTCAGCAGAGGTTCTACACAGTTCGGTGGAGGACACACAGGGTCTCTGCAGAGTCTCTGCGGTGTCCCTTTAAGAGTCAAACCATTTCAAACAAAGTTTTTCCTTACAAGTTTACATTATGATCTCGTGACTACTTAAGAAGCAAATGGATTGGAAATATCCACAACTTGTCAGAGGCAATTCATTTCCATAAAGAAAATGACAAAATGCAAGACTTCTTCCCTAAAGAAATTTCCCTTCTTTTTGTTTTGAGACAGCGTCTCATCATATAGTTTAAGATGATCACTATGTAGTCCACTTTGGCCTCAAAGTTTTGGCAGTCCTCCTGCCTCTGCTTCCCAAATGCTGGGATTACAGGTGTGCGCTACCACACCTGGCTGAATTTCCAGTTTTAAAGAAAGCTAGATAAAACTTTTGAGTGCATACAGGACTTATAGGAAATATGATATAGCTAATTATGCTTTCAGGATCACCCTCCACATCACTGTATCTATTTCAAAGAAACAAAGAACAAATCCTAGCCTTGGGAGGCTGAGGGAGGAGGATCCCTGTGAGTTCAAGGGCAGCCTGCGCTAGTCGTGAGTTTGAGGCCCACCTGAACTGCACAGTGAGACTGTCTCAAAAACCTAAAAAAGAAAAGAAAGTAATAAAGTATAATAGGTTCATGTTTAGCCCTGTGACACAGTGAAATAGAGAGAGTAGTGACAACTGTTAAAGATGGAATACTGACTTTCATATAATTAATAAATTAGGTTAGAACAGATCTATGAAGTCTAGAGACAGAAAAACCTCCAAAGCAGCAACAAATTTTTTTTCATTTAGCAGGTTAAGGAAACATCGATAGTTTTTATTTTTTAAAATCGTTCTTTGGTAAATAGTCAAATGTTATAAGAAAGAGGAAAGTGGTTTTAAATTTCCAAAGATCATGCATGAGAGCTAAGTACTAGCCCCAGGAAATATAGGAATTAGTGCAGGAGCCCAGTGGATCTGAATCTTAGCTTTGTCAACTCCTAACTACAGTCTGAAAGTGCTGCCCGAGGGCTGAAGGTGGTCAGTTCTTCCTCCTACATGCGTGGCACTGCCATGCCCTAAACTTGCTATCCACCATCTTCATCATTATTATGACCACTGTTATTACACAGCACGATGTCTGGTATACCCCTCTTCTCACCAGTAACACTAAGGAAGTCCTGTAAACTTTTTTTTTTCCTTCTCCCAGGACTTAATCAAATAGCAGAAAACGTCAAAGAAAACAGAAGCACTGGAGAGGTTTGGACTAAACAATCCATCAAGTAATTTTTTAACTGCCAGGGTGTATGCCACTTGAGGATACAAATTATTTCGTTTTTTTTGTCCCCAGAAGCAAACTTCCTAAATGTTACCGAAGTCTCCTGAATGCTGCTGTCCTTATATTTACTAAATATTAACAGTCAGGGCTCAGTTGATCTTCTCTACCCCATGTACATCTCAAGGGCCCCCACACCACACTGGCTGCACCTCCCTCAGCTTCTTGACGACACGGGGCCGTCTCCACACAGACGTCACCTCACCCAGAAACGCAGAAGGAACACCAAAGCCAGTAAACAAAACAGATTTCTTAACCCTAATCTACTTCTACAACATCTTTCCCCAAAACAGCCAAAATATAAATAATAATATCCCCTCTTTTTATTTCAGAAAGCCTGATTTAAAAAAGAAAATCATTTGTATGTGTTTGGGATACATTACAATTACATTCACCTTAGGGAAACGGCACACACACATACTGCATCTTAATCATTTTACTTCCCTTCCTCTGCTCATCCTCCTGTCTCACCCCAACCCAGAGCCCCTTCCCCATCTCCATTTCTAAGTTACTAGGTCTCTGGCTAAACATCAGATCTAACCACGGAAAGAACAGAATAATCATGAGTAGGTGTCCTCCTCACAACCTGTTGGATTCCCCGATGAATACTAAAGCTATATGTGCAGAAAGCAAAGTGATACACTGATTTTTTTTTTTTTTGGATTAAGCAACAACAATATCAGAATAAGCAAAACTGAGCTTAAAAGACAAAAGAAAAGTTCTGCAGTTGGTAAATAGTGAGAACAAAAGACAACTCTTATAGGGCTTTGCTATTTTACGATACTTGCTAATCTAGACAAACCTATGCAAAACACCTTCAGGTTTTAAGACTTGAATTCTAAAGTGGTTAATTCGTAACTATTGACTTTTGTTTGGGTGGGTACTGGTGATCGAACTCAAGACCTTGTGCTTGAGAGGCAGGCATGGTGCCACTGAGCTAAATCCCCGGCCCCTTAACTATTTTAACCCTTAACCACCTATAAAATTGCAGTTGCTATAAAAATGTGTAGTTGTTCTAAATGTAATGATGTGAACAAACACAAGTGAGTCTACATCAGATGGCTTAAAAGTGAGACATACACACAGGTAGCTACTGAAAGGTAGAAAAATTATTACAGAGTCCAACATTGCTCGATTTGAGATGTAAATTGTTCAAAAGTGGATGGAAAAGGGGGAAGGGCACCTCCTTAATGTAACATATATCCAGCAAGAGAAGGGATGTAAGTAAGAAAAGTGAAAGGAAATGCAGGACATGGGAAAGAACAGTGTGTGAATGAGACAGAAGGTGCACTACACTTAGGACTGAATGGAGACCACTGGGTACTAGCTATGGTAAGGGCTGCCAGCACTGTACAGGCAGGGATGGGCTGAGACCCTGTGGAGAGCCCAGGTGACCTCTCATGACCCAGGACAGCAATGCTCAAAGCTTGGCATCAGCTCCGTGTGGCCTTCATCTTATAGTAGGCAGAATGGGGCTGTGACCGTAAAGGTATCTATTACCAAAAACACCGAAAGAAAGGAAAGGTCAAAGGGTATTTGTCTTCATAAGCGTGGACTTATTTTGGCTTTTTAAAGGATAATAAACTCAGAAATCTCAACACTATGTTTCAGAAGTCCAAACTCAACTTACAAGGAAGCAATTGCTTTGGGATTTCCATTATTAACAGTAAGCCTATCTAACATTCCCAGACCATCTCTTTATTTATTTCTTTTCTTTCTGACACAGGGTCTCAGGCTGGCCTTGAACTCACTATGTAGTCTAAGCTGGCCTCAAATTCACGGTGATCCTCCTGCCTCAGCCACCTGGGGTGTGTGCTACCACACCTGGGTCTATCTCCTTATTTTTAAAGGATGGAACATTATAATAGTCTCTCTGAATATAGCTAAGTAAAGTACACTTTTAAAAATACAGTAGGCATTTGGGTTATGAAGTCAGCTGAGCAGTCATGATGTTTCTTCGTACAATATAAATGAATCAAGTATATAACACTTCCAAGCTTTGACACAAGGTATATACCAAATAATCTGTTTGTGGTATTTATTCTCTGGTGTTTATAAGCTGAATGATTTTCCTTGGTTGGGGGGGTATTTTTTAATAGCCATATTATTTTGAATTACAGTCCTAAAGGTACCATAGATTTGGAATACTTAAAACAGAATTATTCTCTAATTTCTTTGTCCATTAAATAAAGTAGCAACCTAAAATTACTACTTAGAAGTATTTTCTAGATTAAAAAAATTTTAAACTGTTATAATTTCACAATTATTGATGGAAAAAAAAAAAAGCAAAAAAAGACCACTAGTTCAACTACTATTATTCTTTCAAGCTTGTCAGATCGTACACCAGGAATAAAAGTAGCACTTATATCACATCTCCTGTGTCATATCTCATATGCCTTCAGACCTACTGACTAACTTGACACTCACAGAGACGCCTGTGGGAAGATGCGCTATTCTACAGACGAGAAAACCAAGGCACAGAATGATGTCACTAGCCACGAGCCACAAAACAAGTATGAAGAGGAACCAGAAATTCAATCTGCTCAGCATCTGTGCTTTCAAACCTTACTCTAGATTTTCTGAAAATTTAGATAGCAAAGAGAAATTCTGTAATTTAGTCTTTGGACAATCCTTGCCAACTCAATTTTAAAATATGCATTCCTCCACCAATTCAACAAACTCCTGAATTACTAGACTCTGTATGAATGATCACTTGACTTTTTTCATTCCACTTAAACAAAAATCTTTAAAACATTTCTCTCCAGCAAGGGCTAAACACTTCCCAAAACACACATGAAGGTACTTTCTATATTGGCTATCACGCTATTCATACATTCAAAAAACACAAGAAACAAATGCATGCACATTCAAGGTTTTATGTCTTGGTCTCTGACAATAGGCAATTTTCAGAAACTCTCTCTGATGATGCAGAAGACTTCTTGAAAACAGAGAAGGCAGGCCATGAAGTAGAGAAAGATTCTAGAATAGTACAGCGCCAGAAAAAAAGAAAGTAATTTAAAGGAAATAAAATGTTTAGAACCTATGAGAGTGGTGTAAACAGCATATTGAGAGAAAAAGGAACTGAACAGGAGAGGAAAAGAGCTAGAAGGACCCCAACAAAGAACACACAAAGTGCTCAGCAGCAAGTACATACAGTACTTAGATATATCAAAGCCATTCTGTATTAGTGAGGACATTTCTCAACTCTGATCGCATTAACTTGCTCTTCACTGAAATACACGACAAAACTTAAAAATATTAAAAAAAAAAAGTCACACATTAAAATGCATTTTCTGACACACCTGTAAAACCCAGCACTTTGGGAGGCTGAGGCAGGAGGATCACTATGAATTTGAGGCCAGGCTGGCTACACAGTGAGCTCAGAGCCAGCTGGAACTACATGATGAGACCCCGTGGAAGGAAGGAAGAAGGAAAGAAGGAAGAAGGAAAGAAGGAAGGAAGGAGGGAAGGAAAGTAGGTAGGGAGATTTGAAAAACTAAGAAGGAAGGAAGGAAGGAAGGAAGGAAGGAAGGAAGGAAGGAAGGAAGGAAGGAAGGAAAGTAGGTAGGGAGATTTGAAAAATTATTCATGATAGAGCATTTTCTATCTGAGAAAATACCTAGAAATAATTAATAATATATCAATCAAGCTATTTTTCTAGTCTCTCGTGCTAACTTAATTCTACAGATGAATTTGAAAGTGGATATGGGATTGAGTCTAACAAACATGATGCATCAGTCCTGGTAGTTTCATTCTCCTCTGTGCAGTCCCCAGATGGAGTTAAACATGGTAAGAACATGTAGGTGACTAAACATCCCCAGGGTTTCCAACTCCTCCCGGGATACAGCATCTCCAGTAACGTATTCTGAGGGTCTCCCTTGAAACCAGTTTAAGAACGGAAAGAATTAAGACAAAAAGAAACACACAACATGACCATAGTTCTATGCATATATAAAAAATGTACACATATCCATGGCTTCATCTATGCATACGCACCCCATTAAACATTTCCCAGAAGCAGAAAATAGATTTATTAGCCAATAATCCCTCAGCCTTTCATTACACACAGCAATACATTCAACTCCAAAGCTTGAAAGAGAGATTTAGAAAGGACTAAAGGTCAAAGATTGTGGCTCATGACTGACTACAAACTACTCAACTTCCTACTTACAGCCACAGTTTAGCTGCAGAAAATGGATCACACAAAGACCTCAGTAGTAAACTAGCAGCCAGGAGTGGCTGGGGAGGCCAAGGCAGGAGGGTAGCAAATTTGAGCCTTGCCTAGGCAACTAAATGAGGGTGTCTCAAAATAAAAAATTAAAAGCTGGAGGTTTAGCTCAGCGGTTTGGTGGCCTGCCTTGCAAGCGCAAGTTCGATCCCCGGTACCAAAAAAAAAAAAATTAAAACAAAGAGCTAAGGATGCAGCTCTGTACAAAGGCTCCACAAAAAAATAAAATAAAGCAATCAACCAATCAACCAACAAGAACACACAGGGACAAAAATGCTGGACGCTAACACTTGAGCATTGTGTAGCTCTTGACAACTGGGATAAAGTAATGAACTACTACTCGCAGCCACTGGACAGCATGACTTACAAAAGCTTAAAGTCAAAGAAACAGTTCAGCTTTAACTAAAGTAAAAATTCACTAAATATTCCTAAAAAGTAATATAATGCTTAATATAAAAATATAAACTAATTATGTATTTTTGATAATACCATATATATTTTATAATATAAAAAGTAGTAACATGTTTTACCTTTTTAAAAACTTCTTCTGGGACTAGTGACAGAACCTAGGCCCCCCACATGAGTAGAGGCAAGAACTCATACATGTCACTTAGCACACCACCGAGCTACACCCGGGCCCCTTGTGTTTTCATTTTGAGATAAGGGTCTCTCTAGACCCTGTCCAGGCTGCCCTGAACTTGGAGACCCTCCTGCCTCGGTCTCCGAGTAGCTGGGGATGCAGGTGTGCTCCTCTGCTTCTGGCTCAAGGAAGTTCTTAAAAATTGATTTTATTCCTTTGTCATGAAACACAGAGGCCGACCCTGTCTTTGTCAAGCATGCAGTACACATCGGCATCACATGTGTGCGTCCCATGAAGCAGTGGTGACTCTGCAAAGCGGCCTGTGTCCCATGTCACAGAACACTCAGAGCTACAAAGTCCAGTCATTATTGATTTTTTTTTCTTTTGCAGTGGACAGCAGATTAAAGCTATGTGCCTATCAGTTTGGGGGAATGAGGTGAGCATCCTGTGCCTATAACTAGCTAGTCTCTTGCTAATCTCTTCCACTTGATTCAAAGATCTTTGGAGAAAGGAATGAAGCACGCTTCTCCTTCATTATTTAGCCTGGTTAAAACCCTAGCACACAGTAAGTGCTCATTAAACAAATACTGACTTAATCAATGTGTAACGTGGAGCAGGCCAGACTGGTTAGTCCTGAACTATCATTCCTAAAGCTCTATTCAAGACTCAAGTTTCTGGCTAGACTGAATGGGTGCAAATATCTTCCTGCATTTGTGTTAAGCAAATCTTCCATATTTAGCCAATGTTGATCACAATAAGGAAATATAAACAAGATGTTTGATGTACTCAGTTCTAAATAGTTTCATTTAGGCCAATATTGGTTCAAATCAAACTGAATCCTGTTTCCATTGTTTGTCTTATTAGAACCTTACAAATGTCCCTTTTGTCTTTCAAATCTGCCTTAGAATAAAGCCTTCTGGGTACAGGAACAGACATTTGGCACTCAGGGATGAGCAGAAATACAAAAATCTAAGTGCAAAAGCAAATGTGTTGGCTAGAAAGACTTTTTTTGAGTCTCAGTATGCAGTTCAGGCTGGCCTTGAGCTCACTATGCACCCAAGGCTGGCGTCCACCTCACAGGGATCCTCCTGCCTCAGCCTCCCATGTACTAAGGAATACTTTCAATACAAAAAGAAAGTGACAAATAGCCAGATAACACATGTAAGCATTTGATAATCAGCCATGGTGCCAGTGCAGACAAGGTCCCAATCTGCATTGTATGAGTTCTGATTTGTAGCAAGAGCAGCACTCCACCCTGATTCTCATGGCTCTTATGAGGAGCTAAAGGCATATACCGAAGATGAGGGAACAAGATCTACACAAATCCATCCACACGACTTTATACTAATGGTGCACATACATAATAGCCAGCAAGGTGAACAACGACACCTCCTTATTCTTTGTAGCTGAAGTTCAAAGTCACTTGAAAACTCAGTTTGAAGTTCATCCAGTATCATGCGGATTACACTCTATTTATAACCCCATCAATCCCCAGATATCAACATTAAACAGTTGCATACTAGCACTCAATCAAGAAAGGACAGCTGGAAAAGTCCTATTATATAAGCAGAATTAAAACAATCTTGATTAAGCACAAATCAAGATCAGAAAGCACAGAATGAGAGCTACATCTTTATTATTAATTTTCAAATGGCACAGGCAAATCAAATAACTTTTAGATTTCTCATCCAGTGAGAGTTCTCAAAAAATAAAGTGTGTGTGTGTGTGTGTGTGTGTGTGTGTGTGTGTTATAAGATACAGCTACAGCCAGACATCATGGTGCATGCTTGTAATCCTAGCACTCAGGAGGCTGAGGCAGGAAGATTGGTATGAATTCAAGGTCAGCCTGGGCTACAGAATGAGTTCAAAACCAGTCTGGACTACACAGCAAGACCTTGCCTCAACTCAAAATAAAAAACAAAACCCAAAGATATTGTAAGATATAGTTACAAAACAAGAGTGACCAGAGAACACACCACCCTGTGTATAGAGCTGTCCAACACTGGAGAGCAGTGGAACAATCTCAAGGAACCAGTTACACAGGCACAAGCCCCAGGCCCACACCGAGACTTGTGGTTTTGCGCGTCTGAGGCAGGGTTGTAACAGCTGTGGGAAGGGGCCCAAACCTGAGTGACGCATGTGGGATTCTGGCTCACTCACAACCTTCACCTGGAAAAGGAGCTGGAATTTTGTGCCCATCTGCCCACCTTCATACCAGGCTGTGTGAAGGTCTCCTTTTCCTTAAATCCCCTGGGTGTTCTTTCTTTTTTAAAGACACGATTAAAAACAAAGGCAGTATTAATAGCACAGGAAATATCTATCTAATATGCTCATCTAGCCAGGAACTGTAGCACATGCCTGTAATCCTGGCACTCTGGGAGGCTGAGGCAGGAGGAGAGCAAGTTTGAGCGCCGCCTGGGGAACGCAGTGACTTGGGGAGACTCTGTCTTAAAAATATTTTTTGTTAAAGGACCATAGCTGTAGCTCAGTGTGAAGGTCCTGAGTTCAATCCTGGGTGCTCAGAAGAGACAAACAAGCAAATGAAAAATAAAAACAAAGCTACCTAATGCAACAGGGTCTGGGTTGACTGGGCTCTGCTGCCTGGAGTGGCTGCTGCCGCCGCCGCCACCTTTCTTCAGGTCCTCAGCGTCACTGTACCGCCTGATCCAGTAATTCAGCTCCTCCCGGTCGGCCTCCTGACATCGCCTCAGGACAGTGAGCGAGCGCCTCGTTTTTTCCACCATGTCCATTATGCAGTTTAACAGCTGCACGAGAAACCAGAGAGGCGAGGGTGTTAGCATCACATACATCCAACAGGTGCCAATAAGGGCTTTGCTTCAAAAAAGAACATAAATGCCCACCAATTATTACATAAATGTCTGTCAATGAAACCAAAACAAACTAATAAAATTTCAGCAATTTCCCATCCAAAAAAAAAAAACACAGGGGAGAGGGAAGAGCACATAATTCACCACAAATTAAATAATGTCATGATGGGCCGGGATTAGGCTCAGTGGTTCTGCCTGCTTCACAAG
>NW_022900917.1:22404561-22422432 GCF_012274545.1 Fukomys damarensis | reverse complement strand
GTGTGTGTGTGTGTGTGTGTGTGTGTGTGTGTGTGTTATAAGATACAGCTACAGCCAGACATCATGGTGCATGCTTGTAATCCTAGCACTCAGGAGGCTGAGGCAGGAAGATTGGTATGAATTCAAGGTCAGCCTGGGCTACAGAATGAGTTCAAAACCAGTCTGGACTACACAGCAAGACCTTGCCTCAACTCAAAATAAAAAACAAAACCCAAAGATATTGTAAGATATAGTTACAAAACAAGAGTGACCAGAGAACACACCACCCTGTGTATAGAGCTGTCCAACACTGGAGAGCAGTGGAACAATCTCAAGGAACCAGTTACACAGGCACAAGCCCCAGGCCCACACCGAGACTTGTGGTTTTGCGCGTCTGAGGCAGGGTCGTAACAGCTGTGGGAAGGGGCCCAAACCTGAGTGACGCATGCGGGATTCTGGCTCACTCACAACCTTCACCTGGAAAAGGAGCTGGAAATTTTGTGCCCATCTGCCCACCTTCATACCAGGCTGTGTGAAGGTCTCCTTTTCCTTAAATCCCCTGGGTGTTCTTTCTTTTTTAAAGACACGATTAAAAACAAAGGCAGTATTAATAGCACAGGAAATATCTATCTAATATGCTCATCTAGCCAGGAACTGTAGCACATGCCTGTAATCCTGGCACTCTGGGAGGCTGAGGCAGGAGGAGAGCAAGTTTGAGCGCCGCCTGGGGAACGCAGTGACTTGGGGAGACTCTGTCTTAAAAATATTTTTTGTTAAAGGACCATAGCTGTAGCTCAGTGTGAAGGTCCTGAGTTCAATCCTGGGTGCTCAGAAGAGACAAACAAGCAAATGAAAAATAAAAACAAAGCTACCTAATGCAACAGGGTCTGGGTTGACTGGGCTCTGCTGCCTGGAGTGGCTGCTGCCGCCGCCGCCACCTTTCTTCAGGTCCTCAGCGTCACTGTACCGCCTGATCCAGTAATTCAGCTCCTCCCGGTCAGCCTCCTGACATCGCCTCAGGACAGTGAGCGAGCGCCTCGTTTTTTCCACCATGTCCATTATGCAGTTTAACAGCTGCACGAGAAACCAGAGAGGCGAGGGTGTTAGCATCACATACATCCAACAGGTGCCAATAAGGGCTTTGCTTCAAAAAAGAACATAAATGCCCACCAATTATTACATAAATGTCTGTCAATGAAATCAAAACAAAATAATAAAATTTCAGCAATTTCCCATCCAAAAAAAAAATACACAGGGGAGAGGGAAGAGCACATAATTCACCACAAATTAAATAATGTCATGATGGGCCGGGATTAGGCTCAGTGGTTCTGCCTGCTTCACAAGTGCAAGGACCCGAGTTCGACCCCCAGTACCAAGAAATAATAATAAATAAATAAATAAATAAATAATGTCATAGACAATGAAACAAACTTTCAGGACACTGAAAGCAGTAGCTTTATTCCCTAAAGTTTCAGCCCAATATGTCCAACAGTTAGATTTGAAATTCAAACCCAAGAGGCGAGCAAATTCCATGCAACGGAGAAGACAAAGTAAGAGGCATGAAAGGGGTTGTGACTGATAGATTTCAGCTGAAGGTAAAACCTCCCTTTGCAAATACTAATAAGCCCATTAGCCAGCTGTGGGGCACACCTGTCATCCCTGTCCCCAGGAGGCAGGAGGAGGAAGAGGAGGACTACCTAGAGTTCAAGGCCAGCCTGAGCTACAGAGCCAGAGGGGCTCAGCAAATAAGACAAACAAAACAAAACCAGACACTGAGCACATCAATAGATAAACTAAAGGACTTTCACAGTAAATCAGTGGCTCTGTTGAGCTATTTCTTTTTAGGACCTAAATTCTACTCTTCTAAAAGGCTTGTATCAGTTTAGAAATCTAATCTTACTTTCTACTTCAAATGCTCACACCCAAGGGCGGCAGGAGACAAACCTCTAAGCATCCTTTTTTTTGTGGGGGGGGGTACCGGGATCGAACATTGGGTCCTTGCGCTTGCGAGGCAGGCCACCGAACCGCTGAGCTAAATCCCCGGGCCCTCCTTCCAAGCATCTTCAAGCTTTTACTTTTTTCACATAACCTCACTTCACCTGTTCGCAATTTTTTTTTTTAAGTACTGGGACCGAACTCGGGACCTTGCACTTGCAAAGCAGGTGCAGCACTGCTGAGCTAAACCCCTGGGCTCTCAAAACATTTTTAAACTGAATGAAAAGTGATGTCTTACATGATCAAGATGTTTCCACTCTTCCGCCCATTCTCGGTCCGTCAGTCTGTGATCAATCATTTCTTCTTGACGTGTGCCATGCAACCCTGCACATGGAGAGAAGAAGGTCTGGTCGGCCCTGTCTGGTGTGCAAGCAGGCACAGGCAGGCTATGTGGGCAGATGTGAGAATGTGTCTGATTATGATTGAAGACATGAGTCATATTTAGATTCGGAATGATCTAAAGATAAAATATTACAACTAGGAGAACTTGTAGGCCATCTGGTCAGAGCCCTTTATTGTACACTGAGCAGGCAGGGTCAAGTGATCTCAAGTCCAGAGCTAATTATCCATGTAACACTCCCTAAGTAAAAATAGAAATACATTCTTCATGAATAACACAAACCTGGGGCTGGGAATGCGGCTCGATGGTACTTGTTTAGAAAGCCCCCGGCCATGGGTTCAACCTCAGCACTGAATAAACACAAGAAACTAGATGCAGACATTAGGTAGTTTCAAAATGTGGCTGTCCCGCATTTAAAATAAAATCAGCAACTGTCATTTCACATAGGAAAGGATACATTTTCCCAAAATAAAAATGGTAAAAAACTAACAAACAAACAAACCCAACTTACATTTCCGTACAGTTGTAACTGAATACAACCCTAATATACATACCTTGCCAGTAAAATTAATCTGTGAAGAAGGGCTTGGATCATATGAAAGCTTACATGCACACATATGTTTCAATAAAACATAAAGACATTAAAAATGAACAGATAGTCTTTACAAAACAGTCAGTGTGTGGGTCATAATTTGACAAACCTACATTCAAACCGAGAAACTGCAAATGCTAATCTGAAGTCGATGAGTATGAAGGCTCTCAAGCAGCAATCACACTGCCATGGAAACGCAGCACACACGGGTAGCGCTGGTGAACAGAATGCACGCGAGCAACTAGCTAAGAGTGGACATGGTCCCACTAAGGGGAAGGGTGGCAGGCTCCCAGCCAAGATGCCCTGAAATGGGTTCTTCCAGTCACTGTGGGTGAAGGCCTTTCATTCTACTGCCAAAGAAGGGTCTTAGACTGGTGATGGCAAACATTTGAGAGACTGAGTGCCCAAACTGCAACCCAAAGCCTCCATATCTGGCACAAAGTGCCCACACTGCAATTAAACCTGAATACTGAGGTTTCAGTTTAGGAAAAAAACAAAACACAAAAAACACCACTATCCCATGCTGGGCTGCTCGGGTGACTTGGCTCACGTGTGAGAGAAGGCTGTGCCTGCTGCGGCATGTGTGCCATAGGTTCACCACCGCTGCCTTCGACTATGGTAATATTCCCATGGTAAGTGACTCAAACTGTTCTCTTTGCTACTCCTCACACTGTGAACAGCAAATTACGCCCGCAACAGTCAGGCTTCCAAACACTGAAGCTCCTCTGAGAGCCACAGATAAGAATGAACAGTAAGTGTTGTAAGATACTGCATTTCACTTTCTGTAACAACTAAGTGCACAGAAATGCTTTTATTTCAAAGAAAAAAAGATGAGTCACATGACTCTTTTCAGTCAACCACAAAATACAATTTTTCACGTATAACTGATGGAAGTGAACAAATTATGACAGCTCTTGCTCAGAATAAAAGAAAAAAAAAACTAAACACAAAATACTTTGCAAAGCTCCTGTCCAATTAGAACATATTCAGAGATATGCTTTAAAAGTTAAAATTGCCAATGCAAAAAAAGATGAGTCACATGACTCTTTTCAGTCAACCACAAAATACAATTTTTCACGTATAACTGATGGAAGTGAACAAATTATGACAGCTCTTGCTCAGAATAAAAGAAAAAAAAAACTAAACACAAAATACTTTGCAAAGCTCCTGTCCAATTAGAACATATTCAGAGATATGCTTTAAAAGTTAAAATTGCCAATGCCACCTATTGGTAAAAAAGTAAAATTGCAAAGATGTCTTAGTAATTTGCGTAACAGAAAAGACATTGAGGGAAAGTAATAGTTATTGCTGTTTGTTGTGATTACTTCAAGTTGAAATGTTTGCAAATATGTAATTTTTGTTGATTTATTTGTTGCCTGTGTTCCAGGGAGAAAGCACTACTGTTAAAATTAGTCACCACAGAAAACAACCGGAGAGTGATAAGAATATAAATATGATAGGAACTTTCATAATGGTGGCATCTAAGTATTTGCTTTTGAAGACCGAGAACTCCAAAAGTTTTGAAAATTTCAAAAAAGCCAGGGGTGGTGGTGCGCGCTTGTAATTCCAGCACTCAGGAAGCTGAGGCAGGAGGATCACAAATTCAAGGCCAGCATGGGCTACATGAATAATAAATTCAAGGCCAGCCTGAAAACTATATAGCAAGACCCTGTCTCAAAAAAAAAAAAAAAAAAAATTTCAAAAGTTTGGCAAATGAAGTCAGCAAGGACACATTTTCTAACACCTGGAATAACTAAAATAGCAACTGGATGTCTATGGCTAATGGGATTCTAGCATTTGTAGAATAGTGCTACTCACCTCATTTTCTAAAAATTAGAAAATTAGAAACATGTTTGAGCCCAACTACTTGGTGAAAAATACAGTATTTATTTGCTCCTTCGGAACTCTGGAAGTCACTTGTTACAATCAAATCTTTAAAGGGAAAGAGTAAGATAATATGAAAATTTTACATTTCCTAGTATCTTTACATCACATTCTTAAATATTCAGCAGTACAAAAATGTATATATGCATGTGTGTGTATATATATTTATATATATATATATATATATATATATAGAGAGAGAGAGAGAGAGAGAGAGAGAGAGACAGAGAGAGAGAGAGACAGAGAGAGAGAGACTAGCTCATGGTCATTAAAGGGCATATTGTCCATGTGTGGGAAATTTGGCACTAGTCTTGAGTCTTAACTAATGCTTATGTTTTAGAAGACTTTAGCTAACTAAGCTAACACTCCAATCTTACAAACTATCATTGCATACAAAGTAATTTTATTAAAGAATTCTAATGAGTGTATGTCCTTACATATAATAGGCATTCATGAATCATACCAGACTAAGTAAACCTTCACGGCAATTTTTATATTCTCAAAATGGCAGCTGAGTGTAACATCATAATTTGTTACTTTATATATCAAGAGTTTATTTTGCATTAGCACACACTAAACTCTGCCAGACTTTAGGGATGGTTAAGTAGCTGCACGTATTTGGAGAGATTAGCACTATTAGTTTTATAAGCTAATATAATTAAAAGGTAAGGAACATGGTCTGAAGGAAATCACATAAAACCAATGGTTACAGATATAATTCATAAAGGGATATTTTACATTACTAGATGAAAATGTAATCATTGCACATAAGCATAATTACTTCCGTACTGATTATTTTATTGCATACTATAACTAATATTTCACCAAACAGCATTTGCTGCTTAAGAAATAGGCTGTTTCCTATCACCTACAAAAGGGGATCCCTTCAGCACAGTGACCCAATGACTCCACCGCTATTTAAAATGAGCAATCATGGTTCTGGGGCCAGAAGTCAAAAATAACGGTAAGATTTGTGCATAGAAGGGGGTTGTTATCACATTTGATTGAGGTCAAAATATCAGTCCAGGCTGAAAAAAAGCTAATTCTGAAAGCTCTTCAGAAATAGTACCTGAGAGAACATTAGACAGATTGGCTATTAAGAAGGCACAAATTATACGCTTAGCTATTTGTCTGACATACTATATAAATGTAGAAATTACGTTGTGGGGAACCGAACTACTAATTTACTATCTCACAAGCAAAGCTTCAATCATCTTTTCCCCCACGCTTGCTGCTTTCTAAACATTTGGAGAGTTCTGTATCAAAAGGTGAGAAAGACTCCACACTTGGCGATCCCTCTTTGCTAGTAACTTAGTTGGAAATCTAACATAAACTTCTGCATAGCAAGCTGTCTTTGCCTCTGAAAACAAACAAACAGAAAAAACTGTCACTGCTCTCCAAGCGTGGGCAGTTGGCTGACTGTGGTTCCCAGAGTTCTGCATTCTGGTTTTTCACTTGGACTTTGTTCCTTGCTCTCTCCAGTACCCTGCCCACCAAATGGCCCATGGCAGGAATGTTGGCCAGCAACTAGTTAGGAGTTGAAGGAACGGTGGGTAAGATGGACTCAGGAGACAAGAAAACAGGACTGGCTGTTGCTCTCAGCCTCATCGACACTTAGGGATAGAAGGTGTCCTCAGAACACTGTCCTTCCCAACCACCTAACACTGCCAGTGTGACCACTGGCCACCTATTAAAACTTACCTTGTTCATCTTCAGTTTCTCATTGCAGACACTTATTTGTTCTTTAGAAAGCAATGTCACCTGAAAGCTTTACCTCCAACAGTTTTATTTAAAAAAGGAATGGACACAGGCAAACAACACATATTTGCCCAAACTCACTCCTATATTTTGATCTGATACAAAACTGACAACACTAAACTTTACACTTGTGCCATCAAGTAAGTAAAGTATCAAGCATTTCTCAAGAATATCTTTCCAGGGCTGGGGATTTAGCTCAGTGGCACCATATGAAGGTCCTGAGTTCAATCCCCAGTACTGCCAAAAAAAAAAAAAAAAAAAAAAAAAAAAAAAAAAAATTTTTCCAGGAAAACAAAAAAAAAAAAAAAAAAAGAAAAAAGAAAAAGTATCTGTCCAGGTAAACTACAAACAACATATCATGTGATACTTTAGAAAGATAGAATATCAAAGAGACAGAAAATGCCAAAACGAACTTTGAGATCATCTGAATAAAATATACAATGAAGGAAACTATGTTTTAAAAATATCTGTGGTATGCCAGCTGTGGTGGCATGTGACTAATTTCAGTACTGAGGATACTGAGACAGGTGACTCACAAATTCAAGGACAGCCTGGACTACACAGGAAGACTGTTTCAAAGGAAAAAAAATCGCAGCGGGTAGCTTGCATATAAAATCACTCATGCTAAAAAAATTTTTGAACTAAAAATTAAGTATGTATTCGTTATCATAAATAAGGGTTTTGGGTTTTTGTTGTTGTTGTTTTGCGGAATCAGGGATCGAACTTAGGACCTTGTGTTTGCCAGGCAGGTGCATCACCATTGAACTAAATTGCCAGCCCCAGTTTTAAGTTTGATGCCCTGCTCAAAAAACAGTGTTGTCACAAAGAATATGGGGAGGGGGAGAGAATATTAATACTAATAGAGTTTTCTCATAAAGGAAACAACATAAAGACAGAATTTTCACCCCTCACAGATCTCAAGCTTCAAATTCAGTTAAGAAGTTAACGACACAAGTCTGCAAGCATCCAATCCAAAGGAAGTGAACAGATCCTCAGTCTTACCCATAGGTCTGTTTCTGTCCCTGAGGTCCCTGTGGCTGGGGTGTCGATAGGAGTCCCTGTAGTGGTGGGCAATGGCCATATCATCCAAACGGTAATGCTGAGGTGGAGGTGGGGTGGGGTGAGGCAGGCCATTGGGCTGGTAGGACAAGCCGTTATTTGGACTGTACCGCTGGCCGGGGCTAATAGTGCATGGTCGCTTGCTTGGATGCTCTGAGTGCAAAGGCTCTCTGTCAAAGCCATTTTCTTTGGTTCTGAGGGGGGAAGAGAGAGAGTTTTGTTTCATAAAGTACTCAGAAGCCAGCACAGTTCAGACACTCATATTTGAGCTTGTAATATCAACAGAACATTCCTTTTTGGGGGCCAGAAACTTTCAAAACTCAGCTTCCCAGAAAACCTACGGAAATTCAGTCAGACCCACATGGAGACTGAGATGATCACCAGCCTAGAGAGGAGAGAGCGGCCATTGTTAAATTAGCAAGCATCTTTGCAGCTGAAGCTCCTGTGGTAAAGGCACAAATAAGAAACCCAATCTCCATAGATAACCTTTTCATGCAAAAAAAAGTTTTTGATTTGTAAAGTTCCCCTAAGACTGGTTGTATTTGGGGAAGATTCATCGGTCGAAAATCCTCACCACCTAAATGAATGAGGGCCTCACACTCCACCTGGCATCTGACTTCCGCAGCAAAAAAACACCTGAGAGCAGTGCTGACCAACACAGTAAGCGCACTTGGCAATTTAAATTAAGATGTTGGTTAATTAAAAAATTAAATAAAGCTTCAAGTCTTCAGTAGCTGTATTTACATTTCAGGAGCTCAACAGCAACTTCCTAGACATCTGCTGGAAAGCAATGATCTAGCTGAGCTGCTATGGTGAGCAAAGTAACATCCCGAACCCCAGCGTTGTCTCGGGTCACCAACATAAGCATCAGTTGGACAGAGCTATCTGGGACCAAAAGGAAAACCTAGGTCACCACTTAAAGTTGAGCAGACATCTGCCCAGAGTATGGGGGTCCTGTCTGGGGTCTCAGGGTCTTAGAGCAACACAGGCACACCCTGGGTGCACTTTATCAGATGCCCCACAGAGCTCTGAACTTGGTTTTCCATACATGAGACCTAACAATTAACCACTGCTCCTTGGTTCTCCAGTGAAAGTAGGGCTAAAGCAATTTGCTTGCTGAATGTATCTCTATTGCCTAAAAATTAACCTAATATATTTGATAAGACATAAACAGGTGAGGGAAAAATATCTGAAGAGGGAGGTAGCTTAGTGTGAAAACCCTGGGTTCCAACCCCCTCCTCAAAAGAGTCAAAAATCAATCATATCTTTGAAACCACAAATCCTAAACTCTGTCACATGGCAACTGAGCCTCCTGATGACAGCATCATAGTCTGTCCCTGGGGGTAGGAGTGACATCTACTTATCTACTTTCCCAGAGAAGCCTCCTCATGAGAATTCTGCCTGATCTCCCTATGCCACTTTTTTTTTTGTTTTGTTTTTTTGTTTTTTTGTACCAGGGATCGAACTCAGGTCCTTGCACTTGCAAGGCAGGTGGCGGAACCACTGAGCTAAATCCCCAGCTCTCTAAGCCTTTTTAATTTGATAAAACAATAGCTATGAAGGTCTGAAGACACTTTTCCTACTTTCCCGGCCTCTATGGACAGTCCTTGCTAGTATCAGAGGGACAGCCGAATGCAACATGAACCAGCCACGGAGACTGCGTGGGCAGTGGGTTCTAGAAGGAGCACCCTTATGGGGAGGGGAGGAGGGGTGAAGGGAGGGCAGGGACAAGGGGAGAAAATGAGAACCAAGACGTGTCATGTAGAGGTACAAGATCCCAACAATGAATGTAACTGTACTGTATACCTAAAATGTACCAATAAACTCAATGAGGGAAAAAAAAAAAGGAGGGGGGAGTCCCAGTTACAATTTGCTCACCCACATCAGTGATGGGGAACCTTTTAGAGCTTTCAGAACCTTTTAGAACCTTTTAGAACAGCCCTCTGCGGCACGTGTGCCATGGGTTCGCCACTGCTGCCCTAGACTCGGAAGGATAAAGGAGTTTGAGATGGAAGACATAAGCACACAAAGGACGGAGAAAAAGTCCACTAAGTTTCGTGTGAAACGAGAATGGGCCTGTGACGAGGTACAGAACGCACTGCTCCGAGACAGGAGACTGGCCAGTGCTGGAAGACAGCGCCGCGTGGTCCCTGGGGCTCAGCGGCCAGAAATGTCCAGGCCGCTCCCGTCAAGTCTGTCTGCACTAAAGCATTCTGACTCCATGCACATCGATCACTGGTACCCGACCAAAATGCCCAGTGCAACCCAGGTGTTGCCTAACTGCACACTCCTTTACAATCATTTTTTAATAGGGAAACATTCTAGATATTGATTTATCTCCTAAAAGTATATTTATGTGATGCTAACCCCTATTTTCATATCCTATGCCTTTAATAATACACTTCAACATCCAATGCGTACTACTACCAGCACAAATCAGTTGGAGAACACTGACGACTCTAAGTAGCTAGCACAACACCTATCTTACCGGCAGTGTGGAGTACTGGAAAGAGCACTGGACTGGAAATCAAGACACCTGAGATCTAGTCCTGGCTCTTCCACAACTAGCTGAGTGCCCTTGGGTAAGTCCTTAAACTCTAGACCTCAGTTTGCTCATCTGCAAAATGAAAGGGTTGGACTAGATCAATGGTTTTCAAACTGTGCCGCCTGAAGGGCTTAAAGGCTTCTGCAGATAACGAACTTTTCCCCCAACCAATAAAGATTTAAAGGACCATTACCTGATCTTCTCTGTTTTAAAAATGTGAGAGTCCAAGTCTAAGATTTCATTTTTATCATTATTTCTTTTTGGTACCGGGGTCGAACTGGGGTCCTTGTGCTTGCGAAGCAGGCGGCAGAACTGCTGATCTAAATACCCGGCTAACATTTCACTTTTAGAGGTAAAATAATTGCTGCTAAAATCAAGTTTAAAAACCACTGGACTAGGTTTCTGAGGTTCCTTCTCATTAAAAACTTGACAGTTCCATTGTCCTATGCTACAGTGCTCTAACTGTTTGGTACAGCGGAGCGAGGTGGCAGTGCAGACAAGCACACGGGGCTGATGGGCCTTGGCCCATACCACAGGTGTGTGAAACAAACACTTAAGCCAAGTTCTCCGTTCCTTGCTTTCGACAATTTATTTCTTATAGCTTGTTTTCCTGTGTGTGAAAAATTAAACTCCTCTAAATACCTTTGAGCTAGCCTGGCAGTATTTCTATACACATGTCAAAACCAGCCTGACCTATGGTTCTCTCTGATTCCGTGACAATGAGAAAAACCCGGGAAGAACCCTGATGATTCTCACACACCTAGATAAGTTACTTTGATCCCTATTGAGACTTCTGATCAGTGCTATTACTTTTGTGACCCAATTATATATTTTGAAAATATATATATTTTCCCCTTAACCAAGGGCAAAGACATCCGAAGAGGTATGGCTAGGAGGCCCCTCCCTGCGTCCCACCCTGAATCCCCTCCCTTAGAGCCAGTGTATAACAGAGCCCATCACCTCATGGTCACCTTCCAACAGCAAAGCATCGAAGCCCACAGCCCACAGAAGTAAAGCTGTAAAGGGGTCTTCCTGTTGCTGCCTCAAATCACTGAATAATTCTAAAGCCAAGCTGATACCATAATAGTAATGAAAGCAACTTAACTGCTATTTGTTCTATCTATTTATTAGAAATGCCTATAACTACCTACACTCATTTTTTTAAAAGTACTGAGAATTAAACTCAGGGCCTTCACGTTTCAGGCCCCCACGTGGCCCTTTTATAAATTTTTTCTTATTTTGAGACAGAGTCTCATCAAGTCACTAAGCTGTCCAGGCTGGGCTAGAATTTGTGATCCTCCTGCCTCAGCCTGCCAGAGTGCTGGCAGTACAGGTGTGCATTACCATGTACTCCGGAGTAGCAAATGAAGAGTAGCAAATTTGCTTAGGGAAATTTCATATTTGCATTTCTATTTGTTGCCCTTTTCAAAATGTATTATGCAAAACTAAATGCTTTCCATTATCCCACACCAACATGTCCTAGAAATAACCCCAGCTCTACAAGGAGGTCCAAGTGTCTCCAGCCAGTGAAAGCCACTTGTGGTTTGTTCTTAAAATCCTACGTAAGGAGACTACTTCCCTCCTAGAAGGCCCTGTCCTGAATGTAACCTCACCACTTCAACGCGTAGCCCAAATCACTCCTCTGTTGAGTTCTGACACCCTAAGAGCAAATCACTTGCATGTCCTCACATTACTAAGTTTCTGGCCTCGGTTTCCTGTGCAGGGAGATGGGGTTAATAGGAAACAGTAACTGCAAACAGTGCAGAGTTGGCCAAAGTCGCACTTTCCTACACCTTGTATCCCTGGCCCCAGGCCCTCAATCACAGATTTGGAAATGGACGACTTGAAAAATGAAATAAACATTTTTAAGGCTCCTTACGCAGTATGGAGCATGTCATGCTTAGTGTACCCTGATAATCCCTCAGTAACTCTCAGATAGTGTAACACTCAAGGAAATGGGTAAGTTTGGAAAAATCTTTTATGAAGTCAATAAGCAGAATAAAATGAAAAATCTAAACGACAGGAGTAGGTGTAACATTCTTTTTCTCCTAGTTTTAAATAAATAAACAAATAAAGAAGTATTGCTATAAAAATTGCTCTAAACCAGGCATGGTGGAACACACCAATAATCCCAGCAGTCTGAGAGGCTTCAGCAGTTCAAGAGCAGCCTGGACAGCTTTTTGTCTTAGTGAGATCCTGTCTCAAAATTTAAAAACAATTAAGAGCTTAGGAGGTAACTCAGTGCAAGGCCCAGGATTCAATCCCTAATACTATCACCAAAGCAAAACGAAACAAAAACACTTCTCTGAATAGAGGAAAAGTGACATAACGTAATAAACCTTAGCATGGGACCCAAAATTAGAATCTTAGTCCCATTACAAATAAATATAGTACATGTGCTAATTCCTCACTTGAGCTGCAACAGGCATCTCGAAATGAACATGTCCAGCCTGGCCCTGTCGTTCCCTTGTGATTCCTGTTCTCCTTCTACCTATTCTCCCACGTAGACACTTGCAAGTCAGGCCACGACTTCGTTCTCTGCATCCAAGACCTGCTGTGGGTCTCCTTCCTGTACCAGGACACCCTACTTGGTCCTGTCACACTTCCTCCAGCCCTGCTGACATCTCAGCAGAGCCTGGGGTCCTCCAGATGTGTTCGCCATTTGTCTCCAGGGCTGAATCCCACCGCTGGGCTTGGGCTCCCAGAAAATGGGGAGTCGGACACTGGGCACGTCTGACACCCAATGGGCGCTGCGGCTTACTCTATTCCTTATTTTACGCTTGAATTTTAGAAATCTCTTCTCTAAACTTTAGGAAGTAAAAGTTCTGTTAGAGAAAAGACGAATAGACATTCACAACTCACTCTCCCCATTTTCTAACACATGAAATTATTTAAGGTTTCCGTGGAAGAACTAGATACTGAATTGAAGGGAGAAAATCGTTCTTGTCACCCTATTTTCAGACCATAATTCAGTAAGAGGTGCCTACAGAAATTGTGAGGAAATGTGTAAGTTTAAGTAAGAATTTCACATAATTTGTTTTTCTTGGTGTGGAATAATGTATCCAAAACAAACTAGATTACAAATTCCCCTGCCTCCTTAAAAAGAAAATCAAACCTAATTCTTCATGACAACCTGCAGTGGCTGCTGTATTTTCCTATCACTCTGGAGGAAGGGGGACATTCAGATGGGGAAGAACAGAGGGGGAGACCACAGGATCCCCTCTTCCGGGCCAGATGGAGAGAAGCGTCTTTCATCTCTCTGTTGCTGAATAACCACCCAGGAGACAGAATTTCCTACGCAGCACGCCAATTTCTGCAGAAGTAAATAAGAGGCAGGTGGGTGTTTGCCACTCCAGACACACAAGCAGGAAGCCTGGACCTCCAGGGTTACCATACGCAGCCTCACAGGGCCCTGGAGCCTCCCCTTCCCAGAGCGGGAAGGTGGAATTCTGTGTCCCCTGCCTCCTGGTGCTGGCCATCTGCTCAGCAGCCAGGCAGCCTGTGGCTGGCTGTCCCTGTGCCTTTCTAATCTCTGCCACTGATGCTGAAGTATTCCAACTCTACTCCTCCTCCTGCTGCCTGGAAATGCTCTTTCTTATTCTAATTTGTCATCTGCGGGTTCCCATTCCAGCATTCCAGCTTTTTTTCTGTGCAGTCAACCAATCTCAGCATTGGTTTGGGCCACCAGCAACTATTTTCACTATTGTATTTCAGAGACACATCTTTTTGAGCCAAATAAATAAATAAAGCCTGTTGGGGGGTTATTTGATATACTACTGAAAATGTCTGCATTAAATTTAACTTGAATTGTTTATGTGCTCCAGGACTGAGAGGGGTGTTTCAGGAATTTTGCTCTGTTTTAGGTACCCACTGTGCATAATGAAGTTCATGATAGTGCCCGAAGGTCAATGAGAATACAAAGATGAGTGAGACATGATCCCTTTAACCCTCTTTAAGAGTGTAAGATAGTCATTTCTTTACCATAAAAATGATTTAACTGGAGCTACAAGACTTCTATACTTTCAGGCAGAATCTATACACATAAAATTCCATAAAAACAATACAAATGTGGAGTCAGGCATTGTGGCACACTCCTATAATGACAGTGCTCAGAAAGCTGAGGCAGGAAGCTCTCTGTTGAGTTCAAGGCCCACCTGAACTATAGAGCAAGACTGTTTCAAAAAAAAAAAAACAAAACAAAACAAAACAAAAAACAACAATACACATTACAATTAATGCGGTATGGGAGATCAGAATAAGGAAGCTTACTCCAGAATATATTCTCAAGAGCGTAGAGCTTTGTGATCACAAGGAGTTAGCTTTAACCCCTGGCTCTGCAATTTGCTGGCCACATGAACTAAGGAGGGCTTAGCCTCTGAGAGCCTCAGTGTTTGTGTCTGAGAAATACAGGACTGATTTCCTCAGAGCTGCTGAGAGGGTTATAGGAAAGAATCTCTCTACAGAGCCTAACACATATTTGGCACTCAACAAGTCAGTCTAAGCCCTTTGTCTTCACACCGGGGCTTCCCAAGGCTGGTGATACAGAATAATGGTTTTAGGAACAAAGGAATTTGAGCTGGAGAACCCGGAGTTAGAATCTCCTGAGCATCTCAACAGCCACAGGACTCTGACATTCAATAGCACCCAGCCTTCCTGAATTTACACAGTAGCCCTATTAGCTACTGAAATAAGCACTCTATGTTAGTGTGCAAATTACCTCCTACAGGGTCTGGCACATCTTAAGTGCTCAGTAGATGGTAACTGTTAAGAATATTGAGGACTGGGAAGCCATCATTCACACAACAGACACTGAGTCAGGCTATGAAATATGAAGAAGTCAAGACAGATAAGTGGGAAGTGGAACAAAAACCATGCATAGGAATACAGACCAAGGCATGAAGTGTATTCTGTAGGGCTTTACCAAGAAGAGAAGCAAGTAAGCCCCTAGTTAAGGCTGAGGATGAGATGTGAGGAGATCAGAACGTCCTCAACAACCATGCTGTCATTCTTACATATAAACACAAGCCAGCACTCTCTCTACTAGTGGGCTTCACAACTGGTGTGACTAATATAAAAAATAATCATTACAGGGGTAACACACTTTAAAAGCTGAGGAACATAAAAGATGCAACACAAAACAAGAAAGGATTAATATATCTGTTTTTCCATAGAATACTAAGTGCAATAGATTGTAAGAACTGAATTCTTATTTGTGCAATTAACTGTACTACTTTCTTGCAAAGAATACCTAATGTTCCTCTTTCGAAAGATGGAAGTATTGAAACTCACAGACAAGAAGTGGACCTCCTCAGTCTGGCTGATGGGCAATAGGATGACAATCTCACAAATTCCACCCACACTGTTTCAAAACGACTGCTTTCTGACCCTCCAGCCTTCAGCATTTTCTAACACTCATTAAGCCAAGAAACTTGGCTTCCTGGGTCTCTTCTGTCATTAAAATGACTTATAAAACCTCAGAGTATTATGCTATGGCAGTTACCCACTTGAGTAATTATAGAAAAGGAATAAATGAAAGTCAGGAAAAAACCCAGTTCTTAGTTGTGCTTTCCTTATTTCAATCCTGCACATAAGAACATCTTTTGCATCTGGGAGATTTAGAATATGTAAATTTGCTGGTTTCTCAACCAAGATGCATTGTGACTTGAAGCACATTCTTTGAGCTTTACTTTTCCAAGTAGAAAGAGGAGGGATTGGGCTGGTACAGCCATAAGATCTCTCCCAGGTAACAAACTATGTAATTTTAAGGTTCAAGAAAATCTTTTTAGGAAATATCTAACTATAGGGGAGGAGCAAAAACATTATGAATCCAACTAAATGTGCTTTTTTATCAGAGCTCTAGAAGTGTTAAAGTGGAGCTACTGTGTAGCACAGTAGTTAAAATGATGATGAATGAGAACAGGATTTGATCAATCATTTGAGATAATAAGGGAAAAGAGAAAAACAACAAAAATAATTACACCCAAATAAAAACAAAGGTCACTGCATTTGGTTTCTTAGCAAGAAAAACCCTCTGGGTCAGAAAAGGAGCATAACAGGTGAGAACACAATTTAAATGCAAATCTGAAAAAGAGCTTCAGTGTTAAGGCTGTCAGAAAGGAAGGACAGGGATGACAAGCATTTTTTTTCTAAAACTGTGTAATTTTCCTCCACTCTACAGCTTCCATGAAGTGGGGCACTGTCTAACTGTACTTCCCTCTTCAGTGCGTGGAGAGGTGTAAGTGTCCTTATGAGTAAGCGCAGGGAGGTTTATAGTGCCCAGAACTTCCAGTCTCTATACGTGAGGCTTCCCTTCATTTAACTGACCCCAAGAAAAGCTCCGGCTCCCCTTTTCAGCATGTTGCATCACAGAATGACAAAAGAATAGAGATCTAGGACAAATTACAAACCTACACAGTAACTACAAAGAATACAAATCATAATTTCTCTTTCCCTGATATTTTGGGTAAAACAGCATGATTTTTAAAAGAAAATTGTCTTTTGCAAACTTGGGCTCTGCAGTATTCTACCACAGATCTACAAATTAGGGATGCCCTGAGCTGTTTGTAAAAGAAACTAGAAAATATTTCACTGTCCTATACAGGGAAAAATAAAGAAAGGGGGGAAAAATTCGGCGATTTCCCTGGAGTATGAATTCGTCTGTAAACAACAGTAACATTTTAAAAAGAAAAAATTAACAATAATATTTAAGGATGAGAAGAAAGTTAAATCTGCCAAAGCCCATCCCTGACACATGTAATGACTGCTTAGTACATTAACTCAGCAATCGTCACAGAATTTAAACCCCCAAAGTTGTAAACAAAATATAGAGCGCTCTTTTGTTCGTGACATGTCATGAACAAATTACCAAAATGTGTTTTCTCCTCAGGTGTCAGTTTTTCCCTCTTTTAGTGACTGATGGCTCCCAGTGTTATTACAGAAACAGATTGATCTTTTTAATGAGCCAGTTTAATAGACTCCAAAATCTCACGGTGGCTGCTCATCCATGTCAGACCATATGTACCAACAAAACATTCAGTAAAACAAAAAAAGCTCTGCTGTCAGACAGCTCCATACACTATAAAATTTCATATAGCAGAGCTGGATAGACAGATAAATAACTAGGGAAGAAGATGCACATGTAAACAAGATACAGGCAATACACGAAAAAATACTGTAGAGGCCCATATTAATTTGAATCTGATCAAATTCCCACAAGATACAAATGTATTTATACAACATATTCTCATTACCCTTCCTCCTAACTCTAAGGGAACCTATATGCCATCTTTCCACTAAAACAAATACATCAGAGTTCCACCTGAAAAAAGATGCTCCATCTAAAGATTAATTGTATAAACTGTGATTCCAGCATCTGTCCATGAACAACTAAAGATACCATAAGATGAAGACGACTTTTAAAGCTTTCTACCTGACTGAATGTGTGTGCACACAGCTACTGATCAGAATAAGAATGCTGAGCGTCTGTGGAATCTAATATGAATTTTTCATGTCAATATTAACATACTATTCAGAGCTTATTAGGATTGTCCCAGGAAAGTCTAAAGTTCTGGTACATAAAAATACTAGGAGGGGCCAGGGATTTGGCTCAGAGGATCTGCTGCCTGCCTCGCAAGTGAAAGGTCCCGAGTTCGATCCCCGGTACCAAATAAATAAATATAAATATAAATATAAATATAAATATAAATATATATATATATA
>NW_022900917.1:22402887-22404542 GCF_012274545.1 Fukomys damarensis | reverse complement strand
CACACACACACACACACACACACACACACATATATTAGGACTGGGAAGCTGAGGCAAGTAGCTCACAAGTTTGAGGCCAGCCTGAGCAACTTAGTGACTCAAAACAAAATGGCGGAGAAGCAGTGCAGGGTGAAGGACTTGTGTTAAATCTCCGGTACCAAAACAAAAAAACCCACATATATACATATGAAAATCACTCATCTTGACCCTGTAGCTTTAACACTACATAAATTATGTGTACATGTATATACATGTAAATTATATATGTGTACATATGTATGTATATATGTGTATGTGTGTTCATATATGTATATAATATATATATATAAAATATACACACACACACACACACACACAGAACGACAGTGGGACAATTGCTTAGATTAGAGCAACGAACGAAACAAGTTTTCATGTTCTCTATTAGGTCGTATACCTTCTCAATTTTGCCTGAAAGATTATCTTTACATTTATTACAGCTATCTAAAGCTTTTCCTGGTACACCCTACCCCAGAATGAATTGTTTTCTTCCCAATTTACCACCCAGCCCTAATTCTTGTCTCGTATTATCCAGGATGTATGGTGCTGAAAATACCTCAAGACTGCAGGTGGGTATTCCCTGCAGTCTAAGGGGACAGAGACAGGAACATGCATGTGAATCACCCATCCTTGAGCCAGTTCTCGGGTCTCAGCTCCCTGCAGGCAACAGGAGCAAGCGATGCTCTTTGATAGCAAGCTACAAGTGTTGTGCTCAATCTTAAACAAGACCAAGAAAATGTAACTTGCAATACAAAAGGAGTGTATTGGTAGATCATGTAAGGAGGTGGACCTAGAATATGTTAAAAGTAAATCAGTATTTAACTTTTGCTTTAGCAATTTTAAATATTAAGATGTCCTACATGGAGAGATGAAAAAATCCCACAGTTATAGCATAAAAACTGCTTAGCAGAGGATTATGTAATAACTCTATGTAAACTGCTGGTTTTTAGTAATATTCTGATTTGCACAGCAGCTAATACATTTAAGGGTAGCTAAGTCGGTCACAGATAGAGGTCTCTGAGCAGTTGCAAGGATCTTAAGCTCCTGTGAATCCGGAACATAAATAACTGTGCCAGTGTTAAAGCTCTCAAAGGCAGTTGCACCCAAGCCTGGGAACAGATAAGAAAGGAAAGAGCATATGACAAATTCTAGAATATAACTTCAGAGTCTCATTTCACAGATATGATGCAAAATGCTGATAAATCTTCACATTCTTACGACAGAAAGTAAATACATGAGGATGAAGTAGGGTACATGGGAAAATTATTCAATAGGGTACATGGGAAGTTTCACATGTATGCCTTACTCAACAACTAATCTGTAGAGTTAATGGAGAAGGGTCTTTCTTTCGTATATCATAAAATGCTCAATTATGAGAGTGGAGGGCCTGATGGATAAATATTGGCTAGTAAATAAAATATTTTAGCAAAAATATCATCTATTAACTTTATTATGTAACTGTTATCTTCAGCTCGTTCATCTAGCTTCTCTGAAGTTTCCTCCAGTGCCTCCTGAACCCAATTCTAACAGGTACTGTACTCTTTTCACTGGGTAACATGTAAGGGCCAACTTTCAAAGTCATTCTGTTTTAAAGAAAACTGGAAGAGCAACTTTTATAA
>NW_022900917.1:22392887-22397887 GCF_012274545.1 Fukomys damarensis | reverse complement strand
CATATCTATTCAGATAGTTTCCATTCTCTAAATTAAGTCAGAGTCCTTCAATTCTGACCCCCTCCTAAAAAGAAACAGTTATGACTTAGCAATAACCTGGCTCGAAATACTTTCCAGACCAGTGAACTGTGCAATACCTTCAAAAATGGGATGACAAAAGGTCGCAGTGGAAAGTTAGTAGCTTCTTGGAGTTTGGAATGAAATTCTTCAATTGTCAAAGTGGAGTTCTGTGGAGAAAATATGTATTATACATTCAGTTTTCTCTGGATAAATAGTAAACATACTGAAACCAACAAATTAATATTGGTACAACACAATGCAATAACAAGCAAACGTATACAGGAAAGCAATATTGTCAATGTAAAGAACTACTGACTTTGTAAAACAAGACATGTCATGGTTTATTGTAACGCAGTTCTAAAATTTTCATCTGAAAGTAAAACACAGTATGGTGCTCTTCCATTAGCAGAGTTTGCTAAAGAAGTCACTGCAATATGAAGTGTTCTAAATGTTATCTCTATAGACAATATATACACTTGGATGTATTTAAATGTAAACAGATCACTTGAAAGGCCAAAGGCAAGTGTCAGTGATTCGCTGTCCATGTCTCCTTTGTTGGTATTACTGATGGTGAAGATGTTATACTCCTCCTCCTCTGTTTCGATCCTGTGTGCTCTCTTTGTCTGCACAAGCATCTTTGCTCAGGGGGAACAGCCAAGTTGGGTAGTGTGCTATGCTAATGAAGCCAAAGAAAAGGTCTGAGTACTTTCTGAGTCACTGAGTGTTGTAATTGGAAAAAAAGGGAAAAAAAAGCATTACTACTTCTCAAAGACATTTCATTTACCCCCAAGGTAATGTGCATTGCTCAGCCCAAAAGAGCCTGAACAAAATGACCTAAATTCACTCCAGATCTATCCATATATATATACATACACACACACACACACACACACACACACACACACACACACACACAAGACAAATAATCTTGATTTGTATTTTAATCTGGGCAAAATGTGTTAATAAAAAGCATCTACTTCAGCACATATATAACAGGCACTGAATAACCACACTTTTGATTTAGGTTTTTCTTAGTCCCTAGGCAGGGCAACTGTAACTGCAGGGTCTATGACTTCAGTTCCTTTAGTTATTCTGATAACTGACAAAATCTGGGTTTCGTGACTGAACATCATTAAAATATTGGTAACTTGTGTTGTGCATTTTCATTTCCTATGACAAAGAATGAGAAAGTTTCAGCTTTTCATATCCCTCAAACTCAAAACATCTTCTCAGAAAATATGAATAAATTCCAATCTCCTACCATTAATAATACCAGTTAGGGAGCCAATTTATTTTATCTATCTGATGTTTTGTTGTTTGTTTTGTTGTTGTTGTTTTGTTTTGGGTTTTTGTTTTTGTTTTTGAGACAGGATCTCACTATGTAGTTGAGACTGACCTGGAACTCACTATGTAGTCCAGACTGGTCTTGAACTCACAGGGATCCTCCTGCCTCAGCATCCTAAATGATGGGATTACGGGCGTGCAGCACCACGCCCAGCCTATTTTATCCATCTTTTTGTCTTGACTCATTTTCTAAGGGATAGCACATCTAACATTTCTCTTAATGTCACCTAAAAAATATCATACTGTGCTTCAACAGGACTCTGCAACTAAATCCCAATCACTGGTGTATCATTACCAGTTGAATGGCCTCATTTTAGTCAACATCTGTGTACCTCAGTTTCCCCATATGTAAAGTCATAAAAATCGTATCATCAAAAAGTGAACCCGAGATTTAAAAAGGTTTGTAGTCAAATGCTTAAAACAAAAGCCTATTCCCTATTCATTTACTTCTTTGACAAATGTTTACTGTCTGTTATATGCAAGGCACCATTAATGACTTTTGCTAACTTTCAGAAAGTCCCAATATAAACAAATGTTTTTAAGAAGTATTTCAGTCAGGTAGAGCATAGTGGCATGTGCCTGGGGCGGCTGGGGCAGGAGGATCAAGAGCTGGAGGCCAGCCTAGCTACCTGTCCAGTTCAAGGCCAGGCTGGACTAGACAGCAGAACTGTATCAAGCAAAAACAAAAACAAAAACAAAACAAAAATCAAACTTTAGGGCCAGGGATTTAGCTCAGTGGTTCTGCCGCCTGCCTTGCAAGTGCAAGGACTCGAGTTTGAAAAAAAAAAAAAAAAAAAAAAAAAAAAAAAAGTAATTACTGACAAACTTCACTTCTTATAAGTCTATCACTTAATATGGAGTAAACGCTACTGAAAATTTTTCTACATTTTAACTCATGGAACCATTTTTAACAAAACATTACATTTATAAGGGTTTTTTTTAATCGAATAATAACATGTTCATGACTTGATACAATTATTGTTTTAGATTTACTTTGTGGTTTTCTGGTCTAACATATTTACATGTTGGAAGTCTGTCACATAAACTCAAAAAAAAAAGAATGAAAAGGAAAAACAGGTGACCGCCAACATGCAGAAGGTATACTGATGCATCTGTCAGATCGGCTTTGTGCCCTGGATTTGTACAAGGTAGAGCTGAGGGACAGAGGGAAATGGGACAGTTTTTTGTTCTTGGAGCAAGGAGAAGCAGTTAACTGTTAAAATTTAAATTGCAAAATCTCTGTCAAATACAGTTTATAGTGATTTTAAGCATGTCGCTTGGTCCTGCTTTGCCCATGATAGGGCCACATACATAAAAATAAACAAGGTACTTAAAGAAAAAATAACTGCTGCCCATCAACCCACTTTCAACTCCAGCCTAATTGCGGATGAAAGACTGAGCCGCTCTGCGACTCAGTTTCCACGGGAAACTTAGTAAAACTAGAGAATCCTCCACTTGTGTAAAAAAACAACAACAATCTAAGAGTTTAGGAAGGAAAAAACAATACATGTTCTCATTTGCAGTGTTGTGATGATGTACAGAATGTAGTATAATGTGCCAAAATTAACAATTCTGTTCTCAACAGTTTAACTAATTTAACTAATCCAAAGATTTAGTTTTTGGGGGGCACCAATTAATAGTTACCAAGGTTGAAGAGAAATGAGGATTTATTGTTTTATAAGTTCATCTAAATAAAAACTCCTTCTTAAAACAACTAAGTTAAAATGAGTACCCAATTACATGAGTCATTAACATAGCAAAATCATTTTATGTGTGAAAGTCATTAAGCCAAGAGTGTACTTATTACATATGTATAGACACGTGTGTATATAAACACGTATGTATCTGTAAAAATACATATACACATGCATTCACATATAAACACATATATGCATGCATACATATTTATGGCTAAGACAACAATAAATTTGTATATGTAAAAATATTTTTTTGTATTGGTGATAGAATCTAGGCCTTCACACTGAGCTATATCCTGTCCTTTTTATTTTGAGACAGGGTCTCATGAAGTCACTCAGTTGCCTAGGTGAACCTGATGTTGAAATCCTACCACCTCCCCGTCTCAGAGTGCCGATTACTTTTTTTTGGGCAAGGGTACCGGGGATGCAACTTGGGATCTTACACTTGCCAGGCAGGCGGTGGAACCACGGAGCTAAATTCCCAGCCCAGCTGAGATTACAGACATGCACCGCCATCCCTAGCTCTATATTTTTCTTTGTAAAAGTAACCATGTGTAGACCTAATCAGAGCTGCACATAGATCTCCAGGTGCTGTAAGAAGCCCGGCACGGTGGCACATGCCTACAATAAGAGCTCTGGGAAGGCTGAAGCAGGGGCACTGCTGCAAGTTTGAGGCCAAACTGAGCTACATTGCGAGTTCAAGACCCACCTGGACTACATAGGGAGACCATGTCTCAAAAAAATCATAAAACAAAAACAAAAAAAACCCACAAAAATCCCACAAAATTGCTGTGAGAATGGGTCTCTATTTCTGAGTCTCCTACACACGCTGCCCCTTACTCCATAGGTCTGGGCTGGTTTCGTTACTTACCACCAGTCCTAGTACGAGGGTGCGAACTCTCTCTCCGATCTCTGGTGAAATGTCATTGCCAAACTGCTGCAGGGTAGTAAGGAACCGCTTGAGCTTGCTGAGCTGCCTGGCGCCACAGGCGGGGGGCAACTGTTGATTAGCCAGAGAAGAGGAGGAAGAGGAGGAAGGCCCATTGCTAAAGCCATTGGGCGGCGAGGGGGCACCATTCAAGGCTGTAGGTGAATGGCTGGTGCCATTAGTTACTGTCAGGGGCACAAAATCAGAAGAAAAACATAAATTTACAGAGAACAAGCACGGGGAATTGCCACCACATTTCCTTCCCTTGAAATCTAGTAGAATTGTAGTTTCAAAGATGTTGGGACATGTTGTAAAATGCATGGACTTCACAGGCTCACCAGTCTCTTCTATCACTAGCCGTGTCCACTCCTCACACGGAGGCCTGGCATTTGCACAGAAGCTGATAACAAACAGAGCCTGCCGTAACACCGGGCCAGCCCTGCCTCCCATGAGCACATATGCCAACCACCTGAAATGTTCCAAACTGAGCAAACAGCTTTGGATGTCAGCCTTTTGTCACAGGCTTACATCAATATAACAGGGCTACCCCTTCCTAAACTGTTCCCCTAGAGAAAGTGTACATTTGGTGGAGACTAAATTTATCACTGAACATTTTTAATCATGTTTTGTACACACAACTGACAGCTGTGTTTATAGAAACAGGGCTTTCAAGTTTTCACCTTATACCACCCAATTAGAAGGCTATTTTCTCCCTCATATTTCTTAACCACTTATTTAGGGAAAATGCAAATTTTACATATAAAGCCAAAATGGACTTTATCAAGGAGTAAGTTCAAGAAAATGAAAGGGGACACCTCAGTCCAACCAAGAGCATACATTGGTAGTAATTCAGTAAATTCATTTCCAATAAAATGCAGTTGAACACCAGATGATAATCTGTAAGAATGAGGCTACAAAAATTTGCACTTTTTTTTTTTTTTTTTTTTTTTTTTGGTTTTTTTTTAGGGGTC
>NW_022900917.1:22381540-22392871 GCF_012274545.1 Fukomys damarensis | reverse complement strand
GTGTTTTGAGTCAGGGTCTCACCATGTAGTGGAGACTGACCTGGAACTCACTATGTAGCCCAGGCTGGTCTCGAACTCACAGCCATCCTCCTGCCTCAGCCTCCCAAGTGCTGGGATTACAGGTGTGCACCACCACGCCTGGCAAAAATTTTCACATGTCACTAAAGAAAATGATGATTTCATCATGCTAAGTCAATTAATTTGACTAAGGGATCTTTATCAATCCCATCTTTCTAATATAACTTCAATTCTCTCCAATAATTCATTTACATATATACTAATAATACTAATACATATATACTAATAATACTCCAATAATACTTTGAAGAAGTTTTAGGGATGGTGTTACTCCTTGAAAGCTCCTTTTCATAATAAAATGACTCTCTTATCCCAAATGAGTACCAACCAAAGTAACCTGTCAAGTAACGGTAGCTCACCAGACCATTTCATAGGAGACATATGCCTATCACTGGGACTTCGGGTAATAACAAATCAAACATAAGGTGACAGGGTTACAGCTTGGCACGTCACAGTCTTCTGCTCCTTGCACATTTGGAAAGATTTTTTAAATGGCGGGACAACACTGGACAAATAGCCTAGGTTGTGTATTTTGCTGAGCCCTTATCATCCTTCAAAGTTTTAGCCTTATTGTTCATTCATATAGATTTCATAGCACATGGTCTGTAAACGGTATTATCTGCAACAGATGACATTTATTAGCTTCATAAATCCTTGATGACAATTTTAACCAGAATGTCCAGATTGATTAAAATAAACCCTATCCACTATGCCTGCTGGAATAAAGTGAAAAGCAAGAGAAATTGCTTTTCTTCTGGAATGGTCTGTCCATTCCTTGGATGGTGCAGAAAGCAGACACTCCACTGTCTCAGAAAGAAGGACTTGAGCCAAGAGAAAATGGAGTAAAGGTTTAATGGAAGCCTGACCAGGTGGAAACAAAGAGGATACTTCCAATTTCAGAAAGCTTTCTGTATGAAAGTGTTGCATATAGCAGTGCCCTTTTTAATTTAAGAAAGTCTAATTTTTATTGTTATTAATAACAGCATGAAATAGAAAACAGTGATATTGGAAGACACGAAGTAACCTAGAAATAATTACGGTATATTTCTATGTTCCAAGTCAAACTGACCAAATTGAGGAACACCACATAAATATTACAGGGGTGACAACTACACTTTCAGACCAAATGCAAAGGTTCTTTATTTGCTAAAACATAGCAGACTACAACTCTGAAGCAATAAAAGGCAGGTAAATATTGGTAGTCATACCAATTATACCAAGATATACTTTTGTTTGTGTTCATTACCTCTTCACTGGGAAACCAATGATCTTTTTTTTTTTTACTTCATTTACATATATACTAAATTTAACTTTTCCTCGACACTTTACATGCAGAACAAAATTAATCTAAACTTCAAAATTGAAACATGAAACCCCAACGTGACCACTTACATGTTGTCGGTGTAAATGAGCTGGTTCTTGGGGCTCCCTGGGTGGTGGGGGGCGGTGGCATGGTCGGAGGAGTCAGCCTAGACTGCGTCTTCACATCCACAGGTGAGTCTGGCATTGTGGAGTGCTTCTCAGTACGATCTGGAGGATGCCACCAGGAACAGGTTATTTTACTTCTTAAGCACCTTAGTTTTCAAGTGGGGTCTATCTTTTTAAAAAGCAAGTTAACAGAAGAAATTCAACATCCTCTATCAATAAAATACGCTTATCTACGGAAGTTTAAATCAGGATTTTATCATCGAAACCCCACTTAAGAAGGTGTAGCACAGATGGCAGGACCTCATTTGTAACTAGGTTATATTATATCCTATTGTTATTTCTGGCTGGGGCAGATGCTACCTTAGCAGTGTTATATGCACCGACACAACTTCAGTCGGCACTGAAGCCAACATTCGCAAGAGTACAGAACAGATGAGGGAGAAAGATGATAATGAACTCCTCCTGACAGCTCAGAAAGAACAAAAAAAACTGAAGTCTGTTATGCAGGTGAGACACTGGCAAGAGCCAGCTCTTGGCGGAGAATTTCTCTAACACCTGCCATCCACTTTCCCTGCTTGGAGTTCTGGTCTATTAGATGAAACAGCTCACATCTCCCAGACATAGCTCTCCCTTCAGTTTTTATCTGATCTGTTTTAAAATCACCACTACACAAATGCTTTATGTTTCACAATGAATTTAAGCTATTATTTACTTAGAAAGCATTAATTTAGGACCTGTCATTTTTTAAAATGAGACCAATACGCCAATTAATCTCAGACCCAGAATGTTAAAGTCTCAAACTGATAACTAACAAAAACTAAAGACAATCCTATTACCTTCTAAAGTACAAGATATGGAGAAATTTCTTAACTACTCAATAATGAACATGTATAGTTCACAACTGTTTTCTCCTAAAACAACAAAAGATTTTTCCTAATCTAACAATAGATCTTTAGTAAAATGAATTTTTGTTTAGATACTTCTACAAACATGTGAAAAAACACATCCCCAAAAATGTTTTGAGGTACTTCTGCAACTTAAAAAAGACACAAGTATTTTACATATGAACACTTGGAAAAGCAAAACAAACTGTAAAGAATAAGCCTTTTTAAATATTATAATAACCATAATGAGAAATTCACAAAGTTACTTAAAAGTCAATTAAAAGAAAATGAAAAGCCCAAATTACTACTGTCATCATTCCAAATGTAGATCAACTTAGTCCAAAGTGGTCTCATCAGACTCAGGTTGCAAATAAAATGAAGCATTTAAAAAGTTGAACTAATGTTGAAACCATAGTAGGGAAAAGAATAAAATAATAAGAATAATAAGAATAAAACTGATCATTACCCAATAAGTGCAATTCCCACAATGATCTAGTTAACAGTATCTACTGGTTGAATAACAATGAGTGAGTCTACGGTCATTAAAAGTGTTTGAATGAAATGGTGGTAGAGAGCTTCGCCACTTTGACTGTTAAAAACTTTTCTTCATATTGCTATTCTAGAGCACATTACAACCAGCATCAGGAAGTCCCTTACTAAGAAAAACACAGAAGTTAGGTAGGCTTAAAACTGCCTCTTCAGTAAATTCATTGCGCATTCTACTCACCTCAACCAACCTCAGCAACAAGGGAATAAATAGCTTTCCGCTTATGTTGCAGCTGAGGGAAGAGGTACAGCAGCAAATACAAGTCTCCCTAAATAAAGGCAAATATTTCTGTCATGCCAAGAAAGGAGGGAGAGAGGGAGGCCTGCCAGAGTCGGCTGGGAGATAACAGTGGGGACGGCTGGTCCATCTGGCTTTCATTCTGCTAACACTCACATGGAACTGTGAGCGAAGGCAGTCCAGATACACAGACTGGCAGCACGTGGTTGCACAGACAGAGAAAGGAAGAGCAGAGGGGGCAGGGGAAGCAGGAGTAATGAACAAATAAAGCAAGCAGCAGACAGGAAGAGAAAACAGGCAGAGAGGAGCCCTAAGGGGAAGACACTCTAGTCAGCTTGGTTCCCCCCACAGCCAACGCTGAACCTTGAAGATGAGTGCAACCCCACCCTCACACCTCAATGTTCAAACAGACCTCACACCCACTGTTCCTCCTTCTAAACAGTCCACGCTAAGAAAAAAGCAAATTCTAAAAGTGGACAATGGGTTTCTTCTTTCAACTTAAGAATCGAGTTTATATTCAACATAACCTTTGTATGCCACTTCTGTTCCAACTTTAGAAAACATTTTTGATGCAATCATACTTTTTATTTGACAACAAATTGAATATCAGTCTTGGTCCACATTTATCACCCAAAGCATTGTCAGAGCAGTGCCTTCAACATAGGTGATGTTTTTTTTAATTTTTAAAATGTCATCAGTATTTTATGAATGACCACCATCAAACCAATGCATAGCAAGACACCACTACTCCAGGCAGGAATAGGGACATTCTAACCAGAATATATGTATGTGGATATATTTAGGATTCTGACATTAGCCAAATTTCTGCGATGGTTGACTTAACACTGATCAAATGGAGTTCCAACCCAGAGGTCCTATAAACTGAGACAAAGTGGGACCATATGTAACTCATTTTGTGCTGTTCAGTGCAATCAATCCAGAATGGAGATAGATGGTGAAATCACAGGCCAGGCCCAATCCTTACACACACAAAAATCCTCTGGAGCAGAGAGATTTAAGATAAATTTGGAAAATATGTCTCAAGTATGCTCAGCTCTGTTGCATTTGTTTTGGATTACTTAAAAAAATTTATTTTGAAATATATATCTTGAAACTTTTACAGCAAACAGCACAAGACCTATGATTTAACCACAGAAGCATTTCACTCCATTTCAAATTAGAGGACATGGTAAAACCAATATTAGTTATTCTATATCTTATATAATTTTTTAAATTCATGAAAATTATACTTCTCTGGTACATAATTTCTAGTTTTTCACTGCTGGAAGAGAACGCTGACGTTAGTGAAAGACACAAAATGATTTATTTTAAATAGAAGAGAGAGATGAGAGGGAAGAAGAGAAGAAAAAAGGAAAATAATTTGATCAGGAAGGGAAGGGAAGTATAATAAGACTTTGCTTCTACCATGATTCACACCACTTCTAAACAAGATGATCTTCTCTATGCAGTAACATTTCTCTCACTTGGCAAATATCCAACACATATGCAGCAAATATGCTGGAGCATGGAAGAAAATGTGGCAAATATAAATATACATATTACCAATACCATTCCAATATCCAATTAATGGTCAGGGCCTTCTAGAAGTGGTATGTTTTCCATTTCCTCTTTTCTTTTAAGTAAAGAGAAAAGGTATGGCATAATCTGCCTTGGCACTTATTTTACTTCAAGTTAGTTCAAACAGTTCCAGATGTGTTTTTAAGGTATGAAAAATTGGTATTCTGTATTTTCCTTGTTTGCATATCATTCTAGACATGATTGGTACAACAAAAAAGTTCAATTTTGGTAGGTAGTACATCTCTTGCTATTAGGACATCATATCTCTTACAACAGAAGTCTCAGATACAGATTATAAGAAAGTTCTTGGGCAACTAGAATTTAGACCAGAGTCAGTCTACCTGAAGAAGTGTTAATGAAAGAACTTAAAAGACACTCACTAAAAAGTATTAAGCCAATGTGGAAGCCAGATACTACTAAAAGAGAATTAGGGGAGGAGGAGGAAGACTGGGAAGGAAATGGGATTAAAATCTTAATTTATACTGTATTTCACTGGAAAAGATAGCAAACAGAGTTCTGACAATTAGCTCACTTAGTGACTGCAAAGCCTGGGTAGGAGCTGCTGCTGATAACTGCCCACACATCAGGACAATGGTGCCTGCTGCTTTCCTGCTGTCCAGCCTCCACATTTACCTGGTGAGCACTTCAGCTATTGTCCATTCTTGCTTGGGCCTTTCAAGAATGGTGGAGAAGGGATGTCAAATGCTATTGCTTTAAGCACCCTGAAACAATGTAGCAGAAGGATCTTTGGCCAAGTAGTGAACTTCCAAGCTAAGACAGACTTGGCATCAAGAATTGGCTCCTTTAACCATTAGTAAGAAGCCCTCCCGGAAGTTAATTATCCTGAGCCTCAATTCCTCATAAGAAAAATAGGAAGCCAGGGATGGGGCCATGCACTTGAAATACCAGCTACCTGGGAGGCTAAGGCAGTAGGATTGCAAAGAGGCCGGCATCGGCAACTCATTGACTCCACTCCCCATCTCCAAATAAGACTTACAGAGGTAGGAGGGAAGGGAGCAAGGGAAAGGGGAGGAGGGAGGGATACAATCCTCTTTCATGGAGACAAAAATTAAATAAGATGCTTAAAACTCTATCATAGCCAGGTGTGATAGTCACACCTATAGTCCCAGCACTGGGGAGGCCAAGCAAGAGGCCAGTCTGATCTACATAGCAAAACCCTGTCTCAAAAACAGCAAACAAACCCATCGGGGTACTGACTCTTATCAAGCACCAGTAAGTACAAGCTTCGTTTTCTTGTGCCTCTCTTCTTGTGCCTAGAATAGCTATTTTAAGTGACAGGAACAAGTCTATCTTCTCTTAGCATAGGACACCTTGGCATTCCCTGACTTTTTTAACCTTGCTTTTTCCCAGTATTTTTTCAATGTTTTCTTAGGAGGGTGCTTAATGCCTATGATCATGGTTCTTACAGGCAGGCTGGTTACATTCCTAACTTTTCCAGATCCATTCCCTATATTTTAGCCAGTTCAAAAACAACCAACTGCTATGAGTAGTGTGGTTTTCACCTGCAATCCCATACTCTAGGAGCCTGAGGCAGGAGGATCTCAAATTCTAACCCAGCCTGGGGAACTTGGCAACTTAATGAGACCTTGCCTCGACAAAAAAAAAGAAAGAAAAGAAAAGAAAGGGCTGGGGATGTAGCTCAATATGAGGGGAGGTGGTTTCAATCCCTAATACTGCAAAAAAAATATTTTGTGTGTGTAACAAACTAAACACATGACATCAACAGTTCCTAAATATATAAAGAACAGACACTCCTTGATTTCTGAAGGGGTTACAGCCTGATAAATCCATTGTAAGTTGAAAACATCATAAATTGCCAATGAATTCAACACCTCTAACCTACCAAACGTCATAGAAACACAGTCGTCTACTCTCAAATGTTGGTATGTATTTCGGAGCCCAGAAACACACGAGGACTGTGCAAAACTGTAACAGAAACTCAGAAGCTCCCAAGCACTAGCACAAGTTTTTCCACCCAGTTCCAGCTGGTTACTCTTGAGGGAGCAGCTGAGGGCTGCAGCACACTACTGCTTCTCAGTATCCTGCAATGTGTCGCTAGCCAGGAAAAGACCAAAACTCAGATGTCAAAAGGACGATTTCTCATGAATGTATCTCTTTCTCCCCACTGTAAAGTCAAAAAAATCCTAAGTCAAGACAAACCATTATAAGGCAGGGACCATCTGTAATATAGAAAGATGCAAAGGTCCTGAAATTTAACTCTGCAATCAAATTTATGTAGCTTTAGGCACAAGTAAGAGTGATCACTCACCTCTCTCCTAGCCTAGGTAGGTTCTCTGGCTGAAAGTTTGGCCAAAATTCACAGAGCACCAATAAGACAGCATTAAGAGGCAGAGCCCTTAAAGGGTGCTTAGGCCAGGATAGCTCTGCCCTTGGGGATGGGATTAGTTCATTAGAAAGGGTGGAAGTCCCAGGTGTGGTGGCCTACACGGATCCCAGCACTGGGAGACCTGGTCTCAAGTAAGCCATGGGGTGGCTCCCTTGTGCAAATTATGTAGGCTCCTTTCGCCTTTCATATCTTCTACCATGTGGAGACTCAGAACTCCAAAGCAGCACAAAGACTGGGCACTTAGCAGGCACAAACCTCCTGAGGCTTTCATCTTACACTCTACAGCCTCCAGAACTGTGAAAGGTTCCTGTCACTTAAAATAGCCATTCTAGGCAGAGTAGCCAATAGGTGTTGCATGAAGACTTTTATTTCCAAAATACAAATCTGATATTTTCTCTGATCTAAAAGCTTTGGGAGGATCCCACTGTCTACAGCATCAGATACAAAAATCTGTAGCTTGGCTCACATAACTATTCCTCAGCAGCATATGGCCCTTTCTTCGAAGCTAAAAGTCCTTAATTTTATCAAGTTTATGGAGGTACTCACCCTTTCCTCACAATTCTGGAGGGCAGATCCTCCTTGCTTTGCATAAATCAAGTTAATGATTGCTCTTATCAGTAGTAGGTTTCCAAGGTGGGTGTTGTGAACTGATTCTAGATAATGAGCTGCAAAGGGAAGCCAAGGGGAAAGGTTTTGGGAAAAACTTCCTCACTCTCTAAACAAAAGCCCAAGGAGCAAACAGTCCTGCTCCTCTAATAGGCCCTGCTGTGTCTGTAAGTGATCACTTTGCTTCCTCAGCTTCTGCTTTCCTTATCTATAAAATTAAACATGTGGGATTGCATGACCTCAAGGATTTTCTGCAAATGCTAAAGTTCTCTGATTTGTTCCTGCAGATATGGCTTATGATCATCACAGACACAGAGAAGACTACCCAGAGAATATATCTGACAATAGTGACCCCAAGTAAAATTATTTTGAAACTGGTGATTATAATCAGCCTTCTGTGCACCTAAATTTCTATGCCCATAAAAATGGCAATTTCTCTTCCATAACATTAAAATTAGCATCTATGTACTTATTTCAAATATATTTTCAATCCTTATTACTAAATCTCCATTAATAATTTTATTACAAAATAATGCTATCAATGTCCAATTCTCTCCTCACTAAAATTGTTTTCACAGTCTAGGTTCTTGACAGAGTAACCTACGGGCCTGGGATGTAGCTCAGTTGCATGGCACCTGCCTGGCAAGCGTGAGGCCCTGAATTTGATTACCAGTACCAAAAAAAAAAAAAAGTAACCTATGCTTTCTCCGCTTCCACATTTCCCAGTCTATCTCCCATGAACTAGTAGTAGAGACTCCCCAGGCTGCCTGCCTAAAATTTCCCCCAGCCCCACACTGGGAAACCATCAAATCTTTTCATCTCATGTTCTTTCGTGACCTCGTACCTAAGACACCAATGAGAGGCCCATGCCCAGTGCCTAGTCTAAGATGTAAGCTCAGTCCTTCCCCATGACTTCTAGGTTCAGAAACGGAGGAAGGAAAGCTGTCCCATTACAGAGGTAGAAAGCTGTAAGCTCTCCTGCTCTCTGTGTTTGGAAAGGTGGCCTGTGGTGGGAAAGATGGCAAATACCAGCCAAAAGATGCAAAGAAACGCAAAAGAATGTCCTAGCAGAGGGAAAAATAGTTCCTCATTCTACTACATCCTGCAGGATACTTGTATCTCTAAAAGTGGGATAATTTCGGTCAACCTTGAGGCAATCCCTAGCTAAAATCCTTGGATACTGATAAAACAAACAAACAAACAGGAAGCACAGCATTAAGACATCCTGCTGGCTTCCACTAACACTTCTCAATTGCGTCACAGTTCCTCATCCAAGAGAAATGTGTGTTTTTATCTGGTTTCTGTCTATGACCATCTCTGAATGCCCCGCTACAGCCCTGCAAATCTCCCAAAGCCTGACACTCAGGATTTCACATGCACCTCATCCTTTTCCTAGAAAACCCTTCAGCCCACCACTGCCTGGCCCTGCCCACCGCTCCTTCTGACACAGTGCCCCCGACTCCCCAGGTCTACTCTCTCATTTTTTCTTGCCTTCCTGGCTGCTCCCCACAGTCTAAGGGCTCTCCTTTCTCCATCTCTGTGATAGCTACTGGTAATTTCCCTCCAAAGTCTTCCTTAGGTCCTCTACACATTTCTACCCATGTCTCGTCTTCATTTGCATTATCACAGTAATAAAGGGTTTGGAGTTAAAGGACAGTAGGAGCTGAACATCAGCTCTGAAGTTACCTTGTAAAACAGGCCACCTTTTCCAACCCACGTTGTGGGAACAAAGTCAGATCATGCATATAAATAGTGTGGTTGGCCAAAGGCCTGCTGCCACATGGGAAGCACTCTAGAAACAGTCGATCTGTTCACACCCTGGCCATGACAGGGAGGACTTCTATCTATAACACTCACAAACATCCCTCCAAAGCTCTAGATCTGAATGTCCTGGGAACTACGGATGTCTACGGCCTGAATTCCAGACTCCTCGTCCGTGTGCTCTCCCTGGCCTATTCAACAGCCCAGCGAATGGACTCCTTGCCCTGATGTTTTTATTCATTTCTAATCTACTCTTCATGTCACAGCCAATCATGCTCCTACACGGGTCAACGAAGTGACCAGAGATCATGTTCCACTCCTCTCAGGAATCTGCAAAGACCTTTTACACCCTTAAATGGAAGCTCTGCGGTGCTTCAGAGAACACAGAAAGGCTTGTGTGGCGTGTCTGCAGTGTTCCAGACTCCGCTTCGTTCCTCCCACCCATTCCACCGCCATCGCCAAACTCCATACTGCACCACCACAGCTCTCCCAAATGCCCCATCACTTGGGACTTCACATGCACGGTATCCTTTGTCCTAGAAAACCCTCCTCCCCTCCACTGCCCACCACGGCCCGGTGTTCCTTTCAAACTCCATCCAGGTTTCGCTTCAGCCAGAAACTGCAATCACTCTTCTGTCCCCAACTGGTCTAGACTTACTGTATTTTCATGCTACCCTGTCTAGATCCCACTTTTAGCACTAATCACACAGTATATGACCACTATTTACTTAAAGATGATAATGTCTTGTTTTTCTATTTCTAGTACTTAACACAGTGCTTGACACACAGAAGGTATTTAAAAAATGGATCTATCACTATAACGTCATAAGGCATGCCTCACAACTTTAAGACTATCAACAAGCACAAGGGTAGGCCAGGGACAGAGGTGCACACCTGTAATCCCAGCACTCAGAAGGCTGAGGCAGAAGGTTCGCCAAGACTTCAGGTGTGGTAGACTAAGCTGCTAGCCTGTCCTAAGTAAAAACCAAACAGCTTCCATGTTGACCCGCTGATCACCCCATCAACACAGTTGTGTCGTTACCCATGACAACGGGTTTACGTAAAGAAGTGATCTAGGTCATTACCCTGTAACATTGTGTTATACTATTGTTACATTCTCCTCCCAAAGTTTATGGTTAACTATTTCCTCTTACAATTTTGCGGTTTTTGCCTTTATAAACTGCCTGTATCTGCAAATAAAAGAGACCTTGACAACTCTTTGCTTGGTCTCCTTCTTTCCGCGCCCCTCTTGTCTCATTTCCAGGTACCTTCCCCTTCTCGAGCTCTGCCAATTACTGACCCCGCGGGCCGGGGCATTCAGGGCCAGTTTGGGCTGCATAGTGAGTTCAGGGAGAGCCTGAACTACAAAGTGAGACCCTGTCTCAAAGCAAACAATTCCCCCATAAAGTCATCCATGTCTTTTTTTTTCCTGATCATCCAAAAATAATTCTAAAATAAATGTTTACACACTGGAAATTTTAAGCCAAAGATAAATCTGGAATAACACAAGAAAACCATTCAATTTACAAGTTTTAGACACCTCTTAGTAATTACAAAACCTTCCCTATGATATTTTACTATATAATGTTAGGGGAGAAAAGTTTGTATAAGGCAATTTATACATATATGACTGCTCTCCAAAAGCTCCCTTTTTAAAATATCAGAATAGTCATAAATATGTAAAACTAAAAGAAAAATATTTTATGAACCAAAAATATACAGTACACTCCACATTCCACAAGTTTTTCTGCTGCTTTCATGGATGGTAGGAAGTTATTTTTACTTTCTTATTTTTTCTCTATTTTATAATGAATGTATTTTATTTTTTTTTTTTTTTTTTTTTT
>NW_022900917.1:22363284-22381512 GCF_012274545.1 Fukomys damarensis | reverse complement strand
TTTTTTTTTTTTTTTTTTTTGGTACCAGGGATTGAACTTGGGTCCTTGAGCTTGCAAGGCAGGAGGCGGAACCACTGAGCCAAATCCCCGGCCCTGTATTTTATTCTTAAAAATAACTAAAACAAAAACCTATTAGGATACATCAGCTAAAAATCACAGTAAAAGCCCGAATGATACGCAATGAAAGCTATGCGTGTTTCATCTCATTTTAAACCTCACAAAGAAAAGGTACCATAAATCTTCCCTTTGTATAAAAAAGGAACTGGGACTCAGAGGGGTTGAATCATTTGCCTAAGGTTAAAAGCCAGACTTTATCTCAATTCTTCTCAAAGTTCATTATCATCTAGGTTCCCATTACCTTACTTATGATCTACAAAACCAGAATACAGACTTTGGTCAGTAAATTTAAATCCAGGGCCATTAGAATACACTTTCTAACACAGGGGTGGAACCAGCAGCCACATATGACTACTGTACTTAATTTTTCATTACAATCCAATAAACCTTAAAATTTAGTTCCTTAGCTACATTCAAGAGCTCAACAGCTAAAGCAACACGTGCCCGACAGCCACCATCTTAGAATGCTCGGTTACAGAACAGTTCTGTCACCACAAAGGACAATGCCACTGTGTAACAATGGCTATGAAATGCTACTGTACAAACACAGGCTTCGTGGCAGGATTCCAGGCTGGTGACAAAGCAGCCCAACAGGGTGAAGGGAAGGAGCAGGAGTGGCTGCGTCCTAAAACATCTTCCACCATTCAGCTCTTTCACTTGAGGTATGTTTTGGGTTTCTGTATATTATTTCACTTGAGAGGAGAAGAAAATAACATTTCCAGCAATCTGGGAGGCTGAGGTCGAAGGATCACAAGATGAAACCCAGCCTGAGCAATTTAATGACCGAGAACCTGTCTCAAAAAAAAAAAAATTTAAGGCTGAGTTTATAACTCAGTGTGAAAGCCCTGAATTCAATTCCCAGTACCCGCCCCAAAAAACGAATTCAAAGACAATGGTGTAAGGTGGTGCACGGCTGTAATCTCAGCCACTAAGAATGCTGAGGCAAAAGGATCAAGAGTTTAAGGCCAGATGGGGCAACTTTGTGAGAACTTATCTAAAAAAAGTTTTTTTTCTGAAGGGCTAAGGATGCAACTTAGTGCTAGAGCAATCTGGGTTCTATCCCCAGCCAAACAGACAAATAAAATTTGCAAACAATACATTAAAACCCAAAGACTAAGGTAAGTCAGTGATTAAATGCTAAGGAAGTGCGAGCATACAATTTTGTAAATTTAGATTATGAGTAAACACCTCACAATGACAACAAGGCCAAGTCCTGAAGTGTTGCAGCCAGTATGTAGTCCAGAATCAAGCCCGACAGCCTGAAGCACAGCTTGCTTCCTTTAAGGGGCATGGACTCTGGTTAAGAAGAAAGCCAGGCACAGATCAAGGTAGATCTGTACCATCAGAAAACTAACTTCAAAAAATTCCTGGGTCATATCAATTAGGGACAAGAATGGCAGTTCCTCTCCTAGAGCATGTATCCAGCCTCACATGACACCTTTGTCTTGTTTTTTAATGTTTCGCAACCAGAATGTCAGCTTTAGGAACACAAGAGTTTTGTCTTATCTGTTAACTTCAACTTCCTCAGAATTTATCACAGCATGAGAAAGGACAGAGGATCTCAAGTTCTAGCCCAGCTTGGGCAACTGGGTGGCTTAGTAAAGTCCTGTCTTAGGTTGAAGGCAGCTCAGTAAAAAGGCCCTGGTTTCAATCCCCAATAACAATAAAAAGAAAGAGAGAAGAGGAAGAGAAAGCATTGTAAACACTCACAAGTAACCAAACTGTTTCTTGCTAGAAGAATCAATTTCATGAAGGAAAGCACTGCTGGTCACAGGAATACCAGTGGACCCTGGCATTATGTGCACATGCCAGTCCCTCAGAGATGCCACCTTCACTCTGCTGACTCCTGCTGCTTATTCTAACCGCCACTTCTTGGCAGTGTTTCCTAGAAGCTCCCAAGGAAGTGCCAAGGGGTGTCAGAGACCATTCCACATTAGTGTAGTTCCACATTCATCTGCTTTATACCCTCATGTTCTGTTTAAGATCAGGAAAAAATGGGAGGTGGGATCACCTTTCTACAAAAAAAAAGTTTAAACCCTCCAGCACAGGCAACCAGCAAACATCCACTGAGTGATGACGATAAAAATAGAAAAAAAAATCCAAGCCACCCAAATACAGCAAAATGATGCCTGCCTGTGTGACTAACAGAGGAAGACACGGGTGGTTCAAGGGCCCAGAAAATGAGCATGAGCATCTATGTGACCCTCAGCTGTCAAACTGCAGGTCAGTCCAAGTGAATAGCAACCGCCACTCAAAGCAGATGCAACTCTGTCACAGTCTTCAAGTACATGTGACTTTCACTCCAGTAACTACTGGCTGTGTGTGGCCAGGCCAAGGGAAGGATATAAGGCTCAGGAAACTCATAGCACAGACTTCCAGTCCAGTCAGCGACAATCACCCAGAGCTGTCAGTAAGTCAAAGCAGAAAATTATGAAGGTGCATGGTATCTGCACGTGTGGCTAAATCGTAAGCAAAGAGCAGGATCTTAACTGAGTATGTCTTGAAATTAAATGCATTGTAAGGCCGGACGTGGTGGTGCACATCTGTAATTTCAGCACTCAGGAGGCTGAGGTAAGAGGATCACTAGAGTTTTAGGCCAGCCTGGACTACATAACTAAACTCTGTCTTAAAAAAAAAAAAAAGGAAATGAAAAATTATTATAGGAGAAAAAAACATTCGATTTAAACTTCATATCACAAGTAATTGGGAAGCAACTGAGTCCTTAAGCAGCCAAATGACCACTCATTTCTGTACTACGGGTATAGTATATCTGGAGCAGAGAATAAACAGGCTAAGAAAGGTAAGAGGGAGTTGGTTGGGATGGCACATGTCTATAATCCAAGCCCTCCAGACAAGCGAGGGCGGGAGAGCTCAAGGCCGGGCTGGTCTACACATTGACTTCAGAGTCAGCCTGGACTATTATGGATAAAGAGACCTATCTCCAAACAAAGCAAAACAGAAATAAGCATTTATTGATCCACCCATCTACAAAGTCTAGATACTATTTCAGACAACAAAAAAACGAGCCAGGGAATAAAAATAAAGAGAAAAATCACTACCCTCAAGAACTTTCATTCAATGGTGGGATCAAGTTACCTCTGGGTTTAAAGTGTTTCTCATTCCTCTTAGGATAAAACCCAAAATTTAAATGGCCTGCACCCTGTATAGATTTAATCTCTGCTTTGCTTATCTCATCTCACACCTCAAAGGTTTAATCAGTTGCAAACTTCATCATCGGACCTCACGGTTTTCCCTCTGCCAGAAAACTCCATCTCATCCCCTCCAGGAAGGTGTCCTTGGTATCTATCTACCTTTTGTGTTATGACCTTTATTGCATCATCTCATCTGTCTTTATAGGGTTTACCACAACTGTTACAGAAATTGTACAATTACTTATTTTTCTAATGCCGACTAGCAGACAGTAAAGTACTGCGTAGAGGGAGGGAACCCATCATCTCATATCATACACACATGATCTCATGTGTCAGCTCACTCCTAGCACATTGCTCAGTACCTAGCATGAACAAATGGGGAGGAAAAGGAGTTTTCTATTTTAAATAGTACAGATTCGAAGGTAGAATAAAAGCATGAAACTCCTTATCACATTAAAGCTTTAAAGTTTAATGACAGAAATAGCAAAATAATAACTGCTCATAATGAAACCATTCTCTAGTATTTATATTTCATTCCAACTACAATGGGCTTCCATTGATACCATTCCACCTAAACTACCCCGTCAAAAATAGGAACTGTTCTGCGTTTACTCCACCAGCTAGCTATGGGTCTTTAACTCACTTGACCTCTGCACTCTGACCTGTCTTGGGCACCTCCTGTTACTTCTCTCCAGGGCATGTTCATCCAGTTATCTCCAGGAAGCTCAGGGAATTCCTTCTACAAACAGCTTTACCCCTTCTGGTCCTTGACAAAGGCCTTCACATCTCATGAAACAAATTCTGCCTGGGAAATACTCTCTCCAGAGGGAGATCTTATTACTTGCTTAACAGCTCTGTCTTGGCTATCCCACTGACAGCTATATTTAGAACCAATGTAATCCTTTTCTTTGGGAACTATGCCTCCTCCCATGTGTCAATCTCTGGACAGAGAGAGTCCTTTCAACAACATGACCTAGCCCCAAAAGCACAACCATTCCAAGACAGCTTCTGTCCTGCTACCTCCTTCCCACTGTGGCCCACCCCAAAATCCCACCAATTCCAAATTCCACCTTTAAGATCCACCCTCGGTTTACTGCCAGTGTGACCTTCAAAACCTACTGAGCCTCTGAACAATCTTCTCCACCTCCAGTCCCTCCCTGCCCAAATCCTTTTTCACAATTTCCAGAGTAGGATTTCCAAAACATAAATCTGACAGTATCTACCTGCAACCCAGTCTAACTATAAAAGCTGGTCATGATAAAGGATGATTGTCCTCACATTTTCAACTTTGTATCTCCAGTGTCTAAACAAAGATTTGCACAGGGTAGATCCTTAGTGTCATACTAAATCATCTAAAAGAACAAAATCAACATTGCCAAGATGTCCATTCCACCTTCACTGTAGATATGCTGTAATCCTTAGAGTTAATTAAGTCCCAAACATAATTATCAATAGAATTTTTCTGGAAAGGAATTTTACAGAAATTTTAAAAATTAATTTGAAATATAAATGAAAATACTTGAGGCAACTTTGACAAGTGAAACAAGTTTAACTAAATATTTATTAAATTGTATGATAAAACTGTAATTTGAACAATGTGCTGTTAGTATAGAACAGCAGAATCAAAAGTTTAAACAGACAAAAAATAAATGTTCAGAAATAGATTCACATATATCTAAGAATTTAACATATGATAAAGACGAATACTCACACCAGTAAACATAAAGCAATTCACTCACTTTCCTGGGAACTACTACATAACAGTTTTTAAAAAGAAAGTAAACCGCTATCTTACACATGGTAGCCCCTCTTATCTGCTATCTCACTTTCTGTAGTTTTAGTCAAGTATTGAATGGAAAATTCTAGAAAATATATTCTTCATAAATTTCAAGTCTCGCGCCATTCTAAGCAACGTGATGCAACCTCTCACTGTCCTATTCTAGTCCTTTCTGCCCGGACAGAGACAGGACTCATCCCACTTTGTCCAGAATGCCCATGCTGCATGTACTACCTGTCTGTCACTAGCGATCTTGGGTATCAGAGCAACTGCTGGGGCATCGATCCTTGGGTTCAATCACCCCTGGCTCCCTAGCCTACTCCTGCCACAATTCCCCTGTCACCCGCCTCACTTCATCTCCTAAACCGCTGTGCATCCTCTGATCCAACAGGACAGGCAAGTGGAGTAACAAGATTATTTGAGAGTGGGACAGCCTACATTCACATAGCTTACATTACAGTACATTGATAAAACTGTACTTTTATCATTACCTATTTATAGAAAAATTTAACTTCCTAATTTATAAATCACACTTTATCATAGGTATTATATGCAGGACAAAACATAGTATATTTAAGGTTCGATACTGACCATGATTACTTCGCAAATATCCCTAGAGGACAAGGTGGGATTACTGTTCTCAAATTCATGCATTTCCACATGAATAAAATATAAAAAACACTAAATATATAAGTATATATTTAATCATGAGGAGATTCTAGCCATGATTTTTAAAAGGCAGAATCAATAGTGTCACTTAATTAAGGAGACCAAAATGTACCATTAACAGTAAAATGCAAGCAATAAACCAGCAAAAAATTGTTTAGTATATCAGAACAATGGATTGACATCCTTGACCTGTAAGGAAAAAGAGAGCCAGGTGTGGTGGCACAAGCCTGGAATCCCAGCCCGTGACAGGCTGGGCAGGAAGGTAACAAGTTCCAGGCCAGACTACACAGTGAGTTCACATCCAGCATGGACCACAGTGTGACCCTGCCTCAAAACAAACAAACAAACAAACAGAAATAAGAAATGAGCAAGACACATAAATGGTCTATAATCCTATTGAGAAAAAGTTTACTTGCAGTAACAAGGTCATCTTTTTCATGTAGTAAAATGGCATTTTTATGACAATTTGGTATTAGACTACAAACTGGCACGTCAACAAACTTGGGTAAAATGGCAATTTTGCTGCAGGATAAGCAGACTATGGTTATATTACTTCTAAATTATACATACCCTTTAATATACCAGTTCCACTCTTTGGAAATTATTCTAAATAAAAAATAAGGAATATATAAAAATATATTTATAATGAGGAGATAGAAACAACCTCACTATGTGACAGTGGCGATTTGGCAATTCAGATTCTAACACAATCCTATGGTGGAATTACATTTACATGGAAAGATCTTTAAAAATGCACTAAGGGAGGGCAAGGGAATGGGGAAAAAAATAAGAACCAAGATACATCGTGTAAAGGTACAAATTCCCTATGATGAATGTCATCATATTGTATACCTGAAATGTACCAATACACTTAATGAATTTAAACACACACACACATACTAAGGGAGAGGAAAAGTTATAAAACTACATGCTTTAAAATATTCTGTTTTTTAAAAATGTGTAAGGCAGTTTTAGATAGATGGAGGCATGTGTAAAAAAATGTCTCAAAGGAAATGCAGAAGAAGACACAGAATACCACCAACGGCTCTCCTTAAGGCATGGCTCTCAGTGGAACCAAGCATTCAGATGTACTGGCTAATAGTTACATTGTGAAATATCTTTTCCTGTTAATTGTTTTGCTCCATTTTAACACTAAAACTCCTGTGTTTTCTCCTTATAACATCTCTGAATCTTGAATGAATACCATGAAATCCAAGTGGGATATTGTGCATGTTGGTAGTAATTTTTTCTTGATGAGTGATGTGTATGGTAAGTATGTGCCTCAAAAACAATCCAGGTCATACCTAGCGTGTTCAGAGTTCTATGAATTTATCTATGAAAATGTTAGTGGAAGATTAGACTTTCTTTGGAACTAAGCGACATTTAAGACAACAACAAGGGAAGGGGAGAGGTCCAAAAGGTAAGGTTGTCTACAGAAGTTTTATGTATCTATTACATGAAAACCCTTGAACACAAAGCTGCAGAAGTAAGTACTTACCTCAAACTCCAATTACCCAATTGAGCCTAGCATCAATGTTTATTGACTAAAAAAATGAATGCTATTTTATAAAGGAGATCTATATAGAGTAGCAGATAAGGAAAAGAAGTCACCCGGGGTAAAATCCACTAGGTATACCAGAACGCCATGAGAATAAAACCCTCAAGCAGTCAAATCAATTCTTTATAAACCATCCAAGGAACACCACACAACAGAGCAAAACCCTCTCCGTAAATCAGCTTCACCGAAGCACTTCCTCTAGAAGGGTTTCCCCAAGACAAGTTTGGACAGCGAATAAACTATACGAGCAAATTCCTTACATATAACCATATTCACACACTAGTGCAGTACACATACACTCATGCACTTGTTTCAGTTTCACACTCACCCTCTACTCCACTGTGAAGATCTAATGCAAGGATTCACACACACTAGGCAAGTGCTCTACCACCGAGCTACCCTCCCCAACCCATATCGAACATCTCCTACCAGAATCTCTGTCTCGGTTAATATTTTGCATAATACAATTTTTCACGAAGTCCATGATCTTATTTTAATAAAGTAATTCAGAGAAAATATTCTAATTAATAAATTGCTAACAAATACCCCCTAAAAGCCAGGCATGGTGGCACACTCCTGTAAACCCAGCTCTCAGAGGAGGCTGAGGGAGGAGGACTGTGCTGAGTTCAAGTCCAGCCTGGACTACATAATGAGTTCAAGAGCAGCCGGGACTACACAGGAGGACCCTGGCTAAAAAAGGAAAAGGAAAGACCTGCATAGGTGTGCTCAAATCCATCCAAGTAAGTCTATTTGTACCTCCTTTATTTCAAGATATTTTAAAACCAAGTATACTTCTTAATACAGGAAGACCACTGGGGAACCTAGAACCATACAAGTCTGGCTGGCTACAGTTTGAGTGACACATTTTTACAATTCATAAACCACCTTAAGTTCCAGGGATGTCTCAAGTGAACACACAAATAAATTTCATGTTAATAAGCCCTTAATGTAGTCTCATCTGTATTTCTCCTTTAAATGTCAGTAAATATGTTATTAAATTAAGATGACAGTCTAAATTCCTATCCATTTACTAGGAATCATTTATATTTCATATAGCACTAGAGATGTCTTCTCTTAGCTTGCAAAGAATCATAATGGGGGGAAATCAAACCAAACATTGATGGACAACTCCAAAGAGCATTCCAAGTAGAAATGAACCATGCTGCTTGAAGAAGAGATCTATAAGGTCATTTGCAAGAGAACAACCTTCTTGATATTATTTGCCAGATAAGTTAATCAGAGAAGTCATGTCAAGCTGACCTCATTCACGGGTTCACCATGTAATTACCTTATTCCTAATAATTAAAATTAGAAGATATCCAAAAATCATCCCTATGATAATCTTACTACTTCCTCAAGAGGCAAAGAAGTAGCACTTTTACATATGACTAACAGGACTAAAGAAGTCCACTTCTGATGTCAACACCTCTGGAATGATAGCAAGGAAAAACTGGAGGAAATCTCTGTTTTAAGAGACCAGAGCAGCAACTCTGACTACCTTTTCTTTCTCAAAGAATGCTGGCCAGGATGTCATGGGAAAATTCCTGAAGCCTAATAACTGTCTCTTAGGTTTAACTATCTCCATCTTCTTTTTGTCTTCATGACAACAACTGACTTGAACAATCTCAAGCTAAGAACAACAACAACAAAAAACACTAGATGTTGCCTTGAGAAGCCCCTGATACCAACAGGGTAGAGAAAACGTCATCGCACTGAATGACAGGAGTACTGCTCCTCTCTTCTGCCCCACTGGGAATATATAAGTTCAGTAATAACTGCATTGCCAGTTAATAACCTTAAAAAACTACACACAAGATCCTTCTGCCTTAATTTAAAGGATCATTTGTTACACATCTTACACAGAGCTTTCAGAAACAAAGGAAGAACAGTGGAAGGTGGGAAAGGCACAACTGGATTACAAACATTTCCAGGTAGTTTTCTATTCATTCATATAACCCGATGCTTATGGAATGTTTTTATGAGCACAGTAAATACTAGAAAAAAATATGGCTTCCCCCCTCTTCTATAAATGGTCAGCTCATTTTCACTTTTTTATGTTTCAGCATTGGTGTCACCCCTCAGAGACTCCATTATCCTCTGGCCATCACAGCTAAAGCAGGATTTCCCCCTTTGTTTCTTTCACAATACTCAGAAAACTCGAAATTCTTTTACATCCCTTTATCTGGACTTCAATTTCCCTCCCACCCCAAAGCACTGCATCACCCTAGTCCTATTGCAGAGTCCGGAACAGAGGTTCTCAGAACTATCCGTTGAAACACAGGAGGAAGGGGGAATTCCAACTTCCAGCAGAGCGAAGATGAGAGATGAGCTGGTTGCAAACATAGTAAGGGGAGGAAAAAGCCACAAAATAAGGGGGTGTCATGAACCAGAAACACAATGAGAGGATTAACAGCCACCAAGTTCACTCTGAGGTCATGGTTAGATGTAAGGTAGCGATAAAGCAAAGAGAGAAAGCTAAACAAGCCAGAGAAAAAGAAGGGAGGCTCCAAGATTCCATGAGCCCTGGCACACCCAGCTTGCTACAGTCCCAGACAGGGGCAGGCAATACAGTCATTGAGGAAAGCAAGAGGTTACGGTAATCAGAAGACACTTTTCTCTAGCAAAGTTCTGATACTCTTTCTCTGCAGATGACCTCATACTCTACTTGAGAGACCAAACTGCGGTCATCGGGTATAAAGCCTGGAAACCTCACCCCACGCCTCCAGGCTCAGAAGAAGCACCTCTCGGCCTCCAGGAGCTTCCCTCTACCAGCCGTTCTAACTTCTCTCCTACTTTACCTGCTCCAGCTCCTTCCAGGAACGAGGTCTACTAGGGCTTCTTCCATAAAGAAAACACAAAAACCCCCTCAGTGGAGATGTGGCATCCTCTGTCCCTCTACCGCCAGGCATAAGAGTTCCCCTCAGTAGCTCTGTCCACTTTGCCACCCACCACAAACAAGTTCCAACAATGGCATGGAGGGTACCAAGAGGTTAAGTGTGTTCAAAGCCCAGGAAATTATTTTGAAGGGGATTAACAGTATTGTCTTTTACTGTAATATTTAAAATTTTTATTGCTGGGCATGGTGGCACACACTTGCAATCCCAACACTTGGGAGGCTGAGGCAGGAGGATTGCCATCAGTTGGAGGCCAGCTTGGGCTACAAAGTGAGTTCAAGGTCAACCTGAACTACATAGTGAGACCCTGTCTCCAAAATAAATAAATACATAATTTAAACATTCAGTGTAAGGAGAAGTCATAAAATGTAGGATCTAGATGGCATTCAGCAAGGAAAGAAGGTATTCATAATAATGACAGATGTGAGCATAGCTGTGATAACTAAAATATAAATGCAACTGAAATAAATACAAATGCTATCTCAAAAATACAGAAAATAAAAAGACCAATGGAAAAATATAAAGATTAACCCTAAAGTAGGAATTTACGTGCCATCAAAACCAGTATGTAATTACAATGACATTTCAAAGCTTTGATAGCGAGATGATATCACTGACGTATTTTCCATTTTCTCAAAATTGTCTCGCAATCATGGATGTGCACATTTTAGCATTTCTGCTTTAATTTCTATCTCAGGGCTCAATCACTCACGCAAGCTGCCATACGTGTGTGCAACCATCCACAGGATGGCTCCTAGTGTTCTCAGAGGTTCAAACTCAACCTATGGGTGAGACTAGTCTTTCTACAAAACCCATTCATGCGGCTGACATTATTTCCACTGAGGCACAACCTTCCTGCCAGCTACCCAGGCTCCAATTGGGAGCATCTGCTCCAACCCTCTCCCCTAAATGTCACTGGATGAATTCCTAACCCACAGTCTCCAATTCCTTGATGCCTCAGAAGTCATCCTTTGCAAATCATGGCTCTCGCTGTCTCTTGATAATGCTTCCTAATAATCTCCACTCTCCTGCCTCTCCATCTCCAGGACCACAATTATCTCGGTTTTCCCCAGCCTACTGGAGTTTACGTTCCTCAGTCCTGGGACCACATCGTTCTCTCTCTGAAAGGCTTGCAGTATTTAAGCAAAAAGTCTTTCCCAGAATCAGCACTCAAATGCTTTTATGTTAAGTTGAATACTATCTGCTGTACGGCCACTAAAACAAAGTTGCACTCTGAGGTGATGCTGATGAGCTGCCAGAACTCAGTCACAGTATTTTGAGATGCAGCAACAACCTCATGCTGGTTAGAAAATTTAAGTGGGTTCAAGGAAATCATTCAAGTAATTAAACTGAGTGTGCCTGCGCTATGTAGGAAGTCTACGCCATTGCCTGTGTCCTCCCAGAGGAGACATATTTCATCCATACCTGCACATATGGCCACTCATACATCATTTCAGATTGTCTCTGCCTTGAGAGGAAAAAAAATATGACTTGCATCACACATTTGGTTTCTAGTAGACTGGTGAAAACTAGAGCAACCTGCCCCAGCTTCCCCGCTACGGAGGCATTAGAGGAGCCGACCTCACAGTCCTCAGTGTGTGCGGTGCTGGGTTAGAGAAATGTGGAAGCAGGTTCTACATCAGAGCTTACAATGAGTTGCAAATAACGGACCTTACTACAAGTCCATGATTTACACAGATGCGTAATACTATTGCAGCTCGCTTAATATTTTACTTACAAAAAATGCCTGTTTCTTAATACCTCCCACCTAGAATGCATCTAAACATACTCGAGTATAGTGGCCAGGACCTCAAAAAGACACACTAGCCTTGACGAGAAAAGCAGCAGAAAACACAAACTGGACAGAATGCAAATGAGGGAGATAAGTATCTGTAAGCCAAAAGGCACAATACAGAGTGGGACTAACGAGGGGTCTCTGTCACGCGGTGTCGTTTAGACCTCTGACGCTGAGGCATCACACGGGGAAGGTTAAGAATTCGGGAACGAAGGTGCTGCCGGCGGTCCCTCGGATGGGGCATCGCCGGACAGCAAAGTGCTTTCGGTGGCCGAAGGGGATGCCCTGACCTCCCCTTGCTGACCCTGCTGCCTCTGAATGGACCTTCAGTGCTCTTCCATCCTCACACGTGTCTAACCACACTCGACCCACACTGGCCTCCTTCCTGCTCCTCCAAAGATTCAGGCCACAGCCCAGCCGAACCTGCACCCTGCCAGCTCTGCCCCCCACAGCTGCATGGCTCCTCCTTTCCGCTCCTCAACTCTCTGCCCAAACATCTCCTCTCAGAGAGGCCCGTGTCAACCATCCAAATTTAAAAAAGCAACACAACTCCTGCCACAACAGCCTAAGGACTCTGCTTCCCTTCCCCGGCTCTTCACGGTAATAATCTTCTAACATGCCACAGAATTTGCCAACATTCTATGTTTACCACTTACTGTCTGCTCCAGTCTTCACTCTCCCCACACATACAACAGGCTGTAATTTCTAGGAGGGCAAAGGAATTTAATACGTTTTATTCACTAACTCACCCCCAGGAACCAGATGAGCCATGTGTTTCATTAAGAACTTAATACAAACTAATGGCCGGGGATTTAGCTCAGTGGTTCCAGCGCCTGCATTGCAAGTGCAAGGTCGTAAGTTCGATCCCCCATACCAAAAAAAAAAAAAAAGAATAGTACATACTTCCAGCGCCTGCATTGCAAGTGCAAGGTCGTAAGTTCGATCCCCCAAACCAAAAAAAAAAAAAAAAGAACTTAGTACATACTAATGAAAGTATGAAGTATAGCACTGCTACAATTGAGTTACAGGCATTTTTCTGGAACATTCATCATCTGTGTGTCCCATATCAAAATGAAAAAGGCCGGGGATTTAGCTCAGAGGTGCCACCACCTGCCTCACAAGTGCAAAGTCCTGAGTTCGAACCCCAGTATGAAAAGAAAAAAAAAAAGCACTGGCTATCCTACCCCCTTAAAAAGGGATTTAAAAAAATAGTCCTTGACTTCACTCAATTTGCTCCAATACTTCTAAGTGATCCCACTCCCACCTGATGTACTCACCCACTTCCCCAAAATCTGCAGCACACCTACCTAAGCCATACGAGTCTGGCATGCAAAGGTAACACAAGTCAAGGAGCAGGGAGCTGAGCACCTAAGTGGCCTTTTAAGAAAAGTTGCCACACAATCCTTTTAAGTGAAGACCTTAGGCTGAGGGACTAACTGAGTCAGTCAATGTACATGCACTTAGTATTCAAGGGGCCTGGATCCATCTTCATTACCCCATGGAGTGGGGGGTGACACTATTGCACAGATTATCAGGAAGGAACAGGAAAAGTAGTACGCTCTGTATGTTCAATATACGTGTTGGTATAAAAATGATGCCCAACGTTTAGCTCACCAAATGAGCCAATTCAAATGATCTATTTTCAATAAACAATTAACTTTTAATATAAACATTTATAATGCATACTGATTGCTTAGATGAGCATTCAATATAGTTTTTCAGGTACTCAAGGACTTCTGCTTCCCTCAAAATGTGGCACCAGTGGTGTCAAGGCCTCTACACCTCCTTTCAAACTGAAATTGGAGGAAATTCTCACAAAATTACAACACTGTGTTTGCAATACGATTTGGGGCAGGGTTGTTTTTTTGAGCCAGGGTCTTGCTGTGTAGTCCAGGATATCCTCGATTTAGTGATCCTCCTGCCTCAGCCTTCCCAAGTGTAGGGATTCCAGATGCACACCACCAGGCCCATCCTGCAGTATGATTTTAGAATGACTAAAGCTTGCTATGCAATTCAATCCCTGACCACAGGACAACCTCTGCCATGAAGTCCGCTGTGGAAGGAGGAAAAGGACAGAGGGATGAAGGGAGGAAAGACACAGAGACAGGCAAAACCATATACGTGACGCCAAGCCTGATCTTCTCAGTATGACACGTGCATTTTACAAAAATAGACTGTGTCTAGTATGTCTTTAAATACATCCTAAGTAAACAAGTTTTGAGAGGGTGACAGAGAGCTGACTGTTTTCACGGCTGGAGCCTGAAAAATAGGTGAGAGAAACTGGTCAAAATAAAGGCCACTGTTGCCAAGTAACTGAAGCTGAAAATAATTACAAACTGGATATTATACATAAGTGATGATGATGATGCCCTTAACAGATAAGAGAACTCTACCAGTGTGGTTTGCAATGTTGTATCAGCCAAGGCAACACATTAAAATAAGGAGCTAGGGACCGGAATATGTGGAAAGTGGTTTTCTACCCATAAGACCTCTGTTCAGATGAACTCAACATAAGTCAATGGGACTGTCTCACATGGGCATCTTGTTTTTCTTTTTCCTCTCTTTCTAGAGGAAAACAAATACTATGTACAAATTTGTCTTTGTGACATGCTGCAGGGGAGATTCCAAATGGACGCAGGTGCTAGACAGACAATATCCAGGGTGACCTACAAATCTCACTAAGGCTGACAGGTACCTATCCCTGCTGACTTATCCTGAATCCCTGCAAACCTACCACTTCTCAAAGATTCTGTTAAGAAACCAACTGCAACTTAATGAAGGAAAATGGAAAAATATTTGGCACTGTTAGGCAGCTGCTTTATTCTAAATTGTGGTTCTCACCTCCCAACCTTCTTACATTCCAGCAAGAATATAGCAGCAATGAATGTGCCTTCTCTCATACAACATGCGGATGTTAACAGTTCTGTGCAGTTCTACTGGACATGAAAAAACATTCCAAGAATTTTGTTAAGTGCTGACTAAACTTGCCTGAATTACCCACACCACCTCCTCCTCCACATTCCTGAAGCATTATTTGTTTTCCTGAAAATGGCGGCGGGGGCTACAGGTGAAGGAGGGGAGAAACTCCAGCCCAAAACAAATTATAGTTACACAGCCAATCTATATATTCAGTAAGATGATGCCTCGGATGGTGGTGGCAAACCTATGCCCACATGCCTCAGTGGGCTGTTTATATCATTAAAAGCTCTAAAAGGTTCGCCATCACTGGCCTAAGTCCACAGAAACCTAAACTCCTTTTAGACTTCAGCAACATCTGCCCCTACCTATCCCATAATCCTTCTACAGAAAGTCTGACAAGCTAAACATTACCTGGCAGACCATGAAAATAGTTGCAGGATTAATGCCTGCAGTTAAGTGCATAATTCATGCAAAAAGCTAAGGAACTTCTTGTTTTCTCCATTTGAGTGCACTAAAAATTCCTTTTGAGGAGCTTATAATAATTATGCAACTAATTGTCAAAATTACTATCTTATGAATTAAAATTCTGTATAGTGTCCTTCATATAACTATAATTTTCACTCTAATTATTCAGCAGTGTAGCCTCTTCAATCTTAAAAATGTCCTCAGGCAATAAACATATATGTAACTATATATATATGTAGTAAATGATGGAATACTCATTATAAGGGGGAAAAAATCTCATTTCACATCTGCTGATACATTTTGAATAAGAATACATCTTTTTTTCAACTCCTAAATTGTTTCCCTGGGCATATACATATATATTTTTTTAACTTTTCTGAAACAAGGTCTCATGTAGTTCAGGCTGGCCTCCATCTCTAACCTCCTGCCACAGGATTGCAGGTGTACACAGCCAACCATAGAGCTGCTTGCATTTTCCTCATTAGATAATTCTAAAATTAAGAGGAATAGATTGCAGATGCTTTACTGTACTACCACAGCAATATTTCAATATTTTTTATCAAAAAGATAACTAACAGTGTAACAGTGTGAAGAAGGGATTTTCAACAAGACATTGCCACCTACTTATTCATTGAAGTCATATATTTTATGATCCATGTGTTGGTACTAGTTCAAGTACCTATGAGGAGTTGGACGCTGGGCTGTCTTTTTATGAATTATCTCATTTCATTTTCTCAATAATACCATGGTTTTAGGTATAAATTTGTGCGTTTAAAAGATGAAAAGCCATAAGTCAAAGAGGTTAAATAATTGCTCAGAGTCAAACACCAAGTAAAAGACAAGGACAGAATCCAAGAGACATTTTTCTGGCTCTAAAACCCATGCTAATAATACCAATTCAATAGGGTGTTTCAATGGACTTAGAGCTCATCTCCTTTCTCAACACAGTACCAACTAAGTGTAAGACACACAACAGCTCAAGTTATCCTTTCACAAGGTGATTCAGATCGTGTCACTTCCTACCTTAAACCTCTGATGGCTTCCAGGCACACTCAATAAATCCCCAACTCCTACCAATGGGCCAGCTCCTGAACTTGGTTCAAGCTACCTGCCTGACCTTTGAAATGCCAATCATGTTCTCAGCCCCAGTGTCTGTGCTTGCTACAAATCTTCTAATCACCTAGGGCTCAGCAAAAATCTCACCTGTTTCAACTGTCTTCTTCACCCACTGAATTTCAATGAGCTCCCTACCCATCCACCTAAGTCTCTCGCCAGTCTGTTTTATTCAGGGTACTTATATGTGTCTGAAACTATCTTGTTCATTTATCCGCTTTTTATATAGCACTTGTCTCCTCCCAGCCCAAATCCAACTGCCCAGACAGGTGGGACTCTCTGGATCCCTCATCATTTGTCCCTCAGCATCTTTAACAGTGACAGAGGCCCATAGTATGAGCTCAGTAAACACGTATTTATTGAATAGATGACTGAACTCTAGGTGCCAGGCAGATACATACACAATTAGATACAGACCTGACCCTCCAAAAGTGAACAATCTGTAAGAGGATGGTTCTCTCCCATGGTTCTCTTCTATACAAATGATTCTTCAAGGCAAAATGTTTTAAGTGCCACATGTGAAATACTGAAGTGTTGTGTGGTTCCAAAAAGAGGAAAAAAACGTTGTCATATATTCCAGCATAACATTAAAAAGTACTTATAATTTCATCAAGAAAAGGAGGGAAGAAGATAAACTATGGAAGAACAGGAGAGAAAACACATACATGTGCACACGAACCCACACACACACACACAGAGGCACGCACACTCGTGTTATTCCTCAGAGCGGAAATGCTCCTTTCAGACATGGTTTGGGAGATATGAACATCATTGAAATTCAAAAGCAGTTCTGAAGAGAAGATGCCTCAATTGGTATGCAAGGGATGCTTCCTCCCCCTGAATACATTATGAACTTGCAGCATGCTAATACGCCATGCTATCATAAGCACCAGATGGGGCAGTAGGCAGTACATGTCCCATCAAACCTCAAGAAGATGTATTAATGTTCATGCTCTTTAAAAAAAAAAAAAAATCCTCTGCCTGCATCCCTAGACTTCCACATTTCTTAGCATTCAGTCACTTTCTCCCAAAGCAGTCCTCCAGGGCTGCTCCTCTTCAGCAGATGGTGCCAGGAATCATTCCAATCTATTTTATCACAGGAGGCAAAGGCCACAAAGCGTGTCAGACTCTGCTTACTGAAGGCCTACCCAGCACAAAAGAACAACAGAAGATTCAGGACACGCAGGAAATAAATCTTCTCGCGGCGCTACTGAGGAAACGTCTTTTTAATTATGCTGAACACTTATTTATGTTGAGCAGAGATAAATAAGAGGAAAACTTTTGTATGTCTAAACTTTCAATTTTACTTGCTTTCATTGTGAAACTGGGGTCCATCTCAGTATTCTTTGAGGAAAAGTGGCAAAATCCACAAGGTTATGAATAAGCAAACGGTGGCCTCAATTTCAGACAAAGGTAGAATAAATGGAACCTGCGCGCACTTTGACCTCACTTGCTTAGAAGCAACTATCAGAATAAGGGAAGATCCTGGCATTCCTCTCCTTACTATCCTAGTCGACTTAGCTGTGTGATCATCTGAAATGCCAATGGCCACTAGAGCTCTGAACAAACATGACTTACAACTTTTCAAGTGTTATTTTTAATATATTGCTAAAATTATTGCTTTTTGTTTTGTTTTGTTTTTTTTTTTGGGCAGGGTCTCACTATGTAGTTGAGACTGACCTGGAACTCACTATGTAGCCCAGGCTGGTCTCAAACTCACAGTGATCCTCCTGCCTCAGCCTCCCGAGTGCTGGGATTACAGACGTGCA
>NW_022900917.1:22322485-22363193 GCF_012274545.1 Fukomys damarensis | reverse complement strand
TTTGAGGCAGGGTCTCACTATGTAGTTGAGACTGACCTGGAACTCACTATGTAGCCCAGGCTGGTCTCAAACTCACAGTGATCCTCCTGCCTCAGCCTCCCGAGTGCTGGGATTACAGACGTGCACCACCACACCCAGCTTAACATTATTGATTTCTATTCATTTAGTATCTAAACAGATTTATTTTATGAACAAAGACGGGATCTCTTCAGTAGTACAAAGGAGATTTTAAAAATTATAACAGTGGTCCCTCAACTTGAATATGCTGGAAAACGCACTGAAAGCTGGCTCAAGCAGAGTTTCTGATTTACCAGATTGGGGGCAGGGCAGAGAAACTGTATTTAGGACAAGTTCCCAGGTGTGCCCAATGCTGCTGTGGTCCCCAGAATCCACTTTGAGAACTTATCTACACCAAAACCTCTCAGGTTTCCAAAGTGCTCAACCCTGCAGATGTCTTTAACTGGTACAGAGTACCAGAAGGATCTTTCTATTAAAATACTCGATGAAGACGCTAAATTGACCTTCCAAGAATTTGAAAGGCATGAATTCAGAAAAATACTTAAAAATCTCTGCCAATTAGCAAGATTATTCTCTCAACATCTACTATGTAATGTGATCTAGTGAAACTCAACAGTCTTACCCTACGCTTTTCAAAGGATCCAATGTAAATGTTGAAACAAATATAAAAGGCCAAAAATATTTAAAGAAAGTATTAAAATAAGAAACCATATTTTTCAAGGAAAAAATAGATATATATTGTGCCCTGAATGAATTATCCTAGCAGGCTCCCTAGAGACTCAGAGATACATTTTATCAGCATATCAAATTGCTACCATCTATGATTATTGATAGAAGCTGTTGGCTGAATTTCCCGTGTAACTAAAAAGATAAAAACATTTTGTTAATATTTGTTTCTTGCAAAAATCGTACTCAGTATGTTTCATGGAAGACAGGAGAGTTCCACCCATACTCCAGAGCTTAGTAGCAAGGACAAAAGATGGCCAAAGAACATTAGTGCCCTCGTGGAAAAGAGCTCATGTACAAACTGTCTACTTCTCAAATACTCGTCATTTCCTTTCTCTCTCTTTTTTTTTGCACCAGGCATTGAACTCAGGACCTTGTGCTTGTGAGGCAGGCATGGTGCCACTGAGCTGAATCCCATCTGTATACATCATTTCTTTATGGTGAAAACATTCATGGTGCTTTCTTCTAGTGTTTTGAATTGTACTGTGATTATGGTTAGCTGCAGTTACCCCACTGTGCTACACGTCACACAACTGCTTGCTCCTATCTAACTGTACCATAGAACCCACTGATTAACCTTCCCCCATCTCTCACTCACATGCCAACTGTTATATATTGTGTGCTACTTTTAGTACATATAATCAAGGTAAATTATCAGATTTCATGCTTTTGGTGGTGCTGGAGATTGAACCCAGGGCCTTTGCACTGAGCTACATCCCCAGCTCTTTTTTCATTTTGAGATGGGGACTCACTAAGTCACCAAGTTACCCAGGTTGGGCTCAAACTAGTGATCCTCCTGCCTCAACTTCCCAGAGTACTAGGGTTCCAGGCATGTGCCACCAAACCTGGCTATTATTAGATTTTTTTATGTATGCAACATTAACTGTTATACAAGTAGCCATTAATAAAAATACATGGGGAAAGTGTTCTTTGTCCTTAATTCTGAAAGAAAATGCTTAATTCATAAATACCATTTACCAAAATTTTTTATGAGTCAATTCTTTTTTCCTTCATTAATTACCATGCTTTGAGCATTACCTCTTTCTTTTGAAATCTCTGTGAATCCAGGTCTACCTCATCCCCTCACTCATTCATTAAGCAAACATTTGCTCATTGCCTACTTGGGTTAGGCTCACGGGTAGCCTTGGAATGGAATTATTAGAAGCTGGAAATCAAGATCTTAATGTAAATGGCAGCTTTAAGCTGAAGATGCTTAAAATGTCTGCTTGAAAGAGTGAAGAAGCACACATACCTTAGGACACAACAGAACTGAAATAAAAGTTTATACAGCATCCAGCTCTTCAACATCACTTATCCAGAAAGGAAAGGGAATAAGGGGGAAGAAAGCCCTATGTGACCTATGCTGGTGCCACAAATGAAAACTGCCATCTATTAATACCTGAAAAAAGTGACTAGGTGGAATTTTTAAGCTCTCACTTATTTAGGCTCCTTATTATCTGCCTCATCATTCTCAGTTGGATTATCTGGTTTCCAAGTTAGCAGATTACTGGAACAGGAAAAGGGTAGGCACAAAAATAGAGCAGGGTAGGAAGCTGACAGAGACAGAAATTCCCTTCAAGCATAGGCAAAACACAGAAAATCCCCTCTACTCGGATGAAGCACAGCAGTTGGAAACCGTTTTCTGTGGGGTCAAACACTGCCCCTCACGGTGAAGCCCAGAACCACCATGGTCTGCTGTCATAAACCTTGTGGGTGTCCCGGGCCTTCCAGGAGCACGGAGCCACTTGCCATCATCACTACACCACGCCATGGAGAAAGCAAGGCAGCTCATCGTTCCTACACTGAAGACAGAGAAGGAATACGGGCTGGGGATGTAGCTCAGTGGCGCTGTGCCTCCCTCTCAAGTGCAAGGTCCTGAGTTCGAGCCCCGATACCAGGAAAAAATAAAAGACAGAGAAGAAAGGTCAGGCAGACACTATGATACCTCCTTCATGGCAACACCACTGAGGAACTGACGTTCTTGGGGCTCTGTGCTTTTGATCGATGGCCTTGTAAAATACAGCATATTAACTATTTATGATGTAAAGCCAAGTCTCAAAGCTAAAAATTAACATGTCCCCTGCAAAATGATCACAAAGTAGTACAATCATGACCATTCAGATTAATTTAAAAAGTTTTAAACAAGTAAACAAAAACAAATGTGCCTGGGGCTTAAAAGAAATAATCCACCCTCTGGAAAATGCTATAAAGCAGTTCAATTCCTCAACAGGTTTGGGTAAAAGGTTTATTAAGCCTGACAGGACAACCAAATATCTTACACCCAGAACACATGACCAAAATGTAGATGAAGATGAAAATAAAAGAGAAAGGCATTCCTCCATGGAGCAAATAATCAGTATCAATAAGAGGGATTTCTTTCGATGACATTCTTCAGAATGATGGAATAGCTGGGCATAGCAGTGTACGCCTATAATCCAGCACTCAGGAGGCTGAGGCAGGAGGACAAGGACGGCCTCAGTGCCATAGTGAGTTCAAGGCCTGAACTGCATAGCAAGATCCTACCTCAAACAAACAAACAAACAAAAAATAGAACGATGGAATATAGAAAAGGTTTTGAGAGCGTGATCTTACCTACCTTTTCCAATTTCTTGAGACCTTTTATGTTTGACAGGCAAACACAGGTAAACAGAAGATGCCTGGACACACAGGCTGGGTTTTGCTTCTGATTTCAATCACTCTCTGTATTCCATAAACCAACTATTATGAATATTTTGGAAAATTTGATAGAAAATTAACACTTAATACAAAGTTTAGTGCTTTCTAAGGATAAATATCTGCATTTCTGTTCCTCTAATATATTTTGTCCCTAGACTATGCAAATATAATTAATGTTAGAGCCCCCTAAGAGAAAACAGAAAATTAATATCAAGAGGTTTCCAAGTACAGTGTTACAGTAACTACTGAGGGCCCAGCTCCAGATACAACTACAGTAAGCACTGCCCATCTCAAAGGCGAGTGTCAGAAACAAGGCCTTTCTGCTTCCAGTCTTACCCTTGTCGGGTCATGCATTTAGCAAACCTCAAATTTTACTGTGCTTTTCTTCCCAATCACCTGAGAGAGAATTATTATAGCAAACAAGTCCCAAGAAGGGCAGTGTGGTGAAAGCATGCGAAGTCACAATCTGCTCAGTAGCAGAGCAACTGTCTTTCTCTAAGTTCCAAATACTCAGGACCCAAATCAAAACCATCCCAGTTATTAAGAATGCTGTTTATTTCATAGAACTCTTTTAAGACTCTTGTTAAAGTCTCAACACGTGATAAAGAAAACCTCTCATATCCCTTCCTCCTCCAGAGCATTTTGCCTAATTACAAAGTTCTTAAAGCCCAACTCTTCACAGTAGCATGGTCTCTCTCACAGGTATTTTCCCAAGTATTTTCTTCCCTGTGCATCAAGTACTATGTAGGCAGCTAATAAACCATGCAGAATTAAGAGAATCCTTTTGATAAAGCAAGGCAGACTACACTCAATACTTAGCCCTTAAAAGGGAAATGTGAAAACAGAATAAAACCGTCCCAAGAAGATTTCTCAAATTTTAAAACCAACTGCCTTTTTTTTCCCCTCCTCCTTCTCCTTTCACCTCCCTCTTTCTTTCTTTTTCTTGAGGAGGCAGAGAAAGTGGAAAAGTGCTTCAGACAGCGCACTCACCCTGAGTGGAGACAGCGAGTCTAAGAGCTCCCGGGACAGAACCGCGGATACCTAGCATCTCACTACCAAGAAACCGGCTTCTTATTTTTAACAATTTTGTCAGTGTGCTGAATATGCCTTTTGTTTTCCAGTTTTCTACTAATTGAAACACAGAAAAGCATCCATCCAAGCTCCTGACCAGCAAAAGACACTCAGAACTACCACACTCCAAAATCCAAGAAAGGTGATGTTTCAATGAACCTGTACAGCTTTGTCAGGGAGTAAATTTACAACTTCTTCTACTTTTCAGAATGAGGATATAAGCCGCTTGATGCCCATTACTTTCATAGTACCCCTTCAAGAGGAGTCATTTAGAAGACACAGAAAAGAAACATCCTAACCCTGCTTTATCCAAGACGATTCTTGATGATTAAAGCCAATACTTTTCCACCTTTATTTATCAGTGAAGAGCACAAGTCTCCTTCCTATGCTGCAATACTTCAAGTTCAAACACCCCCTTTTAAATGTTCCATCTAGTCTCCATTCCAAAAGATCCTACCATCAGGATACAACTTATTCCACTCCCTCTCAAAAAAAAGAAAAGAACAAAAAAAGCATCCAAAGTCAGCAGACAGATCAGGGAACCTCATCTCTGCCATTTAACTTTATCCATATGTCCTCAGGCAAAGTGCTTCATTTATCTCATCTTCAGTTTCAAATGGACCTCAAGGTGACAGAAATAATTTACAGAAAGCTGTAGTGAAAATTAGAAGGTGTATACAGTGCCTAGCCCAGGGCCTGGCACATATAAGCTTTCAATAAAAGGCTATGCTCTGTGTACTATTTGAAATTTATTCTGTGCAGAGATGGCAGTTATATATTCCCTTTGAGATTAAGAGGATTTCATGATTCCTTTGATTGGAACTCTATGGGTTGAAAAACATAATTAAGCCAGGCATTCTCAGAAAGTACATTTACATTAATATTAATTAATGCAAACAGCTGCTTGAGAAAGGCAGCCTGATAAACCTGCATCTTGGTCAGGTGTGAAATCCTATTGTTCTCAAGTTATGAGTCATTTAAGTTAATGACTTATTCTCCTAGATATGGTTAGCACCAAAGAACTGCAATCATACACAAAGAAACGGCTTTCAAGAAATATTATCTACAACTATCATACACAGAAATTAAATAGTTAATAAAACAAAAGGTAAAAGTCCTTAGTATATGAGCAACAAACAAAAAATGCTAAGTTACACTAATTGAGATGCGATTTGGAGCAAATAAGAGACAGGAAAGGTCTCTTAATCTTTAGATTGGCCACTACCCACTCTGTTCCTAGGACCCTATGCCTAACCAAGTATGCACCTCACCTTTGGGTTTCTTTACCAGTTTCATAGGCAGGACCTGCTTATTTCTCTACCTGGAATATAGAACTGGAAACTGAGGTACGGAAGGGCTGGTTCACATTTACCTAGGACCTCATTCTGGCCAAATTGTATATGTCTATGGCCTGAATTCCCTCATTACAGTAACTTCTGGATTGTTCAGCATATATTTTTTTCTATTGAATACTCTGGTAATTAACCAAGTTGAGGTACCTAATTTCCAAACCATTATAAAACAAATTTGATGGTCACCTTCTGCCATGGGTCTAGTGTGATCATTGTTACAGAATTTTCTCTACAGTCCTGAAGCAGGAGAGGAAAAAAAATATATAAGTACCATTCAGGACCAAAAAGACAGTAAAGTAAGACTGACACTAACACAGTAATATGATTTAATGTAAATCTGCGATTTAGAAGCAACATGGTAAAAAGAACAGACTGGGTGGAAGGCTGAGGCAGGAGGATCGCTGCAAGTTCGAGGCCTGCCTGGGCTACACAGTGGGTTCAAGGCCAGTCTGAACTACATAGTGAGACCCTGTCTCACAAAACCAATCTAAAAAAAAAAGAAAGCGAACAGACTAGGAAGACCTTCTCACTTTAATGAACTACATGAACAAGTTTCTTAATCTCTGTGAGCCTCAATTTCTGTCTCACAAATGAAGGTGCTTGCAAAATAAACCTTCCCACTCTAAAATGTATTTGTTTTTCCGATGATTCAGAAGGCTGTCTGAAATATTGGAATTACAGAGTCTTCTCCACAAATATCAATTGGCAGTACAGTGATGAGATATAATAAACAATTCTAGGCCCAACAAGCAAATGTTTACTCTAGGGAAACAAAAATTACTCGCCTTATAAAACCTTCCAAAATTCTAACAAATACTTCTCTCTCAAAAAACCCCACATTAAACACATATTTTTCAATTGACCATTACCTGCACAAGAAGACACCCTGTCAAAGTCTTTAACTCAAACCAGGTGTGCTGGTGCATGCCTTTAATAATCCCAGAACTCAGGAGATGGAGGCAGGAGGATCAATGTGTGCTTAAGGCCAGCCTGGGCTACATGATTTGAAGGCCATCCTGAACTAAATGGTGAGATGCTGTCTCAAAGAAAAACAAAACAACAACAACAACAACAACAAACACACACACACACACACACACACACACAAAATCAAACAAAGTTCCCAGATGTTATCTAAATATATAGAACTAAGAGGCCAGGTACTGGGAAATATTAACAGAAAAGAATTTAAAAAGGAACAAATATCAGGGCTTAAAGGAAAGTTGGCACTTCTGAATTTCAGCTCAAAGAAGAAAGGAATGCATAATCTACATTCATAATTTGACTATTTACATCTTATATAGGTTTTTTTTTAATAGCTGGCATGAGATTTGTTTAAAACAGCAAAGAGCCTAACAGGATGGCAAACCAACTTGTAAGGTAAAACAGTGTTAGTGAATAGCTTGCAATGTTTTTATTCTTGCATAACAGTATTTCGATGCATCTATTAAAATATACATATACAGCCAGGTGCATTACCCAAATGTTCAGTTACAAGGGACACTAACAGTTGTCTGTCCATAGCAATTTCATTTCTATTTTTTACACAAATCATCACTTGCAAGGACTGATGTTAAAAACAGAAAAACAGTCTAGTACACAGTGGCTATAAATGCCAAATCAATTTTCAGCAGATAATAAAGATCATGTTTTACAATCAGCAATGCACTGTTTTACTACCCAAAAATGTAAGCTAATAATATATAGCTCTACTAAATGGAAAATGCAGATATGCTGTTAAAAAATGGGCTGACTGTGAGAGGGATGGATCATTTCTGCAGGGACCTTCTTAAAGCTATGTGTAAGTGTTTTGAAAATATCACATGATGTGGCCATGTGTTAAAAATTACAGCCAGTTAAGTTCTCTGCTAAGAAAAATATGTGGGCAATTTATGAAATGCACTCCAGGATGGAGATGTCTTAAGTAAAACCAGATTTTGAAAACAAACCCCCCCTTTTTTTCTTTCTTTTGGAAACTTGAACTTAAAAAAAAAAAAGTTCCAGGCACATCTGGAGAGCAGGACTATTGAAAAAGGGTGGTCTGACCTAATACTAGCCATCTTCTGAAAGAACAGCACTATTTCTGGGCTACAGGGACTGTGCTCACTTATTGTCCTTTTAAGGAAACAGTCCTGAAACCATCTGTAGGTCAACATATGTTCTTTGATAATGTTATACCAAGATTGATAGAAATAGAAATGTTTCAGAAAGCTCAGAGTCACCTCCTTCTGAAACAATATAATGCCTAAGGTCTCCCAGCCTACTACTCATAATTTCCTTCTCTTAAACACAGCGATACAGTTGTCACAAAAGTGTCAGACAGGGAAGTGATATTTCCTTACAGTGAATTAAATAATTTTAAAATAGTTTAATCTATTTCTTCACAGCATGCATAACTCCTTTGGCTATCAACAGCTTAAAAAGGGGTGTTTTACCAAGCTAATTCTAGAAAGCCTCGAAGTAAGACTTTTTCTTTACTTACCCACCTGAAGGACTGGTGTGTCTAAATGAGCTTGGTTTCTCATCTATTTCTAGGGGTCTCCAATTCTATAGGAAAGGCCCTAGATCTGAGAACTGTTCCATCAAGTCTAAGACAGTCAAGAACAAATTCTGACACTTGAACTAAAACAAATTGATATATAAATAAGTAGTAAAATAGAAACAAAAATAGTCAAATAACAAAAAAGAGATATCAGATTACACTAAACAGTTTATTCCTCTCCATCTAAAGTTTTGAAGTATAAAAACTTCCATTAATATCAGTATATAGGTATTAATAACTAAAATATATTAAAAGTATATTAAGAGGTAGTGCATCTGATTGTAGTTTAAAAAGTACAGATGGGTGTCAAAAATAGCCAAGTGTCAGATCTGCTCGAGTATCCCCATTCTGGCACATGCTCATAGTCCCAGCTGTTGATATATTCTCCGTATCCAAGCACAAGGTTTCCTAACACAGTTGATGAGAGAGAGAAAAACAGTGCTCACACTTCAGCTACTGCAGTAGAACCAGTCAGATATTAACAAGTGAACACTAAAACAAAGTTACAATGACTCTAAAGCCTTAAATATACTTGAATGCATTTTAAATAAGATGCATGTAATTAGTAAGGAGTAGTGAGTGTCTTAACTAATCTGTTTCACCTATTTTCATCTACAAGTAGCTGTGGTTTACTGTGTATGGTTTTACTAAAATAACACATTCTTCAAGATGCTGATAGGTAATGTAATGCATTAAAAGCAATAAGACAAAAGAACATTTGAACTATGATATTAAAATCACATACAACTGTGCTCCAATATTCTGGGGAAATAAAAAACATAAGTACTCGGACACCAATTCTATATTATATACCCAGTACTCGTTACCTCTTTAGTTGCATGGGGCATATAAACCAAGATGAGAGCTTAAAGAGTTAAAATGACCTCTCAAAGACCTCAGTCATTGTCTTTTTTGTAGACTGATTTCCTCCATAGCTCAGCTACATACAATCCTATCCAACTGAATTACTAAAAAGGGCAATTCTGCCACAAATGCATCTTTTCTGCACCTTTGTCCATCAGGATGGGCTACAAGATACATCCTAAAGGGGAAAACATTCTTCCAACAATTGGCAATACCTACGCACAACTGTGGCTGCAGAAAACCGGCAGATAATGTTTCAAAACACCATCTGTGAGGTGTACAAACTTTGTGACCAAGCACAGCCTCTTCTGCCTGTCCTACCCAAATAATCTCCACAAACGGGCAGCTGGAGATCTCTGTGTGTCCTGCCCTTTTTATCTGAAGACAGGCTGCTCACACTCGGCGAAGGGCAGCGGTCTTCGGAACAGCAGAAACCAACCTCCCCTCTAGCTCCTCCATAAGCAGAGCCTTCGCTGGCATGGATCACAGAAACACTCTAGGTTCCAAAAATAATATTTTTCAGAGGAAATTGTTATACACTAAATTTCCAGGACCACAACAGCGTTACACATTCAGCAGACTTTTTTTTTTAATTGCAAATAAATAGATTTTGATTCTTTCCCCCGATGACATCGAAGGGCTATGATTCAGGGCAAGAATGCAATTCCTCCTGGTTCCTGGGCTTCCTTCACTTTTTGTGACATAAACAGCTTTTTAAAGAGTCCTTAGCCCAGTTTTCCTCCATAATCTGAAAACTCTCCATAGATGAAATATCCAGGATCCAAGGTAAAGATGACAATCCCGAAATCCAGAACAGAAACAATACTTCTCACTAGGGCTAAAATTCATGAAGTAAATTGCGTGGAAAACATCCGCGGCTATACGCCCCTAACATACACCTCTGAAACTGTAAAAGTCAGGGCTCCACACCCAGCACCCCTGCATCTATATCTTGATGGTTCTCTTTCTGTCGCCTTTCAATCACACCTCTGTCACCCCCAGTCTCTTCTGCCTTCATCAAATACAGCAGCTGCCCAGCAGCCGGTCTTATCTGTGCATAATCAAAAGCTTCCTTCAGCGCAAAAACACAGGGAAGCGGCGGGGCTCACTCACCAGGCATCCTGGGATCCAGCGTACCCGCGAGAGCGGCTCTGTCCTAGCAGCCAGCACGTCGCGGGCTCATATCTCCTGTTCTGGAATGCGCGGGGTGGCGAAAGGAGAGCGGAGCGAGCAGAGGGGAGCGGGAGCGGAGCAGAGGAGGCCGTCAGAGGGGCTGGGGCGGCATGGCCCGAGGCGGGATGCTGGGCGCGTGCGCCTGCCAGGCAGAGACAGATGGAGAGCTGACACTCCAGATCGCACTTGGAGCAGAAATGTGGAAGATGACAGGCGCACATGTGGCCTTGAACCCAGCCCTGTCTCTTCAGGCAGAACAATGACAGGGATGTGTGTGCGAAGTATCACAACCCGTGCGCGATCGCTCGCTCGCTCTCTCTCTCTCTCTCTCTCTCTCTCTCCAAGTTCCAGGACACCAAAACGCAGAAAGTGAAAAGCGGAAAGATAAGCTAAATGCTGAATAATTCATTCACCACCACCCCTATCCCGTGAAAAGTTAACCCTTATCTTGCCAAAGGATGGGAACGCAGACCTGGCCCCACCACTCCTCACAGCGAAAGGCTTCCTTCATCTTTCTATTTGAACAGACATAACTAAGAACTACGTTTTAAAAACAAACATACCCACAAACCTCAAAGCTTGTTTATTGAACTAAATATCCCAAAGAGTCTAAAAGCATTTCAGGAGACTGTATATTATGCCAGTTTATCAGCCTGAACAAAGTATCAGAACCATTCCTTTTGTGTGCCTCTCAGTAGTACGTGTAAAATAAAACACTTTTTAGAAGCTGAATCCAACCACTTTTATTTTACTAGAGTGCTTTCAACCCCCTGGGATCTCCCCGTTGATATGCTCCAAACATTTTCAGCTTACTCTCCTCTACCTTGCATAGAGATCTATGGGAGATAAAAACAAAATCTTCATTGTAAAGCCTTTTCAAAAGCTGAACAATCATGCCCTCCTGATTTCTGATTTTTTGCACACCCTTAAATGTTTATCCTGCCCATGAATAACACACACCCAGCCAGGTTCAATGGACTCTTCCCTATTAAGCTTTAATGGACACCATGATATATAAAACTACGAGCCTTTGTTATGGTGCTTTATCTAAAGCTGGCTATTTTCCTCTCAGCAGTCCCTCTTTAGTCCTTTGTAAAACATCCTTGCCTCATAGGAGAAACCATACGCCTGCCGGTCTTGCTTGCCTTTTTCTAAACACACAAAAATGCCAGGCAGAATGAAAATGCTGTTCTCTTCTAAAATTCTTCCTCAGTGGAACACTTGCAAATCTTTCCTGGGTGTGTGTTTGTTTGTTTTAACAACGGGGCACATGACCACGTAGATCTCTCAGGCTTTACCTTCCCCTATATATTCAATCCACTATGAACACAGAAGCGATTCCACTCAGGACTCTGACGAGGCTGCAAGCTCCAGGAACACGACAGACAGGAGCATCACCTTTAACTCCTGATGTTCCTGCAGTCATCGACATGTCCTTTGCTTATTCTACACTTTCCATATGCTTTTAGCTCCCGTCAGATTGATTTTCGCCCTACTTGCTGCCTTTCAGAAATTCTCAAAACCCATCTGGAACAGACTTCTACCTACTCACTCATCCTACTCCTCTCCTCAGGAAAGTGCTTTAGAGCATACTCACATACGTCCCACAGGCTCTGCACAGAATATTTGTGCTCTGCACAAAAATATTTCAGCTTTGAGAAACAGCATCCATCAGTAAGAACTTCTACAGTCCCTCAACGCGGCACCCAAGAAGCGCTCCCTCAGCCAGTGAACCCCTCAAAAATCCATCACTGTCAGAACCAACTTGTAAAAAGACTACAATTCATAATGATTACTCTGTTCTGTCACTAATAGTATACTGCACCCTATTTATGAGGCCAATCTTTTTGTTCATCTTAGTTAGATGTCACTTGTAATGAGGTTCTGTGTAATGGATTTCAGTTCAGTTAAGCACCAAGCTCAAACATTCTTATGACGGGAGCTTTATCGTGGGCTTGAGTGTAATGATCAATTAAGTCCTGCTATAGGGGCCTTTATGGAACACAACACCTTAAATCCATGGATTTTCATTTTTAAAGAGTATATTTTTTTAAAAGCCACTCAATGCTACACAGACCACTGATCTTTTTAAAAAAAAAAAATACTCTACCTATGTTAGAAAGAAAACATTTTCACAGTAGGAAACCCAACTTTTCATCAATATGCATGGTGAATCGCTTCTGAAATAGAAAATCATATGACAAAAATGCAATACACTTTAAGAAAACTGGATGATATCTGGTTTTAAAACTGGGTCTTAATATCAGCACACTGCAAATCCCCAAACCACAGCTCAGAAAATTGAACTTCCATATGCTGTATGATTATGTATCTTTTCTATGTGTAAAAAGGCTTTTTAAGCTGTTATCTGACTACAGTAATTGCCACTTTAAATTGATCCACGTCAACAAAACCTGGATCCCTGGAGATTCTCACCTAGAAGTCTGATTGCAGAAAGCGCCTAACTGAATGTGTGTGCATCTGAGACTAGTTCAGCATTTCTTCAAGGGACCAGTTCTCTCCTCTTATTCTTTAATCCACAGAGGCAAGCAAAGTGGCAACCCCACGTGGCATTTCTCCCTGCCCTGGGAAACCCAGATACACAGTTCTATACAGTTACTTAAATAACTTTCCCTTTAATAAAAAAGAAAGAGCACAAGAAGCCAAGATCTCTAACATCCAGAGTGTATAATAAAAATAGACAATCAATAACATGATGGATGCATTTTTGTAGGGGAATGGGGAAAAGAAATACACATTGTGAAAGTTTTCTCCAGTACAAAAACACTGTCCAGCTTCACCATCCAAACAGTCTTTATAAAATTAAAATATAGCCAAAATGATAACAAAGAATACATTAACGTATCACCACTGAAACATATTTTATAGAATTGAGATATATCCAAAACAATAGCAAAGAATAAATAAGTGACCAATGAAGTATTTCCTACCTGAGCCATGTCAGCTAATGCACGTTTTAATTAAGAGCACAGACCATTTTCAAAAAAGGAGTTATCTAAATCATCATTCTCCAAATCAGACAATGTAGCAGACAGCAAAATGAGAGGTTCCCACAAAAACAAATGCATAAACAGGTTTTTGACAAGGACTTCTGGTCATTGGTTAGAAAGGTGTTACAGTATTGTACCTCTCCAAGGTATTTCTCACTTCCAAATCTGAACAGCCCCACAGCACCAATTTTTCCTTTGTTCAAGCCTGACTTAGCAATAAGGACTAGCAGTCCACTGACATTGTCTGAGTTAATGAGAGATCTCCATCCTGGTGAAGGGAGAATTTGAGCAAAAGCTTTTCCACTGGTCTTCTCAACTTCCCCCTCTGCTCCTAGCAGGCTGTTGTGATACATTGTGAGTGCACACAGTGGGTATTAAGTGAGTTAATTCAAAGGAGCTGAAACCTCATTGATCCTAATTGAAAGCAATACTCCCAACCAAATACTTTCCTACCCCATCTGCTCTGGCCTGCCACCAGCTATTCAATACAAGAGAATTAATAGTTTCAGATATTCTAACCGACCCAATAAAGGCACTCATTTAAGCAGGGCTGCATTAACAAAGTGAAAAAACAAGGGCAAAATGGGTTCAAATGGAGCATTTTATTTCTAGTTGGCTTTAACAAAGCTGAATAAGGCTTATTCTGACTTTTTCCGTGCAAGACTTGATAAACTGAATGAGAAGGCACTCCATGATCAGCCAACGAGCGTTGATGAATGGTCATTAAGACCCCCCTTGCTCTTAGGGACAACTCTTCCACAAAGTGGCTCACCAGCTTGAAAGGGCGGACTCACTAATGTCCAGATTTCTCTGCTTGCTTGTTCCACTTTCAATTTCAGACCACTGGCCACCAAATGAGGCTGACATATTGGAAAATAATGTTTTATGGGCGAGTGGTAAAAAATAAAATGGAGGCATTAGCTCTGCTTTCAAATTCAAATCTGCTAGTTTTGTCAGACCCCAAAGGTTTTGATTTTCCACCCAGCTGGAAGCTATTAGTGTTTTCTAAAGGCATCCCACTGACAGGGCAAACCTACCTAATGTGCGAGCTGTTGGGCTGAGGGAGATGGACCTCTCTGGATGATTTCCTAACTTCTCATCACTTTGACAGTCAATTAAATAGATACAACACCTAATAAAAATGTACATTAATCTGTTTCTGCCACTAAAAGACACCCGAAACTATATTAAATAAAGGCCGTAATAGATTGTCTCCTGACAAAGATAAATCCAATTATACTTTGTCTGCAAGAAAAATAAATGGCCTATGTTTCAGGCTACAAGAAATAGCCAACCACAAAGAAGTGAATAAGGTAGAGGAAAAAAAGGAATGAAGTTTAAAAGTTCATTGAAGCACTCCATCTAGGTAAGAGGTTATCTGTTATTTTAACTCCTTTCTACAAATGTCTGTTGTAAACAACTAGACACATTCACACTATTTCCCTCAAATATTTCCTTTGGGAAAAATGATTGGCAAGCATTTGCACCTCCTCAACTTGCAGCCAGGCCCACAGACAGCAAGCGCAAGAACTTTGCTTAAGTGACAAAAGAACAGGAGACCTGACTGCCACCTTAAGAACCTGAAGGGTGTATGAACATCATGGGGGTCAAGCGTTATTTAGGGCTGTCCAGGAGGGCCTAAGTGTGAGCAATAAGCTGAGAGGGAATAAAAGGAAACAGGCTGGACAGAGGAAGCCTGCCTTAGTAGGGGATTACACAGACATTACAGGGGCAGAAAAGCTTCACTGCTTGACTCACTTGCAACTGAAGCGACGATGCCCCCCCCCCAACAGAGTAGTCCATGGAGAAGCTGCCCGCAGTGAGAAATCCTGATCTACCAGGGCAAGTGGTGGCCAGAGAGGGAGAAGTCACACCCCTACCCTTCACTCAGGACTCCGTGTAAAACATGTGGACTTGGGTCACTTCAATTTCTGACTCTCTACCAGTTAAAGTGAGTTAATGGGCTCTAAAACTGTAATTTGAAAATGCCAACCTTGAAATGTTTCAAATAATAATGACTTTTTTAAACTGGTAAATCAAACAAGTCTCTGACTTTTTTTCATCCTCAATGTCTGCAGATGGCTATAGAACAAAATGGTACTTGTTATCATCCTGATGGGCTTTCAAGCTCTATATGATTTTCAGCTCTAGTGGAAATTTAATTTTCTCTGTGTATGAATAAAAAGATGGGCATTCACAGATTAAGTGTGTGTAGTGCGTGTATATGTATTTGTGCAGAGCAAAATCTGCTTAAGATAAAATATCACTTGCTGGAAAAAAATTTCACATTCCTAATTACCATGCATTGTTTCAGATAGTGACAAAGCCTTTAAAGTATCACAATATATTGTGGGTTTTGGGGGTCATTGGCTCTTTTGATGACTAAATGTCACTTTACCTAAATGCAAACTTGAAACCTATTAATACAGTTAAATGTAGATTCCTCTATAGGCACTACCAAGGGGTTAAATTTTTTAAAAAGTAAAATGCTCCCCTACTAAGCTGCAAGGCTGAATGCTAGGTATATTAACTCTCATCTCTTCAAATGAAAGCATTTTCCCATAAAAACAATCAGTCTTAAAAGTACACACTTGCACATAAATTTGCAAATAAGTTACCATTTATAGTTCCCTTAGTTTTTGTATAACCAGAAAAATCATTCAGATAACATAGAAGACACCTAACTACTCAGCCCTTATTCATTTGACAGGGACTGTAGCACTATATGGAAAACCTTTGTTTCAATGTCACCACCTCCCCATCTTGACTAATGGCGAGTTAGTTTTGTTCAAACGCAAGGGTGATGGCGTCTGCTCCAATGAACTTTCCCTCCTCTCAGCACCAGAGACAAAAACCCGCAGCTCTGCTCTGTGCAGGCAGCCATCTGGACAGCTTTCCCTCAAAGCCCAGCCCACACCACACTGCAGGCAAAATCCGAGGGCTCCAGAGCTCTGTGGGGCTATTCATGACATACCAATTTCACATTTTCTGCTTGTATGCTTGCAACAATAAATGCTAATGAGGACCATGAATGACAATTTTAAAGACAATAAAAAGGTCTCCAAATCCCTTGCATATGGAGACACTGTTTTCAAAACTTCACCTTCTGTTACAGAGCTGTTAGAGTCTAAAGGAGAAGAAAAGAATAACCTAAGGAAAACAATAAGATGATCAAAGCACAACTGAATCCTTAAGAGTTCCAGAAAAAGCAGTCCATGTAAGCCCAGCTAACAACAGCTCTATGAATGAGTGAGGTGCCTTTAATCTCTACTATCTTTGCCTTCTGTAGGCATGTAGCTTAATAAAGGCAATTCTCACTAAAAACTGATTATTTTTGAGCCTAGGAATTCGACAGGAAGCCTTTGTCCAAAAATAATTATAATCACCATCTTCCTTATCCATCATCGTACATTGGCAAAATATTTAATACACTTTAAATAAACTCAAATGCAAGCTGGTTCTTTTCTGATAATGTCTATCCTTAAGGCAATGGTTCTGGACAGTGATATCATGTATGACTGAGGAAAGTCAGCAAAGGAAAGGTTATTTTCCTTTAAAAAATTGCTCTGTATTTTCCAAATTTTCTAAAATGAGCATGCACACTTTGAACCTATATGTATATCTATACACACATATGATTTTAAATGCAATGGAAGAGTTGAACACAAATGTTATCTCCACAGTAATTAAAACTATTTTACACTGCAACAAAAATAAAAGATTCATTTTATAGTTTAAAGAAATTCTCAAAAGGGTATTCTTTTCATGAACATGGATCAAAACACTTTCAACAAAATCCACCAGGTGGAGCAAATACACAGCAATAAAAAAAAAATCCCAGAATTTTTTTCATCACTCTTTTTTCCACCAACTCCCTACCTCTCTCTCGCTCCACGTTGCAAATTATCAAAATCCATGCACACATACTAATTTGCCAAGTTTATAAACAAATTCAAACTTACTAAAAAAATGCTACAATGCATGCTACTACAAATTTTTTTCCAAAACGGCTTTATTTGTTCAAATTCCCAGCAAAATAATATTTGCTCTTATCAATGTAATTTTTTTTAATGTTTCATAATGGCCGTACAGGGTTCCATTGCGCATGCCTCCCCCCCGCAGAAGACAGGCAAATATAATTTTTGTTTGTTTGTTTGTTTGTTTGAGACAGGGTCTCACTATGTAGTTGAGACTGACCTGGAACTCACTATGTAGCCCAGGATGGTTTCGAACTCACATCGATCCTCCTGCTTCAGCCTCCCGAGTACTGGGATTACAGGCGTGCATCACCGTGCCTGGCAGGCAAATATAATTTAATGCACTGCACCCTGACATACATGGAAACATGGTTAAGAAAACCTCAGCTCAGTTTCCTTACTCTTTATGGAAATTCCAACTCTCACTTTGACCTATCAAAGCTATTCTTATTTGTATATACCAAAATCTTGTCAAAATTTTGGAACTCTGTGCCTCTTTTCCCTGTTAGGTCAAAATGTCCTTTGCCCCGTTCCTGTCGTTAAATGACCCAAGTGATTTTCCCCCTTCTCTCTTCTCGAGTGATCTGCTCCCTCTCCTTCTCTTCTCCTGCACATTTATTTTTTCCTTGCCATTTTACTCCACACTTTCTGCGTGTACTCAGCACAGCGCATCAACCTCATTTTCTTGTTCACATTTTGTTCTTTCATTCCTGACACCACCTGCAAGGCACGACTCTACTCATTCACTTATCAAAACCCTCCAAGCTTTTCTCGTATTATATGCTCTCTGCTGCCAAAACTTAATGCTACAAATGCATCTAATGTTACCTGCCCCTATGAACACTCCAGCCGGGGAGAACACCTACAGCCTGGGACCCTACGGGGGGTGGGGGGGTGCCAGAGTTCGTCCGCGGGGAAGAGCCCAAGTTAGGATTGTCGACTGTGGGCTAAAATATACTCTTATGCTTTCTTTTTTCCTACGTGTCCTGATGTTGATGAGAGAAATGCTCGGAAAGAAATGCAGCAGGCTGGTACATAAATAAACATGCACATGCCTGAGGATACCATAACACTTATGCTAGAGGTACTTATCCAAGTATTTAAATGACTGCACACTTTTATACCAATATATAAAATATGGACTTCGCTCGCAAGAATAGAACATGAAAAGGGGTTTTAAAAGAAGTTTTTAAAAAAACACCCACCGAACTCTTCCTTGCAAAGTCCAGCCTCTCTTATTCTTTGCAAAAACAAAACGAAAAGGGAATCAATTCCCTGAGCTGTGCTTCTACACTAGGCAAAAGTGTGTACTGCTCTCTTTGCATGCCTACAACTCCTACGAACATTAATGGGAGGCATATATGTGCATCTGAAGAGTAAATGCCCTTCAGACTGCATGACAGAGTCCTAGTGAAGTAGTTGGAAAAACCCCGTCACTGCACATGTAGTCACACTTTCCCTCCCTGACAGGAAGCCCCACCAGCAGCACTTTCCTATCCCCGCCCACTGCAAGGCCATTTCATCAGCCCCCAGTGCGCATAACCTGCTGGGTTGCCTCTCAGTAAGATAACATCTTGTTATATTCAGGGGTCTCCCAAATGGCTCCATCTCTGAGCATTTCTAGAATACTTCTCCTATGATACCCACAAAATTTGGACATATTGCTATACAAATATTATTTCTCACCACCCCCAGCTTCATCAAAGTGTGGCCCTTCCCACAGTAAAAAGCCAAATCATATTCAAATTCCAAGCAAAGGAGAACAGAGAGGAATATAGCCCACCTTAAAACTCTGACCACCTTTCTTTAAAAACAGACTATTCTATTTTTGTGTACAGATGCAGATTCCAAAACCGCCTCCTAAAAATAACTTCAGAACTACTAGATCCACACTGAACTACTACCAGTGAGGCTGACCCCACAGAGCAACATTCATAGGACACTATATCCCAGGAAAAAGAAAAATGAGATCCCAATAAACCAGGAGCAGCCCTCCAGTGCTATGGAAAGAGACTGTTTCATAGCAAGGCCAGAGGTATTAAAACAATGAGCCAAAATGTTAGATACTTTCAAGAAAAAAACATGAAGCATATCTGTCAGCGTAGTCCAGAAGGCAAAGCAGGGACACAGCGTTGGCAGGAGCCCTGATTCCTGACCAAACCCTTCTCTACACAATGCCTCCTGAAAGAAAGGAACCCAGGGCGTGAGCCAGCCTGACGCTGGCGGACAGACAGGGCCGGCCTTGCAGGATGTCAGAGCGCCAGGCGGCCGCCAGAGATACTAGAGTTTCACACACTCCCAGCCTGACTGTTTTGCTCTTCAAGTAATTAAACAAGGAAGCAGGGCTGCTGGGTATGAGCCTGACCCCGAAGCCTGGGCTCGAGGGTTCTGCATATCAGCTTCCGCAAGAACTGCCCTGAGCATCAGCAGAACAAGCTCCTTTCTCTCTCTAGCATTTCCTTCTCCACCTCTTCCTAAAGCTGACCCAGAAACAAATCCTGCTGCCTACAAAAATATCCATGCCAGTGAACCGACTGACAATAAAAATTGCTATGCTACGCCCCGACAGTACCCTCCCAATTTTAAAAATCAAAGCTATTCTAACAACAGGAACTTTATAAAAATGTATAAATAACAAACCTACGTAAAACACTGGTGTCTTAATCTAGATGAGTTAGGAAAAAGAAAAAAACCAAATAATTATAATTTTTTAACATGTGCTTGACTAAAGTGTGAATCTTCAAATTAAAAAAAAAAACTAATAATGACTGATCGTCCAGTCTGCAGATTAAACATGTGTTGTGCTATGTAACATGGTTATTTCAAACTTTAATGATGGTCATTAATGAAAGCAAATACCACCTATGATTTGGTAGATTATTTCATTAAAAAAAACAACTCTAAGTCACTATTGAAACTTAGGAATACCAAAAATACCCCCTAAAAATAAGGAAGTGCTACATTTATACATCTATACATCTTAAGCAATGATTAGAATCATATTCACAATAAATCCCTCCTTCATTTCAAAATCTATAGAGTAAAATACTAGCTAAAAGAGACAAGAGACCAAAAGGGAAAAGAATACAAAAGCTTGCCTGCTTGTCTGTGTTCAACACAAAGAACATTAAATGAAAACAACTGGCACACTGCCAAATTCCTATAGAGGCAAAGAGATTCAAATAAATTGATTTCACGCATCACACTGACCTGGGTTCAGTGTGCAGTGCTACAATCAGCTCGCAGCACCACGTGGGGTAGAGCCCATTAATGCTATCAGACCCCTCAAACACGACCGAGGAAACCTAAGAATAAATGCAGACACTCTCTACAAACAGCAATTTTACTTAAGAAAAGAACACTCTTCTTTGCTAAGAAAGATAAAAACATTGGAAGGTGCACAGCATCATCTATGAGCATTCTAAAAATCACTCTTTTAATAATACAAATGTGGCTTTTGAAACCTATGTAACTATGTAAAAACTGGTACCATCTAAGTATCTCATCCCATGATACACAGGAAATGCACGCAACTTAGCAAGAAAAGTTTCCTGCCATTTCCCCATGGTTTCCCCTTGCATCTTTTATAAAGCCAATACATTTTCTCTTAATACGCCAAGTTCTGGGCCTGTCTTAATTTTCCTGAATGGCTTATAAGCCAAGGTCCCCAGACCAGACATCAGTTCTAGTAGTCCCAGAGCCACCCAGTCCTCACAAAGGCACACACTGGAAAGGAATAACTCCAAACACCTCCTTGAGGACTCCGCCCTGTGTTTACGTGGATGTTTTAAAACACCAAGAAGGGACTGGGAGCTGCCTCAGAGGTGGAGCAGGAGCTGAGCAGAACAAGACAACACCAAAACAAAGACATCAGGTGAAACATAGCAGCATTCTGCCCTTACCAGCTTCTACTCAAGCTGGCTGCACGCTCCCGGGAATCACTGCCTGGGCAGAAGCAGGCTTGCCTACAGGTGATCATCTCCTGCTTCAAAGGGCCACACGGACCAGACTCTCTGGCGCCCCCTCAGGCAATTCTCACTCACAGCACCGACTTTCCCCCTGATACTTCTATGATTTTTCAGCTTCCAAATTAATGAGTTTCAAGTGATGTTTTTGTTCTTTTCTATTCTTGGGTCAACTTGATCCTGAATCCCATATTTATAAAACTCATTACTATTATAAGGAGGGAAAAATAACTAGAGATCATGTATAATGTGACATAAAAGGAAAACCCAATTATAAAATAAGCCAGTATAAATATTGTTTATGCACACATTTTTAAAGTATGTACACATATGCATACTCATACACACAGAGGTAAGGAGAGAGGTAGAAGCAGCTCAACATGGTATTTGTGATATATAGTGCTAAAGATCCCGCATTTGCAAATTCTAATTAACACACATTGAGCTGCATTAAGATGTGTGTCTTACCATGCCTATTTTTCTCACAGTATGGATCCTCCACCCTGCAGCAGTTCACTACATCAGGCCACAGATACTACATCCCACATGACTAGAAGAAAATATAGATGCAATGGGATGGTGGTGGATATAGACGACTACATATCTACAATACACATGCAAGCTTAAAATCCAATATCCTTTTCAATTTTTAACCTGCCTCTTAGATATTTTTATTCTGTAATATCGACCCCCACACAGAGAGATAAGGCAGAAAGCAGAGTTACATTTTGTTTTGACTGGGAATTTTTGTTGATTGTTTTTTGAGCTGTGCTGCATGAGCTGGCAACAAACTCTCCTCTGTCCCCTAAGTAGCTGGGATTACAAGTGTGTACCACCACCCCTACTCATATTCTGTTTTGAAAAGGCTATTTTTCTCTTGCTGCAAGATGATAAAAATCAACCCAAAACTGTAAAATAGGGATGGTCATCACTACTGGTTTGTTTACCTTCAGATATGATCTTAACACCTATTCTTTTCCGTATGCAAAATTTTGGAAATCTAATCTAGATGTGAATGCTCAAAACACTAATTTTTAGCAACAACAATACATAAGGTAAGAACCTAGAGACAAAGGTGGGATATGTTTCAACTATTACTACAACTGTGTTCCTTTTTTCTCTTGAATTGACATCACACACGTTAGTGTGAAGAACAGAAGAACATCACTACATGAAGGAGACATGAAAGGAATAACAGACAACAGAAACCAAATCAGGATTAAGGCCTCCCAAGGAGATGATTTTACAGAAAATTATTTACTTTTCTCTAGTCTTAAGGAAAAAAAAAAAGAATTTATTTGCTAACACCTTCCTAGGAATTTCAAGAATAATCCAGTAATTATTTATAGAAATTGCAATAGGGGTTGTGGGATGAGGGCCAGCAGCAACATTTCCAAAGCAATGATCATAGAGGATAAACGTTTTGCTACCCCTCTTTACACAAAGTCAGTCATTTACAGAACTTCAAATCCTTTCCCAATTACTAGAATGCCAACCAGTATCATACGTACAACATTGGTGTTGACTATCAACCTGGTCTTTACACAGTTTTTCCTTATTCACTCATCCTGTGGAGGAGTCCATTACTGCTAACCCTGGAACAGAGCTGGCTATGACAGCACCTCCCTGAACCCAGAATTCAGGGCAACTCTGAATTTTTACATGTTGCAGACTTTCAGAAGTCTCTTGCCAAATGACAAACACTTCATTTATATTTCAGTTTTCCTAAAGTTAGAAATCACTTTTATAAATGTGCCTATCGATATGAATTCCGCTTAGGATGTGACATTCACCTGAAAGTTGAAAAAAATAATCCAAAGAGATCAGAAGAAATAATAAATTAAAGAGCACTTTTTTTGCCTGTTTAGTCAACAAACTGTTCCAGCAAACACCATCCAGTCATTACAATAAACACAGAAACCATGGCATAGTTTTCACTCTTTAACTCCAAGTATTGCTCAGTTTATAACAGATGTATTATGAAACATGGCAAGCACAGCAACAAGAAGAGAGTGAAAAAAAAATTTCGTTACTTGATCATTTGATATCTTTAGGCCCAAAACTATCATCACCAGACTGATCCCCACCCAATGCCCACATCCAAAGATTTCAAACACAATGAGTTAAAACATAACAACATAAACCAATAACAGGCACTGTTGCATAAAGAAAAAAAAAATCTACACAATTATAATTTATTGGGAAAAAAGAATAGATTGATTTTTCTGGTAAGCTGCAAAAGCAAAATATGCGTCTGTTCCTTACCTTGACAATATTCAAAGTTCCCTTTTTTCCGGCAGTCACCTATTACTAAACTCAGTGCTCTCCAAGTGTTTCTTTTGACAGATATCATTCTCCACCAATCGCTCTGCTAATTTCCTCTCTCCTTTTCTGACTGGGACAGAGATTCTGTTCACCAGCCCAGAGATCAATCTTTTCTATTGACAACAACAAAGGGAAAAAAAATGCATATATCACAACCAGTCTGAAGTATTGTACCCATCTACTTACATGATAATACTAGGTCAGCTTTGTTTTGTTTGTTTTAGGCAACCAATATAAGCTCTTCTAAATTTTAGAAGAATTCAAAACATTCCCCATTTTCTCAGTTCCTGTAAAGATGTGCTCTAATGGACTCTTAATTTTCTAATCATCTGATCAAAGCTGGATACATTCCAAACTTGAAAACTCTTTTTAAATTGGTTTTAAAGTATATACACATCAATACTAAAAGAGAATACATTAGGTTTTACTTGTTTCAATAAAAAATTCAATGATCTGTCAGGTATTACAGTTCCTTTAGAAAATTCTTTGACCTTGTATGCTTCTGCCTCATTTTGTGGAATTCTACAAGTTAACCCTTTTCAAAACAAAGTGCTAAACATAGTATTTCACTGCTCTGAAATTTCAATATTGTCGTTACCAGATAAAATAGTTTAAGGCAACTGATAACAGTGAAGAATAACCTTCATGTAATTGATTAGTTTAAAAATCTTAGTTGAAACAATTATTGGTGAATTATTTTACTACATCAATAAATTTCTGCTTTTTCTTCCTGTAGAGAAATTCAAATTTTCTTATTTTTCCTGCTAGACTGGAGAGTTTTGAATTCATTCATCCATTTACATAACATTTATTAAGTACCTATTATTCAATTATTACTACTACTATGGTATGTCTACTACTGCCAATATGGACCCAAACAAGTGATACTATTTAATTTTTGACACCTACGAAATGTGAAGGCCTAGAGCTCGGAAATTGCAGAGGGATAAAGATTTATAAAAGCCATTTCAAAACTACTACTAAGGATGACAATATCAGTTTTTGAGACGAAGTTACTTTCTAGAAATTTACATTGATGAACAGATTCTAATGAATAGAAAACATTCAGATTCTGTTAAAAATATCAGTGTACTTTATGCATATTATGACTCTGTGATACAATCATTTGTTTCTTGTTCTTTATGCTAAAAAATTAAAAAGCATTAAGAAAAATATGGCACTCAATATTTCTTAGTTGCAAACGACATTAAGTCTCAGCAAAGACCATCGAAGATGATCAGCCAGAACTTGGAAGCATTTAAATGACCACAAAACCTCTAGACAAATGATAAAGGGCATACCCCAATTAGGAAATATCCAAGATATATAAATACAGAACACATAGGTCATGTAAATGCTCAAATATTGAGGGGAGGGCCACACAAAGGGAGAAATTGGAAGTAAATACGTCTAGATATTAAACAGAAATAAGTGTCATTTTCCTACACAATTCAGTAACATCCAATGCTCTGTACCAAGATAAAAATAATTTATAGAGGCTAAATACCGGGAAAAGAAGAAAATGGATACATTTTTAGATTCAGTCATAATCTACAATAGGTAGTATTTTGTGGTTCAGCAAGCATCAACAAAAGACATGGCAGAGGCTGATAAAAGTGGACCCCGGTCCGGTATGGACCATAGTTGATAATCTCCACCGAACAAATGAGGGAAGCAAAACAGGGATTCCCTAGGGTCTAACTACTGCTTCTTACTCCCGACTACTGATAGCAGACTAACAAAAATAGTGTGGTAAATCTCAGTTTTGAGGCCTATAAAATTACCACGTGGAAGACTTGCTTTAAAAGACAAATTTCCCAACTAGAAGTGATCCCTTGTTATAGAATACTGTATAGGGCTGGGGATTTAGCTCAGTGGCGCTGCTGCCTGTCTCACAAGCGCAAAGTCCTGAGTTCGATCCCCGTACCAAAAAAATTGAATACTGGATACTGTTTCATTTCTTAACTTCACTTAGGGTTCCATTTTAACCAAAGTATTCAGAAGTGAATAGAGAAACCTTGGCAGCAAGATAAAGTTATAAAACATTTTAAATGTATATATTAATAAATTCTTAAATATTAATACAACATGCAAATAAACATTGGAATAAAGCACAAGACAAACCTACAGTTACCCAGGAGGATGCCCTCCCTGTACCTATTTGATACAGGAAACATTACTGTATATCACAATCAACAGAATCCTTTACAAAGGTAATCTGTGGACTTTGGAGTATTATGCTTGTGCTGCACACATCCAACACATTAAATATCTAACACCTCCAATATGAAATAATAATGAGTCAGGGTAATGAGCACTATGAAATATACGTTCAGATACTTGGGATACCTATTCCATACTAAAGTTTGCATCACATGCAAATGACAGTAACATTTATCTTTATTCTTTTGTTTGGATCCTCCACCCTCAAATTTATAAGACACCATCATGAGGGAAACATACACTGAGAAAAGTTTAAAAGCTAAGTTCCAGCGAGAACAGAATGCCTCAATTTGTAGTTCTACAAGAGTGTTATTAAAAAAGGCTCAACATGTTGTATTACCATGGAAATTGTGGAAAACATACATTCCCAAACAAATATTACTTTTTCTCAATGGTATGAAGTAATGAAAACCACATGTGTAAATCTGCGATCCGTGTAGTAGTTCAAGCTGCAGCTAATAGAAAATACAGAAAGTGAACTCTGCTATATAAAGGATTCTTGTTACAGAAATATAATGTGAAAACCAGATGCCGACAGAAAACCTTAATCACAGATGGGAATGTAATCACTGGCATACAGAATACTTTTTTGATCAATCTTAACCATATGCGCAATGTATTTATTTTCTAAGGAATGCAATAACTTCAGAGAACCTTCTATTTGAATTCAGTTAACCTCATATTTATAATGCTTTTATCTTACTCCCCAACTCTTCGATGTGTACACCGATTCAAAGTTTTAAAGGAAGAGTTGCTGGCCCGGCAAATAGTTCTTGTATCAGTTTATCTTTCAAAAATTTAATAGGATGTAAAGACTACACACATCAGAACAAACCTCCAAAGAGATCAAATGCAGTTCCCCATTACTGTATTTCTCAATCACTGCCAGGAATCCTGCCTAGAGAATCCTATCAATTTTTGGGGCAGTTTTCCTTTAGTAAACAATATACAGTTACTCCAAAAGTGAGCACTTAATACATACTTTTTATTATCCTGAATTGGATCAAAGTTTGACTCCTTTTTTCTTTCTCTTTATAGAAACTTTTTCTAGTGTCAAGGCCATTTGTTTCAATTAATAAAAACACAATTAGTATTACCAGCAAAGGAACATCACATCCTATCATCACATCCTATCAGACTTAGAAAACAGGGCCTTCAGGTCATCCATGGCACTGGGCATGACCTACCTTTATCAAAGCTTCAGGAGCTTACAGAAGGCACTTCTCGCACCTCCCCCACCATTTGAAGCAGTAGCAGACAGAACATCCCATGTACCTCACTTCAGAACTACAGACCACAGCCAATTTCCAATAGGAAGTAGCTAGGGTTGTGTTTTGGGGGAGACCCTCACATGTCTCGTGGACAGATCATCAATATCTGAGTCTCACAACCTTCTCCAAGCATCTGTGACACACATTCATTCAGATTTCCCTCCTCACATCTAACTACTCATCTCCTGGATATGCACATGGAAACACACAGCCCACTTTTTGCCCTGTTCTGATTTTCAAGAGCCCTCCTAAATTGCTACTAATCTGGTTTTGAGCCTCTGCTTCTAACTGTGTCCTCACGGAGTGTAGCTCTTCCCAGGAGATCAGTGCCCCCCATCTCAACCTTTCTGTCACCAGGAATCTGCCCACAGACTGTGCATAGCTGGCGCCTTCTCACCACTCAGGTGAGAAGAGTCAAGAATCACTTTCTCATTAAGTTGGGTTGGTGGCACACACCTGTAATCCCAACACTAGGAGGATCATCATGAGTGCAAGGCCAGCCTGGGGTACATAGTGAGCCCAAGGACAGTCTGAACTACACAGTTTTCAAAAAACAGAAACAGAAAAAGAGAGAGGGAGAATCATCTTCTCAGAGTTGATTTTCCCAGCTACGCAAAAGAGTCTCACCATGGAGGCCCTCATCATTCTAAGAATTTCTTAATTGTCTTCATTGCACTTAATACTACATGGAGGACAAATCATATTGGTTTCTTTATATCTGTCTCCCTCCACACCTCCAAACAGTAATCTCCATGAGGTCAACATTTTTGTCTGTTTTTCTCATTAATCTACCCTACCCTCTAGCCTTAGCACATGGTAGCATTCCAAATAAACAGAATCAAACAAACAAATCCCACCTAATAAAATCCAACAATGGTCCAATTCACTCCTATGATTTCAAAAACCTTTCCCGGACTACTTGTAGGGCCTACGATCCTTTTCTCAACTTTAAATTCTCATAGCTTTGCTGGTCTATACAGGCCTGGGAACCCTTTTCCTGCCAGATCTTCTTCAGGAGCCTATTCCCTTTGATTCTGGACAGACACAGACACACGCCAGTATGGGAACCCTCAGGGTCCCTTCCTCCCACTGAAGGGCAGCATACTGTGACTGAGAACTGTACCTCTAAGGTATATGCAACACACGCTAGTAGGTTTTATGTACAGGCTTTTCTCTCAACTGAGTCTGCTGGCTATTGTAGGAAAAAGAGCCCATCTTACAGTTTCACACCTCCAGACCCTACACTGATGTGCTGCCAGAGCTACAAAGGACACCCACAGCCTAGCACAGTGCCCAACACACAGGTGTTCACTTAATGCTGGCCAAGTAAGCAAGGGATAAATGGTCATTAAATGCTCTCTGGTCTTTATTCAAGCCCTTCCTTCTTGTTATGAAGAGGCATTTTTTCAAAATCCTACAACTATTATTTTGAAAGAACAAATTAACCAGAAGGCAAGTGGCCAACCCAGGATCTGTTCAGTCAAACCAACAATACGACACGGAGTTAACAAACCATGCAACTTCAAATGCAGAAAGCTCTTAAATATTTCCTCTACTGCAGAAGTAACAACTTTCGAGAAATAAAATGAAAGCTGGCAGGGCGTCGTGGTGCACACCTGTAATCCCAGCACTCAGGAGGCTGAGGCAGGAGGATGGCTGTGAGTTGGAGACCAGCCTGGGCTATATAGTGAGTTCCAGGTCAGCTCAAACTACATAGTGAGACCCTGTCACAAAAAGCCCCCCACCAAAAGAAAAAGTTAACTGGCTGTGGCCTGGATCTACTGAGAATTTAGAAGTCCACTGCATGCCTACTCCGTTGGACTAGAATCTCAGCTCCTACACTTATCAGCTATTGGACCCTGGACAAGTCACTTAACCTCTGCAAGCTTCAGATGTGATCTCTAACACAGGATAATAGCACCTAATGTGCCAGGATGGGAAGATCAGAGATAATACTTGCCAAATGCCTCTCTTAGTGCTCCGAGTGCAAGTATTATTTTATCCTCTGTGCTTGGTCCCCGTCAACAGTCACTAAAAAGCTAGTATTACATTATGGTTCACAGCATTCAAAGGAAAGCAAAGGTCATAGCTCAAAAACTACACGCTACAATATAATATTTCCCTTTCTGAAAGTCATTACTATACTTAAGTGTTACAAAGTATCTATGATCAGTTCACAATGCCAAAATATAAGTAATTAAGCTACAATCCCTAAAACATTTTGGAGCAATAAAGGAAAAGTACTACAAACAAATGCACTGTTATTATTTTTTTTAACCCTCATCTAATTTCATCTGTGAAAGATTATTTCTAGGGGGATAAAAGAAGAGAGAACCAATTGTTTCCAAAGACTGATTTCGCCAAATAAGGCGTCTGTTCCATTCTGGCAACTTTCACATAAAAGAAAAACAAGACTTTGGAAGTATCTGCATTCATGGTTGATGGTCACATATTTCCAGGGGCCAATGCAACTGTCCAGCTGCAGACATGCTGTGGTGGCTGCCACTGCTTGGTTCTTTACCAGCTGATCTCTCTCCCTCCTCCTTTTCATCCTTTCTTCCTCACTTCCTTCCCTTTCCCTGCCTCTGTCTCTCCCTCTCCCTCCCACCCTTCCCCCTCTCCCCGTTCTCTCAAACTTGCAAACTTGTATATTTGTACCCTATACAGTATTTTTTCTAAATGCAGTGAACAGTCCGGATAGTTTTCACTCCATTTTGCTCTAAGTATAATTCCTACCTGCAATCTGTGTGGCTGGCCCTGTTCATGGGGAAAATCCCAGGTAGTAGGACTTGAAGATCTCCGGGAGAGTGGTGCTAAGCCCCCTTCAAAGCAGAGAAGCCTTAAAGTAAGATTTGTAGACCTTGCCCATCACACATGCTGTGTCATCTTGGGCACCCGGGAAGTCCTCAAGGAATGACTTCCAAAATGAGCTCACACCCAAGAGAGTAGTAAATAAGACCACATGTGAACCTCAAACCAATGGCCTCCAGTGTCCTCCTCCCCTCATCTCTCTCTCTCTAAAATTGCTCAATCACTTCAATTAAGAAACCCAACACTGGGCCGGGGATTTAGCTCAGTGGTTCCGCCGCTTGCCTTGCAAAGTGCAAGGACCCAAGTTTGATCCCTGGTACAAAAAAAAAAGAAAGAAAGAAACTCAACACTGCCCTTCTAGAAGCAACCCTTCAAATGGAAATGTTCCCTAGAGGAAAAACAGGGAGACTGCATCAACGTTTGCATTCTGGGGCCACAGAATCTTAGGCTGAGATGCAGGTCTTACTGTTCCAGGGGCATCTCTAGAGCTGATGCTTCTTCAGCAGAGAACAGACCAGCCAGAACCCCACACAGGGCTAAGAGGAGAATAGATGTACTGGGGTGGGGATGGGAGGGGAAGTGCTCAGCCTGGGGATCTGCCCAGAAAGCAGATACAGGCATCCAAAAAGGAAGAGAGCCCAGGCAACTGAAGAATAAGCAGGACACATCTGGAAACCACTAAAATGGTTTTTAGCCTTTTTGGGTCCTGTGATCATACACTACAAATTTTGTTTAAAATTTCAGGGAGCTCATACTTTGTAAATCCTATTTGTGAAATTCTACACTTAAAAAAGGAAAATAAAAACAGGCTATGATGTATAGCTATGAAGTCTAAGCAGTCTGACCATTTCAGTTGGCCTAAAGTTGACCCTGTACACAAGGTATAGGGGAGGGGGGGTTGCTTGGTTTTTTGAGGGGATGGGAAAAGTACTAAAATGTACAAGCCAAAATACTATAGCATTAAATTGTTCATTCTTTGATAAAAGAACACAAGAGAAAGGGGACCTAGATGGAAAGAGATTCGGAAAGAAACACTGCGCTGTTGGAACCAAAGATTGCATTTTGGTCTTAGCAGCAAAATGTTATCAGCACAGTTTTAGGCAAATCACTTGAGTTTAAGGTATGAGCTCTCAGTAACATTTAATAAAGCAACAATAAGGATCCCAACTGATTCTGACTCCCACACACAAACCCACAGGGACTCAGGATCTCACAGATAGCAGTGAATTTGGATGTGACAAATTCTTCCGGAAAGAGAGGTCATGAAGGCTTTGGAGAGGAAAGTTTCAGCAGAAGCTGAGAAGGTGAACTGAAGTTTTGCTTGCTGCAGAAAGAGCTCAGGAGCCCAGGCATGAAGGCCAGAAACAACACAGTGTCTATTGAAAAGGGTGACAGAGAGAGGGCTTGCAAAAGCCAAGACAAAACCAGGACTTGTGTCTGGAACAGCTCCATATTACTGGGGTCCATTAATTTAGTAATAGATAAAGAAAATGTGGCATTTATGTGGAGTACTACTCTGCAACGAAGACGGATAAATCTGTCATTTGTAAGAAAATGGATGCATCTTGGGACCAATGCTAAGTGAAATAAATCAAACACACAAGCTTAAGTATCACATAGTTTTGCTCATATGGGAAACTCAAATATAAATAAATAAGTGAATGAGCAAAATAAAAGATAATAGGACACAGGGAGGTAGATCTTTTGCAAATGGGAAGAGACCAAGAGATGGGGAAGGTAAGGGCAAGGGGAAGTAAAAAGCATGAAAATGAGTTCTGCATAGGCACCAACTCCCCGTGATGTGCAATCATATTGTTCTGCCAATAGGCACTGATAAATATAAAAGTACGAAAACAACTAGGGCCAGCCTGTCCACTGATGAAGGAACAACCAGTGAGAAAAGACACCACAGGGGGTTCTAGGAGAAAGGGGCCGGCAGCTTCTCTCTGGAGACTGGGATAGTGAGACCGGCTGCATAAGGAAACTGCCTCTTCAACACCCACAGTGACTCCCACGGTCTGAAGCTCAGCGTACTTGATACTTCATCTGGTTGATCCTTCCTCCTCTGTGCAAGTTCTAACTACTTTTCCTTTGCAATGCCTCTTACATCTGCCTCTTTCTTCTCCTTCCACAGACACAATCCTGGTCATCTTTCAATAAATCTAAACTGCTGCAATAAGCTTCCTGCCTCGCCTTAGTCTCTAGGCCCTTCCCAACCTGCAGCCCATAAGACCCGTGGCAAGTGGTGCAAGGTTTTGATCAGGTCAATGGTTTTCACTAGACTAGCCACAATTTTTTTTTTTTTTTTTGCTTTTGCTTTTGCTTTGGTTTTATAAAGAAAATAAGCGCAACTAGAAATCTAACTTTTAAAAATCAATTTATTGGAGCTGGGGATTTAGCTCAGTGGTTCGGCTGCCTGCCTCTCAAACCCAAGGTCTGGAGTTCGATCCCCGGTACCAAAAAAAAATCAATTTATTATAAAAGCAGAACCATTCTGGTTTCCCAGTAGTAACGGGATAGATGAAAGGCCCCACAACGAATCGGGGCACCTTCATGCCATTTCCCAACCCTGCAATGTCTCACAGGGCACAGTTTGTAAAGTTTCTGACTAATTTAAAAGATGAAATTTAAATCAAATGTCTGATAGTCAAGACGTGTATCTTTCCGTTCCAGTTTCCTACCAATTACCCGAAACTCCTTTCTTGTTGCAGCCGCATTTACAAACATAGTATCTCTCCAACTCCCTACCCCCACCTTATGAGTACAATGGTGACAAATTCTGTCTCCAGACAAACTTCGATTCTAATTCACTTCCGCCTCTGTGACTGTCATTTTCCATACCACTTAACTGGTACGCAGTCATGGTCCGCCATCACTGTAGCGCTTTCCCCCAATGGGCTCATCATTCAGTGGGAATTAAGCTGCTACCTGCCCTGTGTCTCTCTACCTAGCAGTCTGCTTTACACACAGGAGGTATATATTTATTAAGACTCACAGGAATAAATATCTTACTCTGCTTTAAGATACTGTAAAAGATGTCTCTACCGCGGCTTAAATATGCAGCACGTGACTTTCTTTTTAAAAAGTCAAATTAGGTTCTATGGGCAGGCTGCTCACTGCTATTGTTCTTCATTTCTACTTCCCTCTGACATTTTCACCCACTCCTTCTCATCAGCTCAAAGCTTAACTTGGATGTGAGAATGGAAACTGATCACATTTCCGTTCCCTTTAGACCTGCGCTGACCTGCATACCCTCATTTAAACAAAAGGGTGAGAAGTCATTGTCCACATTTGTTTCCCGTCAGAGGTCAAATGTGGATCCCATTTCCAAATAAATCTCACTGGAGGTGAGAATGAAAATTTGTGACAGTAAAGGACAATACTTGCCTGACACACAATAAAAAAGTTATAAAGTTCTAACCATCACTTAAAAAGAACACTTTCACAGGCAAGAAGGATAACTATGCCAGTCTGATAAACACCATGGTTCCAGTCCCAGTATCATCTGCTGTTCTCCCCAGCTATGTTTGCTCATCGCTCTGTACATAACATATGCATAGGCTCAGAAATAAGCGAGCAGTCTTTCATGACCTATCTTCCGGCTCTCACCTTCCTCTATCTTAAGGTTAGGGAAAGGATGACAGTACTTCTAGATTCAACCAGAAGGACAACCAACTTCTTAAGGCTTTCTATTTAAATCACAATATGTCCCACCTGCTTACAACTCAGGGGAGGAGGGGGAGATTTCACTATTTCTGATATTCCCCTTTGCCAAATCAAAAGGAAATGCATTTGAAATGGTCTCTGAAAAGCTGTTGTACTGTTTCACTGGCCTCATTATCTGTGCAGATGCTTTTGGGTATTATTATCTGTTTTCCTTTTTTTTTTTGACACAGGGTCTCACTACGAGTTCAGGCTGGCCTTGAACTCTAGGCAATCCTCCTGCCACAGCCTCCCAAGAGCTGGGATTCTAGGTATGCACCACCACATCTGGCCCCATTACTTATTTTTCTAAAACTACCAGGGTCTCATCTTCTACTGAGTGTTACTAAGTGAATCTTCCCAAAAACCCCAGAAGAGTTCTCTCAAATGCTTTTTATAATAAAATCTCACAGGTAGTTCTACCTCCTGGTAACTCTGATTATCATATCACCTGGCCATATGGAGCTCATGATCGTTGCTTTGGCATTGTCTTCTCTGATATTAGTGGCCACCTATCTCTCTGAGTTGTCTTTTCTCCTTTCTTTTTCTTCCTTTCTGAGATGCAGTTGGAGCCCAGAGCCTCACACATGCTAGGCAAGTGCTCCACCCCTTGCTACCCCAGCCCTCTCAAGCTCCTGCAGGCAAACTTCCATTTCATCTCCAGTAATATTTTCTCTAGTATTTCTTTGATTAAAGTTTGTTCCAGTGGAGTCAGTGCCAACTAAGAGCTCACTGCCTATATACTTTCAAGACTTGCTGAATTTTAATTGGACTTCCCAATGATCTCTGAATACCAATGTAAAAAAAAAAAAAAGTCTACAACCAATTAAGCAACAGTAATTCCTGTACTTCCATTTTAACAACAGATGAAAGTAACATCACTTTCAAGCCCTGCCAACCAAAGATGTCCAGAGTAAAGGGTAGTTTCCCGGATGATGATAAATGGCTCACTCACCTTGATCAAATTAGAAAAATGCAGCAGCTCTTCAGTCCCATTGAAATCAAGACTGGGTTCATTATAATGACTTCCTAATATTATCTGTACTTTATTCATGTATTGCAATTTTACAAACTAAAGAAAATAAAAAGTCAAGATACTACTGTTTTTTGTTGGTTTGATTTAGTTTTTTTGAGGCAGGGTCTCACTCTGTAGGTCAGGCTGGCCTTGAACTTGTTGCGTTCCTACCTCAACTTCCTGAGTGTTGGAATCACAGGTGTGTGCCACCACCCTGGCTCCAGGTACTATTGTAAGTAACTGAATTTTTAAATATTTTCAGAAGGAACAGCAGGACGTTTCTTTAGACAAAGGAAAAGGACACTATTACAGTGTCCCTAAGACCTGATTCCTAGGCAAATTACGATGTGTCCTGACTCATTTGATAAACCGTTTACCAGGTTTCTTTCCAAAAACAGTTTAACAAGGTCATTTTCTAAATTTCCCAAGTGACTGAGGTCCAAATTCTGAGACTGTGACAAACAGTGAAAGTCTGGTTATCATAGCCAACCACATCCACTTCCGCCTCCCTTCCACTGCCAGATACCCAGCCCATCCTGTGTAACAGGGAAAAGATAAAGACTACTTTCCTTGAACAAAATCTAAACTCTTCAGTTCCTCCTCACAGCATAAACAGATTCATCCCTCCACCACGCACCTCTGAACAAGGTATAATAACAACTGAAATTTCAATCACTTCAGGTCTAGGATAACTAGGAGGGAGGCTGGCTCCCTCTTCTTCACATGGAACAAACTGGGAAAACAGAAATTCCACTTGCTGAGGCACTCTCCAGCTATATGAAGAGACGGTGCTTCCCTCAAACACTCATCAAAAAACAATACATTTTCACTCTCTTAAACAAGAGAAATGCCCAAAGCCTACACCCAGCACCATTTAGAGACTCATATGTATGACAGATGCCTATCTTTCTCCTCCAGAATTCATCTGAGAGCTGGATGTACCTCAAGCCACCCAGGAAGTCAATGACAGAACTAAGCGGGAATCCTCCTTTGCCTAATGGGGACTTCACACCCACACCAGATCCTTATTTTATAATACAGAGGGGGCCTCACACCATACCACCAGTTACAAATCCTTTGTAGAGTAAAAGGTGGTACCTACAGAATCCCTCTTCACTTAAGAGGTTTCCAGGAAGTTGGGTCAGGTTAACCAAGAGATCCGGGATCAAGATACACCGTGAACAGCTGGGGTGGGACAAGCATAGGGATACTGGATGCAAGGCTGCTCCACAGTGCTGATGGATTCAACATAGGGAACAGGTGGGTCTGCATGGGCTCAGGGCAGTGTAGGATGGAGGTTTTCTGACAAGGAAAAGAGACACCTGCTTTAGAAGACACTGAGGAATACAGACTGACACCTACTCGGGAGCATCCAAGAATAAATCAGCTCATCTTCGACTCTGATTCCCAGGTAGGAGGGAAAAAAGGGGGCTAAATAAAAGAAAACAGTCGTGCAAAGCTCATGGATGCTAAAGAAACTAAAAAAAAAAAAAAAAAAATGAAAAAAAAAAAAAAAAAAAAAAAAAAAAAAAAAAAAAAGCCACATGTTGAGAGAATCCAACATTGAGGTCTGAATTTTAGAACTCAGGCACAAAGTAGGTCATTAACATTGAGGACACAAGGAAACTTCAGTGTTCTAAATTGGACCAAAAGGTTAAGTCTGAAAAGCAACTCTGACCCGTCTTAGATCTACAGTTGTTTTACTTAACATCTGTGATAAAAATGATGAAAGCTAAGGTGAGACTCATAGTAGGTCTCTACCATTTCTCAAGTCCTTTTCTTCTCCCAAACAAGCTGTGTGGCAGCCAGTAGACACTTAGAAGTGGTCTGTGCCCCAGGTGTTAAAAAGATTAATGGAGCCAGTCGATTACATTCCCTGAGGCACTTAGAGGTGCTTACATTGGTTGCAGACACAATGAAAAAAACTCTATATTTGGGCCTTTTGCATTCTTCTTCTGCAAGATCTAGATTCCAAAGGCTGTATTTACTCAAATACTGATTTGTCTCAGAGACCTTGATCAATACAAAACCTAGAAACACAAATAACTGCTTTATGCCTTAGTAAGTTACACTACATAACAAATCAAAGGGGGAACTACCAAAGCTGGGCATTTCACATGTTGGTCTCTCTTGGTTGCTGGAAATGTTAGTACCTGTAAGCAGCACTGGTGGTTTTAAACTTTTTCAAACAAGAGGGTCTGGTCCCATGTGTCAAACACCATTTATGCTCCATTACTTTATCAGAGGCTCTGATGTTAAAAGCCTGGATATCACATCGCAAAGTTCAAGCACTTTGAAAAGTCTCAGGAATCCCTCTCCTATTGGAGCCTTGTAAGGTACTGACTGTGGTTTCCTGACAAAACACCCCAAGTGATGAGATTATGTCTGTGCACACTATCTAACAATGCTCTGTGATTCAGCCTTGTTTCCCGGGAGTGCCAGGGTACATGGTCCTCTATCAAGGACACACCCACATGATACCCAGCTCTCTTTAGGCTGTGCCAGCACATGTCACGTCAGAATGCTGCTTGCCTTCACATTGGAAATTTCATCCCTGAAGAGCATTATTCTTTCACTGGCTACATACAAGTAGTACATTCGGTACCATTCCATGCCATTCTTTAAACTACCTCTTATTTTTGAGTCAGTGTTTCAGAAGAAACATTGAATTTGGTAATATCAAATGTTTATGTGTCACTGTGTCTTCCCCTTTACTCATTCTTGGAATAGTCTAGGTTTATCTGTGAAGAGCGTGTTTAGCCATTCAAGGGTGCAGCCACAAGCTACACAGCTAATTGATCCTAAGCAGTGATCAGGTCTCACCCTGGACAAATTACTTTAGCCACAATTCAACCCAAGTGCAATCAAGGATTGAATCAATATTGAACCTTATCCAGATTTCATCAGTCTCCCTTCTACCTAATTCTCTCTACCCTTGTTTCACATGGATAGCACTGCTACTCATTTTCTTATTAGAGGGATGAAGTATTATTTATTGTGATTATTTAAGACACGTTAGCACTTTCTTTTTAACACTAGGTGATTTTAAAAGAACATGTCTTTCCTAGAAATGTCACTAGAAAAATGCATCCAATTTTTCTCTAATGTGGTGCTTTCCCTGTCCATAAAATTTATTTGATTAGCAGTACTATAGAAGCTAAAGCTTTTGTATGCAGCCACTCAAGCATAATTTAATCATTTTATTTAAGCATGAAAAAAATTATTCTGAAAGCCCTGTTAGGTAAAATATCCCTGATTAGTTTAAACTTACATTTGCGGGTATATTAAAGGTGAAATAAATCACAGAATGCTCAGTATGCAATGGAATAGTGTTAACTTTGTTATAATAGTCAGTAGTATGTTAAAAATTGTAGTATTAGAGAATGTAAGGAATAACTATCGCATTTTAAATAAATGTATTTTAAAAGGTTACTCTAAAATAAAATTTGTTTTGTGCAAACCCTTTTTATATTACCAGGATTTTCACCTATGGAAACCTCTTTTATAGTCAAACAAGATGAGGTCCTAATTGCATAATACCATTTATCTGCTCAGGATAAAAGTGCCAACAAATGAAAATGCACATTAGGCAAGAGATTGTCAGAATAGAAAATTGTTTTTTTTTTAATTTTTTTTTGTTGTTTTTTTTTTTTAAATAACCCACTCACATTAACAAAAGACTGCAGTAGCTTCCAAATTATAGGTTGTTATTTTTAGTGGAAGTAGTTCAATATTCATATTGGAGCAGATGTAGCAGTTTAACAAAACAGCTCTTCAAATCCTGCACAAATTGAAAACAGGAAAACTGATTGCATTTTCTCTTATCACTTTCCTTTTCTGAATTGACACTTTTGGCCTTCTGAAAATTTACACATGGCTTTCATCTCAACAGCACCTGCTGATCAAATAGAAACCTAACATTTTCATGAAAATGGTATAAAGGGCTAGTTTTCTAAACACTGTAAAGGCCATCAGTTGCCTGCCTGATGGCAACAATGCTGTGTACGAAGTCATACCCATAATACTGCCATATTTTCACTAAACTTTAAAAAATGTTAGGTCCTTTCTGGCTTTTTTCCATATTCACTTTTTATATGGTTCATATTTGACTCAGTGTCTGCCTAATACTTAACTTGATTATGTAAAGACTACACAAAATGTGCAAAACAGTGCTTAAAAGATAAGGAATACTTAGTATTTTCTCTACTTTTGTTTGGAACATACATATTTAGATACATCACTGTCTATACATGCACATGAGTATAAAATATACACATCCTATTCACTGCACTGTCCACCAACCAAAAGAAAACTAGAAACAATTCAGAGTCAAGTCCTATTCCTTTAGCAGATATAGATTTAACTGGTGCAAATCTGTTTGAATATCCCAAACTGGGGAAGATTGGATATCACCTGAGCACCAGCTGGTCACCTAAATAAAGTGTGACAGACCAGACACCTCACTTGTAATGCCTCCAGAGAGGGGTAAAGGTAAATCTTGGAAATGGGTCTTCTCTTATGTAAAACAGCCACGATTGTTAGCTAGATCACATTTCAGATTTTTTAAAGATAAAATCAAGCAGTAAACAGCACTCTTCCTATTTCTACATAGCATCCAATTCTGCATAAAATTAATGATGCTCCTAAAATATGCTCTCAGATTCTTAGCCAGGAAAGCACTACCCCCTCTTCTAAAGGATTCCAGGCTGTCTCTTCCCATTCTGCCTGGGTGATGCAGTAACCCCAAGGCAGAAATGACACACAGTAATACATGTGCCACTCTGACCAGTTGGTCTGTGAATCTTAGTGTTTCATGGTGCTCACTGAGGCAACAGCAGACCTGAAATGTCAATATGTTCAGTCAATGGAAGTAAAATAATGGGACTCTATTGTCTTATCCAATCGATCTGCCGCTGTCAACAAGGAAACATGTCCCTCTGGCTTTAAACAAATTTTAATTAGGCTTTTAGTTACTGGATCATATCTATCTACCTATGAAAGCACCTTTCATGACAATGTATAAGCAGCAACAGTAATCATCCTACTTTTACTCAAGAGCCTTCTAAAGTTGCTAGTAGAATTTTTAAATACATTTATTAGTCAAGAAAACATTTTCTTTTTTATCTGACTCCAACACACACACACACGCACATACACACGATGGCTCCCATCCTAAATACAAATCTGCCTAACAGAGGTGGAGTGGCTTTTTCTCCCTCTCGAGCAGGAGCTGAACCACACTAGAGCATCAGCTCATTCCATACTAAAAGTAGGCTCCATTCGCCTATCTCACTCATCCAAGGACTCTAGCAGCGTCACCACAACACCCTCCAAAACATCACACAAAACCAAGCATTCGTGACCAATGCCCGAAGCCTCTGCCCGAAGCCCTGTTTGTCAATCCTAAATAGGAGGGGCCAATAAACTCCTTTCAAATAGCACAGGTGCCTGCCTGGCTCCCAGAAAGACCGGGTGGGAATGAAGCCCAAACAAGACACTTGAAGTCATTCAGATAACACCTAAATTCCCTACCCTTTCTTGCTCCATCAGAAGGGCCACAGCCTCGCCTTAAAATAAAAATAAAAAAAATTAAAGAACTAATCAAGTTGTTAAGCAGCATTTTCTGTCTCTCCTTCATCTAAAGGCTTCCAAGTCCAGTCAATAAATAATCTATTGTTTCCCCTTTATCGAGACTCTTTAAACCTATTCAGACTGGCAAAACTAAACCCAATTAAAGATAAGGCCCTCGGGTAATCTCACCTCGGTGAGTCCTGTCTGGATAGCAGAGGTGTTGGGAGATAGCGTCAAGGCCAGGGCTGATGCCTCCTCCTCACCCCGCACAACAAAGGCAGATTTCTCTTTCTCCCTCTGCTAATCTTTAAATGTAAATTCTCTCCGCCAGCTAAGAGGAGCGACAGATAACATGTTACATCTTCACTTCTCCGGGTCTTATCGACTTCTGAATCTCTGGGAGAGGGAGCGCGGG